>NC_090336.1:61174106-61530160 GCF_035084215.1 Heptranchias perlo | reverse complement strand
TAGCAAAAATCTATTGATCTCAGATTTAAAATTATTCATTGAGATAGCATCAACTGCTTTTTGTAGGAGAGAGTTCCACGCTTCTACCACCCTTTGTGTGAAGAAGTGTTTCCTAACTTCTCTCCTGAATGGCCTGGCTCTGATTTTAAGGTTTGTCCCCTTGTCCTAGACTCCCCCACCAGCGGAAAATGTATCTCTTCAACTACCCCTATCAATTCCTTTCAACATCCTAAACACCTCAGTTAAATTACCCCTTAACCTTTTATATTCCAGGGAATACAAAGTTAATTTATGCACTCTTGCCTCATAATTTAACCCCTGGAGCCCTGGTAGCATACTTTCCTCTGTGAAAAAAGAAGGGATATTTTCAGAAAATAATACTTCTGGGTTTTATTCTGTAAGGACTTGCACAACACCAGGTTATAGTCCAACAGTTTTATTTTAAATCACAAGCTTTCGGAGCTTTCCTCCTTTGTCAGGCTCCAAAAGCTTGTGATTTAAAGTAAAACTGTTTGGACTTTCACCTGGTGTTGTGCAAGTCCTTACATTTGTCCACCCCCAGTCCATCACCGGCATCTCCACATCATGGATTTTATTCTGAGTACTCGTTTCTCACCCTTTAATGTTGCAATGAAGGCACTTTGAGTCCAAGAACCTTGGCAGGATATAGGATTCTTGCAGAGAGACAGAGTTCAGCATACTGTTAAGAAAGAACTTGCATATATAGAGCACCTTTCACAATCTCAGCAATGAGCTTTATACCAATGAAATACTTTTGAAGAGTAGTCACTGTTGTAATGTAGGAAACGTGGCAGCGAATGTGTGCACAGCAAGGTCCTTGAAAACAACAATGTGATGATGAGCAGATAATCTGTTTTAGTGATTTGGTTGAGGGATAAATATTGGCCAGGACACCGGGGAGAACTCCTGTGCTCTTCTTTGAAATATTGCAGTGGGATCTTTTATGTCTACCTGAGAGGGCAGAAGGTGCTTTGGTTTACCGTCTCAGCTGAAAGACAACACCTCTGACAGTGTAGCACTCCCTCAGTACTGCACTGGGAGTGTCAGCCTAGATTATGTGCTCAGAGAGACACAGTAAGGTGATAGATGAATCCAAGTCTTTCTACTCAAATTACAATTGAATTATTAAGCAATGTTGTCACTGCAGTCTGATCTGTTGATGGCAACTCAGAACTTACAGCTATGGTGAGGCAGAACATTATTCATACATTAGTAACAGGATTGCGATGACTTTGAACACTGTGCAGCATGGCGGATATGCTCTGCTGCTATTCACTGACTTAAAGAGATTTAAAGGGACTTTATAGTTACAGACCCTGGGCCCTGGCAGTAATGTCCCAGTTGCTGCCATTGCTGCCATTTTCAATATGTTTTGGTATCCTTTAATTGTCTCACTCCTTTTGGTGCTCTTGAGTAATTCAAGCACTATGGTGTGAAAATACCCTTGTTATATTCTGGGTCATGAATCACCTACTAATTCTGTGTATTCTGCCATTTTGCTGCAGCAATAATGAATTGAGTTTTAGCATCGTGGCACTTAGAATGGTATTTAATGTAACACCAGCCCGAGCAAAATAATAAGGAAGAACTTGCATTTATATTAAAGTGCCTTGGGATGACCTCAGGACATCCCAAGACACTTTAGAGCCAATGAAGTACTTTTGAAGTGTAGTCACTGTTGTAATGTAGGAAACACGGCGGCCAATGTGCGCACAGCAAGGTCCCACAAACAGCAATGAAACAATGACCAGATAATCTGTTTTTTAGTGATGTTGGTTGAGAGATAAATATTGGTAGTGCAGTGCCAGCCTAGATTTTGTGCTCAAGTCTCTGGAGTAGGACTTGAACCCACGAGCTTCTGACTCAAAGGCAAGAGTGTTACTAACTGAGCCAAGGCCAACACCTTAAGAGTTACCATGAGATGTATTTATTTGACCTGCTTAGAAAATAAGGATACAAGTGTTAATATTTATACGCCTCAAGAGTGCCCAAGCTTCTTGTCTTTGTTAGTTCCCTAGCGACGTACCATACAGCCTTGGGGGCCACATACAAAGTTCAAAAAATCGTGGTCAATGCACACATGAACTTCTAAATTACCTCCTTATGCATAAATTGGACTGACTTGCCTGAGCCAGTTTGATGTGGCCATAGTTTTGGATACATCTGAACGACCGAGGTATTTTTCTAGTGCCTTTGTTACCTCTAGACTCGACTATTCCTGGCTGGCCTCCCACCTTGCACCCTCTGTAAACTTGAGCTCATCCAAAACTCTGCTGTCCGTATCCTAACTCGCAGCAAGTCCCGTTCACCCATCACCCCCGCTGGACCGGGAGCCAATGTAAGTCTGGCTTAGATTGGCTCCCGGTCCGGCAGCGCCTCAATTTAAAAATTCTCACCCTTGTTTTCAAATCCCTCCATGGCCTCGCCCCTCCCTATCTCTGTAACCTTCTCCAGCCCTACAAGACCTGCCTCTTTTACCTGTCCTAATATCTCCTGATGTGGCTCGGTATCAAATTTTATTTGATAGCGCTCCTGTGAAGCGCCTTGGGACGTTTTACTACATTAAAGGCAAGTTATTGTTGTCAAAAATGACATATCATTAAAGTAATACAAGTGCTGGCTGGAGCACGCTGAGCATCTCCAAAGGACTCCGACTGTTAGAGATTCCAAACACTGGTCTTTTTAATTCTTCCAGTAAGGTTCTTAAGCTCTATCATTGGATTCTATCTTTGTGCTCTGTGCCCTTGAAAAGACTTGTTGCTATGCAATTACAAGAGAAGGGTCCAGTAATAGTAACTGAAGCGGGGTTACGCTAACTGTGATTAAAGCTGATAAGCTCTCGACATGCCCTGGTTTTCAAAAAAACTTTAACCCTTGTGCTTCTTCTTCAAAAAAACCCACGTCAACTCCGTCCATTTGCAACCTCTCTGTTATTTCTCTGTTCTGTGTTTTTGCTTTTAATTATTTCGGTTTGTACACTGACATAAATAATATCCATGGAAGTTAACATTAGGTTGAAGGCCACAGATGAAAGGATAACTTGGCTCTCACTATAATCAAAAGTAATGTGAAGCCACTTGCTGTAATTCTGGCTTTTTAAAGCTCTGCTTGTATACTGCCATTATTCAAAGCGACACATAAACTTCTATCCTCTTCCCAGAACTTTTAAACCATTTAAATTGCACATAAGTTAATGAGCGCATACAATACGCGGCAGCTAATGGGATTGATCACGTGAGAGCAGCACTTGCTCAGGCACCAACCAGTTCACTCCATGAACTTTCGAAGCAAGACTGTTGATTCATGGCAGCAGTTGGGGGGAAGGGTGTTTGCTGCTGTATCGGCACAATCCTTCGGCACTGCTGTGACTGATCCATTACTGGATTGGCAGATGGAAGCACGGCTCTTGAAACAGTAGCAAGAGCTCGAGTTTCAGTTGTACCTCATTACCCGAAAGGGGTGGAGGCAGGATTTCAGAAATGAGAGGGGGGAGTGGGTTTTTCCTTATCTTGTGTGCAGGTGGGGTGGGGGGAAACTTTTGGACACAATAATGTGAGACAAAATTGTCACTTGGAAAAATATTGGTTGATATATGACAGCCAGCACGGATTTGTTAAAGGCAAAATGTGTTTGACTAACTTGAGTCCTTTGATGAAGTAACGGAGAGGGTTGATGAGGGTAGTGTGTTTGATGTGTGTATGGACTTTCAAAAGGCCTTTGATAACATACCACATAAAAGACTTGTTAGCAAAATTGAAGCCCAAGGGATTAAAGGGACAGTGGCAGCGTGGATGTGAAAATGACCACGGGACAGAAAGCAGAGAGTAGTGGTGAACGATTGTTTTACAGACTGGAGGGAAGTATACAGTGGTGTTTCCAAGGGTCGGTATTAGGACCACTGCTCTTTTTGGTATATATTAACGACCTGGACTTACAGGGCATAATTTCAAAGTTTTCAGATAACATGAAACTCGGAAATGTAGTAAACAGTGACGAGGATAGTAACAGACTTCAGGAGGACAGAGACAGACTGGTGAAATGGGCAGACACACGGCAGATGAAATTTAATGCCGAGAAGTGTGACGTTATCTATTTTGGTAGGAAGAATGAGAACAAGCAAAATAAACTAAATGGTACAATTCTAAAGGGGGTGCAGGAACAGAAAGGCCTGAAGGTATATGTGCACAAGTCTTTGAAGGTGGCAGGTCCAGACTGCAATCCCCCATCGGAGAACACATCTCTTCCCCTTTCTATTCCTTGCTATGACCCATGCACAAATCAGAAGGCACACAAGTTAGTTAATTTTCATTCCACATTTATTTCCAATTGATGAACTTTTCACATTTAAGTCATTGAAATAATGTGACTCTTAAAATGTACAAATATACAACAAATGACAGACAGGAAAAGACGCTCTGTTCCATCCAGCCTGTCCACACAATTGTGATCTCCTGGGAGAGCAGAAAAAAATGTTAAAAACCAGGCCAATTTGAAAAAAAAGCTGGGAGATTCCTCTCCGACCCCTTTAGGCGATTGAAACTAATCCAGGAGATCACTCACATTACAAGGCGATTGCATTTTCACTTCTACTTGCAGATTCCATTTGCCTCGGAGCCTGGTCTTCAGTGATTTCGAGTTCAGCTCTGTACCAGCAGCCATTCCCCGAACATTCGACGATGATTTGAAACCAGTTGGTGCCTGGTCCAGAGTTCCCACTTCTGTCTTGTTCTGGCTTGAACGAAAACTGTCACTTCAGGAACACAGGAACATAGGAACAGGAGTAGGCCATTCAGCCGCTCGTGCCTGCTCCTCCATTTGATAAGATCATGGCTGATCTGTGATCTAACTCCATATACCTGCCTTTGGCCCATATCCCTTAATACCTTTGGTTGCCAAAAAGCTATCTATCTTAGATTTAAATTTAGCAATTGAGCTAGTATCAATTGCCGTTTGCGGAAGAGAGTTCCAAACTTCTACCACCCTTTGTGTGTAGAAATGTTTTCTAATCTCGCTCCTGAAAGGTCTGGCTCTAATTTTTAGACGGTGCTCCCTACTCCTAAAATCCCCAACCAGAGGAAATAGTTTCTCTCTATCCACCCTATCTGTTCCCCTTAATATCTTATAAACTTCAATCAGATCACCCCTTAACCTTCGAAACTCTAGAGAATACAACCCCAATTTGTGTAATCTCTCCTCGTAACCTAACCCTTGAAGTCCGGGTATCATTCTAGTAAACCTACGCTGCACTCCCTCCAAGGCTAATATGTCCTTCCGAAGGTGCGGTGCCCAGAACTGCTCACAGTACTCCAGGTGCAATCTAACCAGGGTTTTGTATAGCTGCAGCATAACTTCTGCCCCCATGTACTCTAGTCCTCTAAATATAAAAGCCAGCATTCCATTAGCCTTCTTGATTATTTTCTGCACCTGTTCATGACACTTCAATGATCTATGTACCTGAACCCCTAAGTCCCTTTGGACATCCACTGTTTTTAACTTTTTACCATTTAGAAAGTACCCTGTTCTATCCTTTTTTGATCCAAAGTGGATGACTTCACATTTGTCTACATTGAATTCCATTTGCCACAGTTTTGCCCATTCACCTAATCTATCAATATCGCTTTGTAATTTTATGTTTTCATCTACACTGCTTACAATGCCACCAATCATTGTGTCATCGGCAAACTTAGATATGTGACATTCTATGCCTTCATCTAAGTCGTTAATAAAGATTGTGAATAATTGAGGCCCCAAGACAGATCCCTGCGGGACTCCACTAGTCACATTCTGCCAATGTGAGTACCTACCCATTATCCCTACTCTCTGTCGCCTTTCGCTCAGCCAACTTCCTAACCAAGTCCGTACTTTTCCCTCGATACCATGGGCTTCTATCTTAACTAACAGTCTCTTATGTGGGACCTTATCAAATGCCTTCTGGAAGTCCATATAAATAACATCCATTGACATTCCCCTGTCCACTACTTTAGTCATCTCTTCAAAAAATTCAATCAGGTTTGTCAGGCACGACCTACCTTTCACAAATCCATGCTGGCTCTCCCTGATTAACTGAAAATTCTCGAGGTTTTCAGTCACCCTATCCTTAATTATAGAGTCCAGCATTTTCCCCACAACAGATGTTAGGCTAACTGGTCTATAATTCCCTGGTTTCCCTCTCTCTCCTTTCTTAAAAAGCGGAGTGACATGTGCAATTTTCCAATCTAGAGGGACAGTTCCTGAATCTAGAGAACTTCGAAAGATATTTTAAGTGCCAACTGGAACATCCTATTATTAACTGGGAGCAAATCCCATTTCGTTAATTATCTGGGAACTGATCACATTCCTTTAATTCATTGGGATCTGATCACATTCCTTTAGACCATGCTGTGCTCAGTGGGTTGGGATTCAGTTCCTGAGCCAGCTCCTGAACATTTAAGGGTCGAATGGGGGGAATGTGGACCTAATTATCGGGAAGCATCGGCACAATTTCCTGGGGAAAATCTCTTAAGGCATGACCTCCTTTATAAGACATTTTTCAGATGTCCTAACTTTGGAGAACATGCCCACATGTTTTTCCTTCCCTTCCTGGCTCGAGTGCAGTGTTCACTTTTAGCACACTCCAGAACTCAGTTTGTTGACACCCAAAGGCAACCCAGAACGAGGAAAAGACACAAACCAAACACTCCCCACAAGACCCAAGAGACAACCAGATGGGTGGAAAATGCCGTGTTACTTGAAGAATGAAGAGGACCTTACAAGGGAGCAGCTTACAAAGGGTCAGCTTACAAGGGAGCTGATGGTCATTCAGGCATTCTTCACACACTGCTGGGGACTAACCAAGTAGCACTGAGGAAAAGGAGGATGGAGGTACTTGTAGGAGAACGGAGACTTCAGTGACTAGGACAGACATGATAAAGTGAGTATTACCCATGAATGCCACGCTGTTGGTGTACCCTAATCTGATAGGTATTCCATCTCAACAGCCAGGCCATCAATCAGCAGCTGGCCGGATCCAGATCCAGATCCTGACTCTCCAGCTCACTGTTTGGATCGAGCTCCCATGAATCACACTCACTTTGACCTATTGTCCTGGGAGCTGGATTCTGTTCCCTTGCAGGGTCCATCCTTCTCACCCTGAGTACCAGTTGGACAGTGTCCAGCAGTGTGTAGAAGATGTCGGAATGAAGCATAAAGATTCCTTAAAAAAGTACGGATGTCTTTAATCTTCAAATGACTTGGCGTTCTCCCGTGGGCTCCTGAAGTCAGACTGGCAGCGTTCAACACTGGGGTTCTGAGAAGCACGGTTTGTGAGGTCAGTAACGGGTTAACCAGAACCACCATCAGCTGCAATTTCCTGCAGCATCCTGGAGATCAGGCAACCCTGAGCAACAGAATCTAGAAACAAAAGAACGAAAGACTGTCCCAGCCTCCATCTTGACTGTCTGAGGTCCTCGAGCAGATTGGTAATTGTCCAGTGATGCGAGCAAGTCGATCGATCTGATCACCCCCCAATCCTGAAGATATTCTGGACTACCTCAGTGTGGATCATCCACTCGTCAGGGTGAACGACAGAGCAGCTGAGTGTGCCGACTGTAGTGTTGTCCACGCCGGCCAAATGTGGCACCAGGAGTGTCACCCTGTTGTTCAAGCACCAATGGGAAGCAATGTGTCATCTTGACAGAGGGACCCAGGAGGGAGTCCGATCCTGTTTGTAGACAAGCCGGACTACTGTCACATTGTCTGTCTGGAGACACACTGACTTACCCCGCACCGAGTCTGAAAGTGGATAATGTCCTATTGTACCGTTCACATCTCGAACATGTTGAAATGCCAAGTGAACCCATCCATGTCCTCTGGCCTAGAAGCCCATTCATCCTGAATGTGACCTCCAACCATATGTCAGAGCATTAGCTGAAGAGCCTGATGGCTGTAGCACCAACCCCTGGAGAACACTGTGCTCCCAGGATCACCAGCTCTGGTTCAGATGCTGTGAAAAAGGAGACCTGTGGAAACATTACTGGCGGAGCAAGGCTCAACTGGAGAAATATCCCCAACAGTTGAGCCTTCTGGATGACTATCACTCACTCACTCACTCTCTGTGGATGGTAGAAGGCCATGATGTCACCTGCCAGTATGCCCACTAGTAGATGGTTCCTCCGATGGTCAAACCAAACCACGTTGTGAAAAACATGGAGGCTCAAGCTGCTAACGCCAAGGATACCCACAACTCCTGGTCTCCTGGACCCAAGCATCCAGAGTGATCTACTTCCTCGTGGAAGGACTGGAAATGGCCGACCCATCCAGTTCTGTGGTGGGCAATCAAGTCAGAATCACTGCTTGGGGACGTGGAGCCGGACAGGGTCTCAAAGGTTACTTGTTGCGAGCTCCCTGCATTCCAGGTCCTAATCTGGAAAGACGGGCTGGCCTGGTACAAAGGACATTGCGGTCCGGCTAAAGCCTTGAAAAGGCTGCTGTCCCTGAAGGGGCCTGTAGATGGGAAGTGGGCTAATCCACAAATAAGACAGTGTACCCCCTTGTGTGCCAATCTGGGAATGCCTGAAGGTTCTGCTGGAGATGCTTGTAGCCCTGCAGCAGCTCCTCCACTTGCTCGCCACAGAAGCCCTCAGCATCAAACGGCAGCTGCAGTCGTTGCTGCAACAGTTCCTGAAGGAACCCCAAGGTGCGCAGACAAGCTAATTGGCGATACAAGATCCACTGGACGATGGACGCTGCTCCTACATCGAGGGCACCCACACAGCCTGGTGCTGCAGTGGATGCTCTCTGAAGGTGGTCCTCACTCTGTGGCAGGGATTGCTCCCTCAACTCACCTGTGAAACATTTGCCTGCCAATAAGTAAAGCCGGCCCCAGTGGATTTGATGGCAGGGAACACGGGATATGCGCCAAACCCTGCAGGAAGGTCCACCAGACCCACATGTCCCACCATTTGAAATGTGGTGGGTGGAACAGGACTAGTTTCCTGGGTGGTGACCTTCCTTCTGAAACTTTCACGACTAAAGTTCGCCAGTTGGATCAGCAAACTAAAAGGTGTGAAGCAGGGTGGCGGAGGCACTATGGACACTGTCTACCTTGGCCGTAACCGAAGGGTGCTTATCAAGTCCGCCCAATCTGCCTTCTAGATTGGTCGGACGAGAGCAGCAACAGTCGATGCTTAAGGCCTTTGCAAGACCGCAAGTAAAGACTCAACCCCCCGGGTGCAGGGACTTCTGGATCCGACAGTTTCAGACTCTGGGTCACCCTTGTGTTGAATACATGAATAAGCCTCAGCGGCTGGAGGTGGTGATCTGACTCAGGCTCCCAACTGGGCTTCCGAAGGTGTGAAGCCTCCGGGCAGCTTCCTCGGGCTAAACCGACAGGGAAGGTTGATAGTTCGCCCCTGGGAACAGGGATGAGGGCGGCTATACCAGAAACGGGCTCATGAATACAAGCGCCTATTGAGTTAAACACTCAAGACATGAGCCCCTGACACTTGGGGGAGGTGCCACTGAGAAACACGTAACCTCCCTGGGAATGAGAGCCCTTGGAACCTGGATGCCCCTCAGGAGTTGTTGGGAGCGGCTGAAGGTGGCTCCACAGTGATGGGGGGAAACACAGATCTATAAAAAGTGAATGGAGACCTGTGACTGTCCTCACCAAAGTGGAACTCACCCGCAGCGTAGGTGACCCCGAGCGGGGTCGAATTCTCTGAGGATGATGCCCCCAAATGAGCTGGTGCCAACTGGAGACCAATGTCCCGGGGCTGGGTTGGTGTCACCAGAGGGCACGAAAGATGCCTCTGGTGAAGGACTCACCAACAGTAGCTGGCGGTGCTTGGGGGAACCAGCCTGATTCTGGCACCAGTAGGCACGGACACCTCAGAGTCAGCTGGTCCCAGAGGAGGACTCTTCCTCTTTATCCCAGGAGGCCTCGGTACAAGTTGGTACCGGGGCTTCACCCCATGGTGTGGACTTGGATGGCAGGGACTGGTTGGCGAGTGGCCTTAACCAGCCCGTCCCACTCTACACCATCGAGGCAACAACTGGAGCATCCACCCTCGAGACTTTCCTGTTCAGTCCCAAGGTGGAGCTCCAGGTGACATCGGTCGGAGATGACTGTATGGATTGGGCCCTCTCCAGTGCCAGTGCAGTTAACCCCGAGCAGTGCCAAACTGAGCCTGGAGTTGAAGCAGAGTAGGTGCTTGATGCCGATGCAGGGACATGATGGCTGAACGTGGAGGTCCAGCTCAGGGTGGTGGAGGGGAGGAGGGGAGCAAATTAAGAATACAAATAGATGTCAGAGCAGGTAGAAATAACAGACCCGGTGACCTTAATGTCCAAACTACAAATCCGCAGACGATAGGCAGCCGCTGTGAGCCTCTGCAATCTGCAACAGATGTCTATGTCTGCCTCAAATATTGATCCAACTTTCCCTCAAAGGAAGCAATGGTCTTTGCAAGGGCACTTACTTTGCTGGAATCATCAGAGTCAATGAACCAGCATCTAACTGTTAATTGTTTGATCTATTTGCCTTGTTAATTCTGTTCTTATTTGATTATACTTATTCTTAGAATCTACTTTAATCATTTTATCCGGGGAGGTGAACAAAATAGACAATTACATTTTACTAAAACTGGGAGTCTGGGATGGGAAAGAAACGTGAAAGAAGGGAGAGAGTGGGTTTAACACCATCTCCAGTCATTGGCTACGTGTTTAGATGGGTCTTTGGGGGGCCGTCAATTAAATAACAAATGAAAAGTTGCAGAGTTGGCACTGAGAAATGGATGGGACACAGAGGGATGGTTGAGGAGAGATTCAGTTGCACTGCTCCCTCCTTTGCCGTATCTCTACTGGCATTGATTCGATTCTGGTTGCGCTGCGCTCTCACTTGTATTCGGTCCACTTGTTTTTTGTGGTTTTGTTCCTCACAACTTTAGACTGTTGTTGGTTTGATGAAAACACCCAATTTCCTCTTGCTCATCCTGACACCAACCATGTACCTGTGGCAGAAGAAGAAATTACTCATAAAAATCAATGGATTGCAACAAGGAACTACAGGCATTTTATTGCTCCCCTCATATAATAAACCCTTTAGTGATACAAACAACACAGATTGGAGAGAGAGGTTTTTGAAGGAAGGGAAACAAGGCACAGTGGTTTAGTAACTAAAAGAATGACCTCTGCTGGTGGAGCTAGAGGATGGTGGGGGAGGGGGTTGGGGGGATGGTGGGTGGGGGTGGAGGATATTGGTGGGGGTAGGGGAGCTAGAGATGAGCAGTAAATTCAGAGTCAGGAGAGCAGATGCTGCAGACTAGAGACAAATGGCCAGAGTTGTTGTATCAGATTGGGGTGGAGCAAGAAGGGGAGGGATCTACATTCTCAGACCAGGACCTTGGAGTAGATTTTCTGAAAGACAGGTGGATTGTGAAACAATGTATTACCGGTGCAAAATTTTCATTTCTTTTAAACAGCCACGATCTCCCCCCACCCACAAACCTCATAATACAGTATTTTATGTTTTTCAAATATTCCCACAGCTCAAAAGAGTAGAACGAATTGGTACAGTACCTACCTGCTGCAATAGTTGCCTCTGTGAGAGTCTCTTGTGAAGGTTTTCCCACCTCCCTCGCTGAGCTCTCTTCATATTCTCTGTCATGGAATCATCGAATAAGCATAGAAGGAGGCCATTCGGCCCATCGTGTACCGGCTCTTTCAAAGAGCTATCCAATTAGTCCCACTCCCTCGCTCTTTCCCCATCGTCCTGCAAATTTCTCCTTTACAAGTATATATCCAATTCCCTTTTGAAAGTTACACCTGGGCCGATGTCAGGCGCGGTGGGGTGGGCAGGTCTCAAGCAGGAACATCCAAGAGTCCACTTGGGGGCCGGTAAATATCAGTAACCTTACTCCAGGCCTCGGCCTACCTGTGGGTGAAGTCACAGGAGATCTCGCAGTGACAACAAATGAAGCTCTCGATCCCACTGTGCCTCAGTGTTACTGGATCTGTTCAAATGTTCACATGGTTCGAATTGCCGACTGGAACAAATGATGACTGTAGCCCACTGACCATTCCAGCCCATTCCCCATCTATTGCTGCTCAATTCCAGCACAGAAGGGGACACTTTGGATTGTCCACCTGTGCCCAGTGCAGGCTCTTCAACTGGTGCCACCCAATCCCTGCCTTTCTCCGTGTCCATTTACATTCTTCTTTTTCAAATATCCAATTCCTATTGAAATGATTTTACAGTTTCTGTCTCAATAGCCACTTGTTCTAATAACCCTCGTGTGTGAAGAGTTTCTTCAACTCCTTCCCCCTTCATTCTTTGAGTCTTAACCCAGAGCTCTCAGCGCTGGTGGACACTTTGAGTAGTTGATTATTCAGCTGTTCTCTCTCCCTCTCAGCCTCTTCCCTTATTTAAGTCCCGTTCATTCAGTCCCACAACTGACTCTGAGTGGGACACTGCTCAACACCAATCAGTGGTTTAAATAGGGAGGATCTTGACTGTGTAAATGGTCGGTTCAGCTGAGCTATCCCACGGATTATCCCAGAGTCCAGCACAAGCTGATCAGAACAACCATTGTCTCCTGATCGAGTTTGTTTCCAGGATTTGATCCTTTATATCAGCACGGTAACTATAGCGGATTTTTCTGTTACTCACTCTGACTTTGATGGGGAATGATACAAGCTGGAACTACAGGTCTAAACAAACCTTCAACAGCAACAACCTTCCGACTTTCGATTATCTGGCGATAAGGCATCATTACCCTCGACCGAGTGTTGCAGACTGGCACATTCCAAGGTCCAGGACTACGTGCTCAGGGACGCACTGAGGATGGGTGCGGCCGCCGCAAAGGCTCTGTGGGGAAAGGCAACCGTTTAGAGCCTTCTCGCCATTGTATACCGAGGGGCTGCAATCAGGGAAAAACCCCCTTGGGCAGAATGTAAAATTCTAATTGATGTAATGTGACTGTCATGAATCTGTAATGAACCTGTAAAGAATCTGTAGCGTACCTGTTATCAATAATCTGCATTGAGTGTAATGCAATGAGGCACCTTAGAGTGTCATGAACTGTAATTATGTCCAATGTGTTCATTGAACTGTCCTTGATGTAACCTGCAAATTGTATGATCTGTATTGTGTACGTTTGGAATGTGATATGACAACTGTATTGTATGTAATTGCTGCAAATTTTATGAATACAGTATATTTTTTGAAAAAAAAATCATTACCCTCATCTACAAGCAGAAGGGGGAGAGGGAAGAAATCAAAAATTGGCGACCCATCTCATTGCTTAACGTGGACTACAAAATTCTGTCCAAGGTCATCGCCAATCTTCAGCTGCTTCATCAATGACCTTCCCTCCATCACAAGGTCAGAAATGGGAATGTTCGCTGATGATTGCACAGTGTTCAGTTCCATTCACAACCCCTCAAATAATGAAGCAGTCCGAGCCCGCATGCAGCAAGAACTGGACAACATCCAGGCTTGGGCTCATAAGTGGCAAGTAACATTCGCACCAGATAAGTGCCAGGCAATGACAATCTCCAACAAGAGAGAGTCTAACCACCTCCCCTTGACATTCAACGGCATTACCATCGCCGAATCCCCCACCATTGACCAGAAACTTAACTGGACCAGCCATATAAATACTATGGCTACGAGAGCAGGTCAGAGGCTGGGTATTCTGCGGTGATTGACTCACCTCCTGACTCCCTAAAGCCTTTCCACTATCTACAAGGCACAAGTCAGGAGTGTGATGGAATATTCTCTACTTGTCTGGATGAGTGCAGCTCCAACAACGCTCAAGAAGCTCGACACCATCCAGGACAAAGCAGCCCGCTTGATTGGCACCCCATCCACCACACTAAACATTCACTCCCTTCACCACCGGCGCACAGTGGCTGCAGTGTGTACCGTCCACAGGATGCACTGCAGCAAATCGCCAAGGCTTCTTCGACAGCACCTCCCAAAGCCGCGACCTCCACCAACTAGAAGGACAAGAACAGCAGGCACATGGGAACAACATCACCTGCACGTTCCCCTCCAAGTCACACACCATCCCGACTTGGAAATATATCGCCGTTCCTTCATCGTTGCTGGGTCCAAATCCTGGAACTCCCTTCCTAACAGCACTGTGGGAGAACCGTCAACACATGGGCTGCAGCAGTTCAAGAAGGTGGCTCACCACCATCTTCTCAAGGGCAATTAGGGATGGGCAATAAATGCCGGCCTCGCCAGCGACGCCCACATCCCATGAACGAATAAAAAAAAAATCGGGTCAAGACAGCCCTGGAGGTGGTGATCCACCCCGATCAGACCTGCGCCCTACCCGAAAGGAAGATCTCCGATAGCCTGGCGCTACTCAGGGATACGATCGCCTACGTACAAGACAGGGGGGTGAACACCTGCCTGATCAGCCTGGACCAGGAGAAGGCCTTTGACAGAATATCCCACACGTACATGATGGACGTGCTCTCCAAAATGGGGTTTGGGGAGGGATTCCACAATTGGATCCAACTGCTACACACAGACATCAGTAGCGCAGTTTCAATCAACGGGTGGGAATCAGAAAACTTTCCGATCAAATCTGGAATCAGGCAGGGCTGTCCTCTCTCCTCCGTCTTGTTCGTGTGTTGCATCGAACCCTTTGCCGAGTCCATCAGGAGGGATGCGGGCATAAGAGGGGTGACGATCCCAGGCAGCGGAGGCACTCTGGTCAAGGCCTCCCTGTACATGGACGACGTCGCCGTCTTTTGCTCGGATCAGCTGTCAGTCCAGAGATTGATGAGCATCTGCGACCAGTTTGAACTGACCTCGGGGGCCAGGATGAATCGCACCAAGAGCGAGGCCATGTTCTTTGGGAACTGGACTGACCGATCCTTTGTACCCTTCACTGTCAGGTCGGATTACCTGAAGGTGCTGGGGATCTGGTTCGGGGGGGTCGGGGCGTGCACCAAAAACTTGGAGGAGCGTATTGGCAAGGTGAAGCAGAAACTGGGACTGTGGGATCGCCGATCCCTCTCGATCGTGGGCAAGAACCTGCTCATAAGGTTCTTGCCCACGATGTTGCTGTACGTGGCGCAGGTCTGGCCCATTACTCGCTCCTGCGCCGCGACAGTCACCCGAGCTGTTTTCCACTTTATCTGGTGATCAAAAATGGACCGTGTCCGCAGGGACACGATGTACAAATCTCCAGAGAAAGGGGGAAAAGGCATGCCCTCATCCTGACGGCCACCTTTGTGTGCGGCTGCATCAAGCTGTGCGTAGGCCCTTGGTATGCAAACACAAAGTGTCACTACGTGCTGAGGTTCTATCTGTCCGCAATGTAGAGAAGAATGGGCCTGGCCACGCTGCCACGGAACGCTCCGTCCAGTTGAACCGTTCCGCCCCACCTGTCCTTCGTCGAAAAGTTTATGCAAAAAAACACCTTTGACCATAAGACGATCAGCAAGTGGTCCGCACATAACGTCCTTGAGACCCTACGGGAAATTAGATGGTGGATCCTGTCGGTTGGTTCCCCGAGCAGACTGTCAATGTCATTTGGCACCCCTTCCACCACCCTAAACATTCACTCCCCTCACCACCGGCGCACTGTGGCTGCAGTGTGTACCATCCACAGGATGCACTGCAGCAACTCGCCAAGGCTTCTTCGACAGCACCTCCCAAACCCGCGACCTCTAACACCTAGAAGGACAAGAGCAGCAGGCGCATGGGAACAACACCACCTGCACGTTCCCCTCCAAGTCACACACCATCCCGACTTGGAAATATATCGCCGTTCCTTCATTGTCGCTGGGTCAAAATCCTGGAACTCCCTTCCTAACAGCACTGTGGGAGAACCGTCACCACACGGACTGCAGCGGTTCAAGAAGGCGGCTCACCACCACCTTCTCGAGGGCAATTAGGGATGGGCAATAAATGCCGGCCTTGCCAGCGACGCCCACATCCCGTGAACGAATCAAAAAAAAAAAAATTTGGCAGAACGCCTCATCGCCAGAGCTTTCAAATAAGCACCAAAACGTAACTTGGCTGGTGGTGAGAAGGACCCTTCCCGTTAGAACCTTCATGCACTAGCGTAGTCTCAGCACCACCGTGCGCTGTCCCCGACGAGGCTGCAGTGGAGACGAGACCATCACTCATCTCCTTCTGGAATGTGCCTTTGCAAAAGGTCTGGAAAGAGATGCAGTGGTATCTGTCCAGGTTCGTCCCGAGCAGTTCCGTAACACCGGACTCTGTGCTCTACGGGCTGTTCCCGGGGACACACACCGAAACGGACATCGACTACTGCTGGAAGACCATCAACTCGGTGAAAGACGCCCTTTGGTCTGCCCGAAACTTGCTGGTCTTCCAGTGCAAGGAGCTGTCCTCGACCGAGTGTTGCAGACCGGCGCATTCCAAGGTCCAGGATTACGTCCTCAGGAATGCACTGAGGCTGGGTGCAGCCGCCGCAAAGGCTCTGTGGGGAAAGGCAACCATTTAGAGACTTCCCGCTATTGTATATCGAGGGGATGCATTCAGGGAAATATCCCCTCGGGCAGAATGTAAAATTCAAATTGATGTAATGTACCTGTAATGAATCTGTCATCTATAATCTGTATTGAGTATAATGCAATGAGGCACCCTGGAGTGTCATGAACTGTAAATATGTACAATGTGTACATTGAACTGTACTTAATGTAACCTGCAAATTATATAATCTGTATTGTGTATGTTTGGAATGTGGTATGACAACTGTATTGTGTGTATTGTTGCAAATTTTATGAATAAAGTGTATTTTTAAAAAAAATCTCCATTGTTCACGCTCCCTTCCCAAAGCAAATCATAAGAACATAAGAAATAGGAGCAGGAGTAGGCCAATCGGCCCCTCGAGCCTGCTCCGCCATTCAATAAGATCATGGCTGATCTGATCCTAACCTCAAATCTAAATTCATCTCCAATTTCCTGCCCGCTCCCCGTAACCCCTAATTCCCTTTACTTCTAGGAAACTGTCCATTTCTGTTTTAAATTTATTCAATGATGTAGCTTCCACAACTTCCTGGGGCAGCAAATTCCACAGACCTACTACCCTCTGAGTGAAGAAGTTTCTCCTCATCTCAGTTTTTGAAAGAGCAGCCCCTTATTCCAAGATTATGCCCCCTAGTTCTAGTTTCACCCATCCTTGGGAACATCCTTACCGCATCCACCCGATCAAGCCCCTTCACAATCTTATATGTTTCAATAAGATCGCCTCTCATTCTTCTGAACTCCAATGAGTAGAGTCCCAATCTACTCAACCTCTCCTCATACGTCCGCCCCCTCATCCCCGGGATTAACCGAGTGAACCTTCTTTGTACTGCCTCGAGAGCAAGTATGTCTTTTCTTAAGTATGGACACCAAAACTGTACGCAGTATTCCAGGTGCGGTCTCACCAATACCTTATATAACTGCAGCAATACCTCCCTGTTTTCATATTCTATCCCCCTAGCAATAAAAGCCAACATTCCGTTGGCCTTCTTGATTTTCTTGCACTAGGACCCCCAGATCCCTTTGTACTTCAGTACTTTTCAGTTTCTCGCCATTAAGATAAGAACTTGCTCTCTGATTTTTCCTGCCGAAGTGCATAACCTCACATTTTCCAATATTGTATTGCATCTGCCAAATCTCCGCCCACTCACCCAGCCTGTCTATATCCCCTTGTAGGTTTTTTATGTCCTCCTCACTCTACTTTCCCTCCCATCTTTGTATCATCTGCAAACTTTGATATGTTACACTCGGTCCCCTCCTCCAACTCGTTAATATAGATTGTAAAGAGTTGGGGACCCAGCACCGACCCCTGCGGAACACCACTGGCTACAGGTTGCCAGTCCGAGAATGAACCATTTATCCCAACTCTCTGCTTCCTGTTAGATAACCAATCCTCCACCCATGCCAGAATATTACCCCCAATCCAGTGATTCTTTATCTTGAGCAATAATCTTTTATGTGGCACCTTGTTGAATGCCTTCTGGAAGCCTAAATACACTACGTCCACTGGTTCCCCTTTATCCACCCTGTACGTTATGTCCTCAAAGAACTCCAGCAAATTTGTCAGACATGACTTCCCCTTCGTAAAGCCATGCTGACTTTGTCCTATTAAATTATGCTTATCCAAACGTTCCGCTACTGTCTCCTTAATAATAGACTCCAAAATTTTACCCACCACAGATGTTAGGCTAACTGGTCTATAATTTCCAGCCTTCCGCCTACTACCCTTTTTAAATAAGGGTGTTACATTAGCAGTTTTTCAATCCGCCGGGACCTTTGCCGAGTCCAGAGAATTTTGGAAAATTAGTACCTAAGCATCCACAATCCCTACTGCCACTTCCCTCAAGACCCTAGGATGTAAGCCATCAGGTCCAGGGGATTTATCCGCCTTGAGTCCCATTAATTTACTGAGTACCAATTCCTTAGTGATTGTAATCGTATTTTGCTCCTCCCCCCCAAAGCCCCCTGTTTGTCCAGTGTTGGGATATTCTTAGTGTCCTCTACTGTAAAGACTGAAACAAAATATTTGTTCAGCATTTTTGCCATCGCCATGTTTCCCACCATTAATTTCCCGGTCTCATCCTCTAAGGGACCTACGTTTGCCTTAGCCACCCTTTTTCTTTTTATAGAACTGTAGAAACTCTTGCTATTTGTTTTTACATTTTTTGCTAATTTATTTTCATAATCTATCTTCCCTTTCTTAATCAATCCTTTAGTTACTATTTGCTGTCTTTTGAAGACTTCCCAATCTTCTATCCTCCCACTAAGTTTGGCTACCTTATATGTCCTTGTTTTTAGTCGGATACTATTCTTAATTTCTTTACTTAGCCACGGATGGCTGTCATTTCTTTTACACCCTTTTTTCCTCAGTGAAATATATATTTTTTGAAAGTTGTAAAATAACTCTTTAAATGAACACCACTGCTCATGTACCGTCTTACCCTTTAATCTATTTTCCCAGTCCACTTTAATCAATTCCGCTCTCATACCATCATAGTCTCCTTTATTCAAGCTCAGTACGCTTGTTTGAGAACCAACCTTCTCACCCTCTAATTGGATATGGAATGTAACCATGTTATGGTCACTCATTCCAAGGGGATCCTTAACTAGGACATTATTAATTAATCCTGGCTCACTACTCAGGACCAGGTCCAAGGTTGCTTGCCCCCTTGTAGGATCAGTTACATACTGCTCAAGAAATCCATCCCTAGTACGCTCAATAAACTCTTCCTCAAGGCTGCCCTGCCCAATTTGATTTGTCCAGTTAATATGATGGTTAAAATCCCCCATAATTATAGCTTTTCCCTTATTACATGCCCCGACTATTTCCTGATTAATACTTCTTTCAGCAGAGTTGCAACTATTAGGAGGCCTATATACTACCCCCACTCGTGTTTTTTCCCCCTTATTATTCCTTATCTCTACCCAAACTGTTTCATTATCCTGATCCTTTGTCCCAATATCATTTCTCTGTATTACAGTGATTCCTTCCTTTATTAACATAGCCACCCCACCTCCCCTTCCTTCCTGCCTGTCCTTCCTGATTGTTAAATACCCTGGCATATTTAATTCCCAGTCGTTGTCACCCTGCAGCCATGTTTCTGTAATGGCCACAAGATCATACCCATACGTAGTTATTTGTGCCATTAACTCGTCCATTTTGTTACGAATGCTACGTGCATGCGGATAAAGAACTTTCAAATATGTTTTGTGACACTTAGTTCCTGCTTTTTCCTTTTTTAACACTTTACCTTTTATTCCATACCTTCTGTCCCTTCCGGACACGCTTTCCTCTGTCTCCCTGCTCAGGTTCCCAACCCCCTGCCACAGCTTTGATGCTGGGTTAATCACCTTACGCCTTCTAGTTTTTATTTTATCTGTCGTGCCTAAAGTACACTTTCTTTCCGCTGCTCTACGCTTTTCCCTTTCACTTGTTCTTGAACAACTGTTTGTACTATTTGTATTGTGGATTTCCCCTGGGTCTTCCCCTCTCTTGCTGCTCTCAACTTTATTCCATTCTGACTCCCCGCTCAGGTTCCCATCCCCCTGCCACTCTAGTTTAATCTGTTCAGATCTTCTAGCCGACCCCATTCACTCCGAGATAGATCAGCCAGTTAGTCACAGTCAGTGCAGCTCCCTTCCCTTCACTTAAACTGGTTGTACAGCCTCCTGCCTCAAATTGACCCAGTTCACAAACCTCTTGTGGTGTCTGATCTCACTCTGATGCGCAGTGTGAGGGTGAGGCTTGCTCTATGACCTCACGTGTGACCCGTCCAGTTAAAGGGGCCTCACCTTTGATGAAACAGAATTTGGCAAAAAACCTTGGGCTTCATTTAAGTTACAATGACTTAATGCGCTCAAATGCAATAATTGGTTTCCACGCGGTTACAATCCAAACAACAGGGTGTGCGGGCTATGGGCAGTGATGGGATTGTTTGCCTTCAATGATGTTAAGTAGTTGTATATATTTACATAATAGAGAACATGAGTAGATCATTTAGTCCCTTGATCCAGTTCTTGGCTCATGTGTACCTCAAATACATTTGATTCATATCCATTGATAAACTGAGGAACGTTGGAACAGCAGGTGGCCATTCAGCTCCTCGAGCATATTCCGTCATTCAATTCGAACACGGCTGATCTGTATCTTAACTCCATTTATCTGCCTTGCTTCTGAATCCCTTAATACCCTTACTGAACAAAAATCTATCACTTCAATGTTTGAAATTTTCAATTGACCCCCAGTCTCAACAGTTGTATGGGGAGTGATTTCCAGATTTCCACTGCACTTTGTGTGAAGAAGTGCTTCCTGACATCACCCCTTGTTCTGGACTTCCTCACCAAAGTAAATAGCTTCTCTCTTATCAACTCTATCATATGCTTTAAACAGCTCAATTAGATCACCCCTTAATCTTCTATACTCGAGGGAATACAAGCCTAGTCTATGCAACCTGTCCTCATAATTTGACCGTCGTTATCATTGTGGAGAATCTGCGCTGTACACCCTCCAAGGCCAATATATCCTTCCTGAGGTGCGGTGCCCAGAACTAAACCCAGTACTCCAGATACAGTCCAACCAGAGCTCTATCGAACTGCATCATAACTTCCACCCATTTGTATTCCAGCCCCCTTGAGATGAAGGCTAACATTCCATTAGCTTTTAAAATGCTACATTTCTCTACATGGACCCCTAAATCTCTTTGCTCCTCCACAGTTTCGAATTTCCCCCATTTAGAAAATATTCTGCATTTTCTTTGCTGGATCCAAAGTGGATGACCTCACACTTCCCCTCATTGAACCCCATCTGTCATAGTTTTGGCCACTCACTTGGTCAGTGAGGGACAACAGCGAGGGACGAGCGAGTGAGGCTCAGTAACCAGCAGTAACCAGGCTCCAGGTCCCAGACTACCTATGAGCAATGCCATAGAAGATCAATTTGTGACAACAAAATGAACTATTCCAACCGACTGCACACCAACAATACTGAGTCTGTTAAACTTCATGTTGGTTCTGAATTTCTCAAATGATGATAGAATATAAACATGTTAAGACAAACCTTCAACAGCAACAATCTTCCGACTGTCAGTTGTCTGGCGATAAGGCATCATCACCCTTGATCACGAAGGAGGATGGACGATCGATTGGACCTTTTAGAGCTAACCTTGGATCTGAGCTAACCGGAACGCCGGCTATGACCTTATGTGCTTGCATGCGATAGGTTTTTTCGTGTGCTGGCTCCGCCCCTACATTCCCATAGGGGCTCCATCAATACTGCAATGGCAGTGAAGGGCAAACCAGGCACTCGGCCATGGTGTGCGAAACACCGTCAGGGTGACGGTGAAGACAGTTGAAAACATTACGCCGCTGGATCGTGCGTTTTTTGTGAAACAAGTTTTGTTGCACAGTTGTGGATTCAAAGCAACAGACATCTTCTGCCTACAGGATTTCCCTCGAAGCGGATACTTTGATGTCACCTTTAAGACCGTCGCTGAATGCCAGAAGTTTCTCCAGGTGTTCAAGGAGAAGGGGAGTGGAGGACCGCTGGCGATTCTCGCTGCGGATCCGCTCTTCGCCCTCCCGATGCAGAGAAATCAGAAGCTGATTGTACACATGTACAACCCACACGTCCCGGTTGTCGATGTGCTGATGTTCCTCACCAAATACGTCAACGAGCCGGAGAACAGCGTTGACGTCACCGACCATTTCGGGATCTGGACCAGTAAGAGAGAAATCACAGCAACGTTGAGAGTGGATGCCCAAGGCAACATCCTCCACCCCTCCAGCTTCGCCATCGGAGGAAGTCGAGGGTACATCATGTACGTGGGGCAACCCAGAGTCTGTCGCACCTGCAGCAAATCCGGAAATCTGGCGGCCTCCTGCACTGCAACCGTCTGCAAGAACTGCAAGCAGGAAGGGCACCAGACTAAGGACTGCAAGGAGAGCAAGCACTGCAACCTGTACAGGGAGGATGGCCATCTCTACAGGGCCTGCCCCAAACGCAGTTTCAGCTACGCCCAGGGGGCCAAGAGCAACAAAACAGAGGAGGAGGGGGCAATAAGCAAGGCTGCCCCCTAGAAGGCCCAGAGTCCTCGCCCTGCTGCGACCCCCCCCCCCCGAAAAGACCCTGACCCAGGAAGACAAGGAGCGAGGAAGGAGTCAGGCTGGAAACTGCCAGACCTTGACATCCAACTCAGAGCCTCCCCACCAGCTGACAGAGTCCATGGGTGAAGAGGCAGCAGAGGAAGAATGGCAGCTTGTCAACAAAAAAAACAGAAAAAGAAAGCCAGAGGAAAAGAAACGAGTCTCTACCGACACAACAACCAGGGGTAAAAGAGCACTCGAGTCGCAGTCGGACTACAGCGACTACCCCGTGTCTGACGAGGAGGGACGACAGGAACGAGGCAGTCAGGCTTCACATCGAAAGCGTAAAAATACACAAGGCGACAGCGACGGGATCAATAGCCCCCATCTCCAGAATACTGGAAGCGACAACGCCTCCGGCACCCTCCAGCTCCGGAATGCCGGGAGCAGCAAAGTGCCCAGCGCACACCAGCTCCGGGACACCGGGAGCAGCAATGCAGAAAGCGAAGACTAGCTCCAGGAAACCGGGAGCAGCAACAACGAGGAGCCCCAGCCGATCGAGGATCGCATGGCCCCCACCCCCGACACCAAGCCACCGATGTCACCCCGGCGGAACGACGACCCCCTCTCTGAGGCAGAACAGGACTCGCACCTCAGCTCAGAGAGCGTGGAACACTTTGCACAGATCACCTGGATGCAAAGACACGGCCAAGAGCTGGAAACAGCAAACGGACTGTTGGGTGAGACTTTAAACTGTTGTTAAAATGGGTCTGAAAGTCGCATCCATTAACGTGCGTAGCGTTAAATGCACCAAGCGATATGTGTCGACCTTGGACTACCTGGTCCAGGTCAAAAGCGACCTGCTATTCTTGCAAGGAATCTTACAACACCAGGTTATAGTCCAACAGTTTTATTTGAAAATCACAAGCTTTCGGAGGCTTTCTCCTTCGTCAGGTGAGTGTCGGATTCCTTGAAAATTACCGCATATATAGTCAGAGAACAATACCTGGTGATTACATATAATCTTTCCAACTGCCCGTTATCAGGGCAATCAAAGGAATTGAATAGTGTTCAGACAGAAAAACATTAGATACCAGACTACTGAATATACAAACGGCCAGAACCAAAGACAGGGAGGGAGAGAGAGAGAGAAACATCCGAAAAGAAGAGAAAGAGAGAGAATGACCAGTTGTATTAAAAACAGATAACTTTTTTTTCGCTGGTGGGGTTACGTGTAGCGTGACATAAACCCAAGATCCCGGTTGAGGCCAGCCTCATGGGTGCGGAACTTGGCTATCAATTCCTGCTCGACGATTTTGCGTTGTCTTGTGTCTCGAAGGCCGCCTTGGAGAACGCTTACCCGAAGATTGGTGGCTGAATGTCCTTGACTGCTGAAGTGTTCCCCGACTGGGAGGGAACCCTCCTGTCTGGCGATTGTTGCGCGGTGTCCGTTCATCCGTTGTCGCAGTGTCTGCATGGTCTCGCCAATGTACCATGCTCCGGGGTATCCTTTCCTGCAACATCATACTATTCTTGCAGGAGAGTCGCCTGCCGCACCTCAGCAATTACCGGCAATGGTCACAGCGGTGAGCCCACGGGCCGTCGATCTGGTCGGGAGGCAATGACAGCCGTGCCTCTGGCCTGGGGATTCTGCTGCGGGGAGGCAACTTCACCATCACCGAAGTAAAGGAGGTGGTGGGGGCCGCCTCCTCGTAGCAGACGTAATGTACAAAAACACTCCGCTCCGACTGATCAACGTGTACGCCCCAACTCTAAACAGTGAACGGCTGGCCGTCTTCCAGCAGCTCCGACGTTCAAGCTGGTCATTCTCGGTGGTGACTTCAACTGCATCATCGATGCGGCTGGACGATCCTGCAGAGCCGACAACAAACTGGACACAACGTCCAAACTCCTGATGGAAGCGGTGAAAGGCGCCAAGTTGTGCGACATCTTCAACAACCTTGCAGACGGAGCGGCCCGTCAATACACCTGGTCCAGACCAGACGGGTCCATCCGTTCCAGGATAGACTTCCTGTTTGTGTACCCGAAGCTTAAGATCAGATCCACCAAAGTCACACCGGTGTTCTTCTCTGACCACTGCCTCCTCCTGGCTGACTGTCACCTACAGGATGATCAGAGAGTGGGCAGGGGGATATGGAAGCTGAACATGAAACTGTTGACCCCAGGAAACATTGAGGAACTGAAGAGGGATTACAAAGGTTGGAGAAACGTAAAACCCCTCTTTGACTCCCCAATGCACTGGTGGGAAGCCATCAAGGCGAACATCAAGAGGTTCTTCATCCTCAAAAGTGTTCACAAGGCGAGAGAGACACAAAGGGAAACGTCCCGACTCCAGAAAAGCATGCAGAATCTTCTCCTGCTGCAGTCGATGGGGATCGATGTCGGGGAGGAACTCAGAGAGGTGAAGGACCAGCAAGCCTCGCTCTTTGCCTCCAAGGCCCCCAAGATAATTTTCCGGTCCAGAGTCCGCT
Organism: Heptranchias perlo; assembly: GCF_035084215.1. NCBI lineage: Eukaryota > Metazoa > Chordata > Chondrichthyes > Hexanchiformes > Hexanchidae > Heptranchias > Heptranchias perlo. The sequence continues at coordinate 61,505,074 of NC_090336.1, read as the reverse complement.
CCGTGGAGCAGGACGAGACTTGCTCGCGCTTCTTCTTCCAAAAGGTGCACAGAGAGAGCTCTGTGATCAGCAGCCTGAAGGAAGAGAACGGCTCGGTCACGTCCTCGCAGCCCGACATACTGAGGATCTGCAAATCCTTTTATGCCGGACTGTACGACGCGAAGCCCACAGACAGCGCGGCCTCCCAGTCCTTCTTGTCGTCTATCATGGAGGTTCTAGACGACAGCAAGCGGGAGAGTCTGGATCACCCGCTAACTCTGGACGGACTGACAAAGGTCGTCCGTTCCTTCGAGAAGAGTAAGACTCCCGGAAGCGACGGCTTACCGATGGAGTTGTACTCGGCTCTGTGGGACTGGATAGGCCCAGACCTGCTGGAAGTGTACGGGGGTATGCTTCTGGCAGGCAGCATGTCAGACTCCATGAGGAAAGGCATCATCACCCTCATCTACAAACAGAAGGGGGAGAGGGAAGAAATCAAAAATTGGCGACCCATCTCACTACTTAATGTGGACTAAAAAATTCTGTCTAAGGTCATTGCCAATCGGGTCAAGTCAGCCCTGGAGGTGGTGATCCACCCCGATCAGACCTGCGCCGTACCCGGCAGGAAGATCTCTGATAGCCTGGCGCTACTCAGGGATACGATTGCCTATGTACAGGACAGGGGGGTGAACACCTGCCTGATCAGCCTGGACCAGGAGAAGGCCTTTGACAGAATATCCCACACGTACATGATGGACATGCTCTCCAAAATGGGGTTTGGGGAGGGATTCCACAATTGGATCCAACTGCTACACACAGACATCAGTAGCGCAGTTTCAATCAACGGATGGGAATCAGAAAGCTTTCCAATCAAATCTGGAGTCAGGCAGGGCTGTCCTCTCTCCTCCGTCTTGTTCCTGTGTTGCATCGAACCCTTTGCCAAGTCCATCAGGAGGGATGCGGGCATAGGAGGGGTGACGATCCCAGGCAGCGGAGGCACTCAGGTCAAGGCCTCCCCGTACATGGACGACGTCGCCGTCTTTTGCTCGGATCAGCTGTCGGTCCAGAGATTGATGAGCATCTGCGACCAGTTTGAACTGGCCTCAGGGGCCAGGATGAATCGCACCAAGAGCGAGGCCATGTTCTTTGGGAACTGGACTGCCTGATCCTTTGTCCCCTTCACCGTCTGGTCGGATTACCTGAAGGTGGTGGGGATCTGGTTCGGGGGGGCCGGGGTGTGCATCAAGAACTGGAAGGAGCGCATTTCCAAGGTGAAGCAGAAACTGGGACTGTGGGATCGACGATCCCTCTCGATCATAGGCAAAAACCTGGTCATCAGGTGCGTGGTGCTCTCGGTGTTGCTGTACTTGGCACAGGTCTGGACCATACCTCGCTCCTGCGCCGTGACAGTCACCCGAGCCATCTTCCGCTTTATCTGGAGATCAAAAATGGACCGTGTCCACAGGGACACAATGTACAAATCTCTGGAGAAAGGGGGGAAAGGCGTGCCCAACGTTGCCCTCATCCTGATGGCCACTTTTGTGTGCAGCTGCATCAAGCTTTGCGTGGACCCTTGGTACGAAAACACAAAATGTCACCACGTGCTGAGGTTCTACCTGTCCCCGGTGTTGCGAAGGATGGGCCTGGCCAGGCTGCCACGGAACACTCTATCCAGTTGGACCGTTCCACCCCACCTGTCCCTCATCGAAAAGTTTATGCAAAAAAACACTTTCGACCACAAGGCGATCAGTAAGTGGTCCGCACGTAACGTCCTAGAGACACTGCGGGAAAAGGAGACGATGGACCCTGTCAGTTGGTTCCCCGAGCAGACTGTCAATGTCATTTGGCAGAACGCCTCATCGCCAGAACTTTCAAACAAGCACCAAGCCCTAGCTTGGCTGGTGGTGAGAAGGGCCCTTCCTGTCAGATCCTTCATGCACTCCGGGACTCTCAGCGCCACCGCGCGCTGTCCCCGAGGAGGCTGCGGTGCAAACGAAACCGTCAACCATCTCCTTCTGGAATGCGCCTTTGCAAAGAAGGTCTGGAAAGAGATGCAGTGGTATCTGTCCAGGTTCATCCCGAGCAGTTCCTTAACACAGGACTCTGTGCTCTATGGGCTGTTCCCGGGGACGCACACCGAGACAGACATCAACTGCTGCTGGAAGACCATCAACTCAGTGAAAGACGCCCTTTGGTTTGCCCGAAACCTGTTGGTTTTCCAGTGCACAGAGCTGTCCTCGACCGAGTGTTGCAGACTGGCACATTCCAAGGTCCAGGACTACATGGTCTACAAGCAGAAGGGGGAGAGGGAAGAAATCAAAAATTGGCGACCCATCTCACTACTTAACGTGGACTACAAAATTCTGTCCAAGGTCATCGCCAATCGGGTCAAGTCAGCCCTGGAGGTGGCGATCCACCCCGATCAGACCTGCGCCGTACCCGGCAGGAAGATCTCTGATAGCCTGGCGCTACTCAGCGACACGATCGCCTACGTACAGGACAGGGGGGTGAACACCTGCCTGATCAGTCTGGACCAGAAGAAGGCCTTTGACAGAATATCCCACACGTACATGATGGACGTGCTCTCCAAAATGGGGTTTGGGGAGGGATTCCACAATTGGATCCAACTGCTACACACAGACATCAGTAGCGCAGTTTCAATCAACGGGTGGGAATCAGAAAACTTTCCGATCAAATCTGGAATCAGGCAGGGCTGTCCTCTCTCCTCCGTCTTGTTCGTGTGTTGCATCGAACCCTTTGCCGAGTCCATCAGGAGGGATGCGGGCATAAGAGGGGTGACGATCCCAGGCAGCGGAGGCACTCTGGTCAAGGCATCCCTGTACATGGACGATGTCGCCGTCTTTTGCTCGGATCAGCTGTCAGTCCAGAGATTGATGAGCATCTGCGACCAGTTTGAACTGGCCTCGGGGGTCAGGGTAAATTGTACCAAGAGCGAGGCCATGTTCTTTGGGAACTGGACTGACCGATCCTTTGTCCCCTTCACTGTTAGGTCGGATTACTTGAAGGTGCTGGGGATCTGGTTCATAAGAACATAAGAACATAAGAAATAGGAGCAGGAGTAGGCCAATCGGCCCCTCGAGCCTGCTCCGCCATTCAATAAGATCATGGCTGATCTGATCCTAACCTCAAATCTAAATTCATCTCCAATTTCCTGCCCGCTCCCCGTAACCCCTAATTCCCTTTACTTCTAGGAAGCTGTCTATTTCCGTTTTAAATTTATTCAATGATGTAGCTTCCACAGCTTCCTGGGGCAGCAAATTCCACAGACCTACCACCCTCTGAGTGAAGAGGTTTCTCCTCATCTCAGTTTTTGAAAGAGCAGCCCCTTATTCTATGTGCGGGGGGGGGGGGGGGGCGGCGCGTGCACCAAGAACTGGGAGGAGCGTATTGGCAAGATGAAGCAGAAACTGGGACTGTGGGATCGCCGATCCCACTCGATCGTGGGCAAGAACCTGGTCATAAGGTGCGAGGTGCTCTCGGTGTTGCTGTACGTGGCGCAGGTCTGGCCCATTACTCGCTCCTGCGCTGCGACAGTCACCCGAGCTGTTTTCCAATTTATCTGGAGATCAAAAATGGACCATGTCCGCAGGGACATGTACAAATCTCCAGAGAAAGGGGAGAAAGGCATGCCCTCATCCTGACGGCCACCTTTGTGTGCAGCTGCATCAAGCTGTGCGTAGGCCCTTGGTACGCAAACATAAAGTGTCACTACATGCTGAGGTTCTATCTGTCCCCGGTGTTGAGAAGGATGGGCCTGGCCACGCTGCCACGGAATGCCCCACCTGTCCTTCATCGAAAAGTTTATGCAAAAAAAACCTTTGACCACAAGGCGATCAGCAAGTGGTCCGCACATAACGTCCTCGAGACCCTACGTGAAAAGGAGATGGCGGATCCTGTCGGTTGGTTCCCCAGGGAGACTGTCAATGTCATTTGGCAGAACGCCTCATCGCCAGAGCTGTCAAACAAGCACCAAGACCTCGCTTGGCTGGTGGTGAGAAGGGCCCTTCCCGTCAGATCCTTCATGCACTCCCGAAGTCTCAGCGCCACCGTGCGCTGTCCCAGAGGAGGCTGCGGTGGAGACGAGACCGTCACCCATCTCCTTCTGGAATGTGCCTTTTCAAAGAAGGTCTGGAAAGAGATGCAGTGGTATCTGTCCAGGTTTATCCCGAGCAGTTCCGTAACACCGGACTCTGTGCTCTACGGGCTGTTCCCGGGGACACACACCGAAACAGACATCAACTGCTGCTGGAAGACCATCAACTCGGTGAAAGACGCCCTTTGGTCTGCCCGAAACTTGCTGGTCTTCCAGTGCAAGGAGCTGTCCTCGACCGAGTGTTGCAGACTGGCACATTCCAAGGTCCAGGACTACGTGTTCAGGGATGCACTGAGGCTAGGTGTGGCCGCTGCAAAGGCTCTGTGGGGAAAGGCAACCGTTTAGAGACTTCCCACCATTGTATATCGAGGGGAAGCAATCAGGAAAAAAAAACCTCGGGCAGAATGTAAAATTCAAATTGATGTAATGTACCTGTAATGAATCTGTCATCAATAATCTGTATTGAGTATAATGCAATGAGGCACCCTGGAGTGTCATGAACTGTAAATATGTACAATGTGTACATTGAACTGTACTTAATGTAACCTGCAAATTATATAATCTGTATTGTGTACATTTGGAATATGGTATGACAACTGTATTGTATGTATTGTTGCAAATTTTATGAATAAAGTGTATTTTTTGAAAAAAAAAATCTGTCCATTGTTCACGCTCCCTTCCCAAAGCAAATCTGTTCAGATCTTCTAGCCGACCCCATTCACTCCGAGATAGATCAGCCAGTTAGTCACAGTCAGTGCAGCTCCCTTCCCTTCACTTAAACTGGTTGTACAGCCTCCTGCCTCAAATTGACCCAGTTTACAAACCTCTTGTGGTGTCTGATCTCACTGTGATGCGCAGTGTGAGGGTGAGGCTTGCTCTGTGACCTCATGTGTGACCCGTCCAGTTAAAGGGGCCTCACACCTTTGATGAAACAGAATTTGGCAAAAATCCTTGGGCTTCATTTAAGATACAATGACTTAATGCGCTCAAATGCAATAATTGGTTTCCACATGGTTACGATCCAAACAACAGGGTGTGCGGGCGATGGGCAGTGATGGGATTGTTTGCCTTCAATGATGTTAAGTAGTTGTATATATTTACATAATAGAGAACATGAGTAGATCATTTAGTCCCTTGATCCAGTTCTTGGCTCATGTGTACCTCAAATACATTTGATTCATATCCATTGATAAACTGAGGAACGTTGGAACAGCAAGTGGCCATTCAGCTCCTCGAGCATATTCCGTCATTCAATTCGAACACGGCTGATCTGTATCTTAACTCCATTTATCTGCCTTGCTTCTGAATCCCTTAATACCCTTACTGAACAAAAATCTATCACTTCAATGTTTGAAATTTTCAATTGACCCCCAGTCTCAACAGTTGTATGGGGAGTGATTTCCAGATTTCCACTGCACTTTGTGTGAAGAAGTGCTTCCTGACATCACCCCTTGTTCTGGACTTCCTCACCAAAGTAAATAGCTTCTCTCTTATCAACTCTATCATATGCTTTAAACAGCTCAATTAGATCACCCCTTAATCTTCTATACTCGAGGGAATACAAGCCTAGTCTATGCAACCTGTCCTCATAATTTGACCGTCGTTATCATTGTGGAGAATCTGCGCTGTACACCCTCCAAGGCCAATATATCCTTCCTGAGGTGCGGTGCCCAGAACTAAACCCAGTACTCCAGATACAGTCCAACCAGAGCTCTATCGAACTGCATCATAACTTCCACCCATTTGTATTCCAGCCCCCTTGAGATGAAGGCTAACATTCCATTAGCTTTTAAAATGGATTTTTCCTCCTGCCCACTAGTTTTTAGTGATATCTCTACATGGACCCCTAAATGTCTTTGCTCCTCCACAGTTTCGAATTTCCCCCATTTAGAAAATATTCGGCATTTTCTTTGTTGGATCCAAAGTGGATGACCTCACACTTCCCCTCATTGAACCCCATCTGTCATAGTTTTGGCCACTCACTTGGTCAGTGAGGGACAACAGCGAGGGACAAGCGAGTGAGGCTCAGTAACCAGCAGTAACCAGGCTCCAGGTCCCAGACTACCTATGAGCAACTCCTTCGAAGATCTATTAGTGACAACAAAATGAACTATTCCAACCAACTGCACACCAACAATACTGAGTCTGTTAAACTTCATGTTGGTTCTGAATTTCTCAAATGATGATAGAAAATAAACATGTTAAGACAAACCTTCCAAATGTCCGCAATCTTCTCTCTAAGCTGCTGCTTGATGATGTTTTCATTGTTTGTGTTCTCGTCACAAAGTAAACCTGTTCAGACCTTCTACCCCACCCCATTCACTCTGAGATAGATCATCCAGTTAGTCACAGTCAGTGCAGCTCCCTTCCCTTCATTTAAACTGGTTGTACAGCCTCCTGCCTCAAATTGACCCAGTTTACAAACCTCTTGTGGTGTCTGATCTCACTGTGATGCGCAGTGTGAGGGTGGGGCTTGCTCTGTGACCTCACGGTGTGACCCGTCCAGTTAAAGGGGCCTCACCTTGATAAAATGGTGTTTGACAAATCTTAAGATTAGGGATTGGCTATTCAGGAGAGAAATCCAGAAGGACATTTTTCACACAAAAGCTAGTAGTAGAAATCTGGAACTCTCTCCCCCAAAAGGCTGTGAATGCTGGGGGACAATTGAAGCTTTTAAGACTGAAGTCTTTGGTCTTCAGACTCAAATTCCGTGACTCCCCTCCCTCCTAATGGCCGAATATCCCCACTCCCGAATGCCGGGAACCGTTCCCAAGGGTCCGTGGCTGCGGCCTCCTACCCCTGGTTTCCCCTCCTGGCCGTTTGGCCGGCTGTCAGGCAGGTAATGGATGCAAGAAATGATAATGAGGTCCTTTGGCAGGACCTCCGCGTCCCCTGCCTTGTCGGGTTCTTCGGCTGCTTTCAGCCTCCGCCACGCCCTCCCCGTATATATTGGGGCCAGCGTTACGAGGATGTGGGCGGCAGTGTACGAGCTTATACTGTCCACTGGATGGGGTGAGCTTGATGGGCCTGATAGTCTTTATTCACTGATAATCTTTATGTATGTTTGTCTGTGCGGACTGGAGATTATCTCTGGGCCTTGCCTGTTGTGTGGCTGACAGTTCACCCAGTAGCTGAGCCCTGGGACAATCCCCAGTCTGCAATACTCCATCGGAGAACTCATTTTATTTTTTATTTGTTAATGGCATGTGGGCGTCGCTGGCAAGGCCAGCATCTCTTCCCACTTCTGTTCCTTGCTATGACCCGCGCACAAATCAGAAGACACACAAGTTCATTCATTTTTCTTCCACGTTTATTTCCAAATGATAAACTTTTCACATTTAAGTCATTGAAATAACGTGACTCTTAAAACATACAAACATACAACAAATGACAGACAGGAAAAGACCCGCTCCGCTGGTCCATCCAGCCTGTCCACACAATTGTGATCTCCTGGGAGAGGTGAAAAAACAGGTTAAAAACCAGGCCAATTTGAAAAAAAAGCTGGGAGATTCCTCTCCGACCCCTTTAAGCGATCGAAACGAGTCCAGGAGATCGCCCTGGCCTTGATCAGGCCCAAGCATTACAAGGAGATTGCTTTTCCACTTCTACTCTGCAGATTCCTCCTGAGCACATTTGCCTCGGAGCCTGGTCTGTAGTGGATGCTCTCTGAAGGTGGTCCTCACTCTGTGGCAGGGATTGCTCCCTCAACTCATCTGCGACACATTAGCCTGCCAATAAGTAAAGCCGGCCCCTGCAGATTTGATGGCAGGGAACACGGGATATGCGCCAAACCCTGCAGGAAGGTCCACCAGACCCACATGTCCCACCATTTGAAAAATGTGGTGGGTGGAACAGGACTAGTTTCCTGGGTGGTGACCTTCCTTCTGAAACTTTCACGACTAAAGTTCGCCAGTTGGATCAGCAAACTAAAAGGTGTGAAGCAGGGTGGCGGAGGCACTATGGACACTGTCTACCTTGGCTGTAACCGAAGGGTGCTTATCAAGTCTGCCCAATCTGCCCTCTGGATTGGTCGGACGAGAGCAGCAACAGTCGATGCTTAAGGCCTTTGCAAGACCGCAAGGAAAGACTCAACCCCCCGGGTGCAGGGACTTCCGGAACCGACAGTTTCAGACTCTGGGTCACCCTTGTGTTGAATACATGAATAAGCCTCAGCGACTGGAGGTGGTGATCTGACTCAGGCTCCCAACTGGGCTTCCGAAGGAGGAAAGCCTCCAGGCAGCTTCCTTGGGCTAAACCGACAGGGAAGGTTGATATTTCGTCCCTTGAATACAAGCGCCTATTGAGTTAAACCCTCGAGACATGAGCCCCTGCCACTCGGGGGAGGTGCCACTGAGGCACACTTAACCTCCCTGGGAGTGAGAGCCCTTGGAACCTGGATGCCCCTCAGGAGTTGTAGGGAGCGGAGTTGTAGGGGAAACACAGATCTATAAAAAGTGAATGGAGACCTGTAACTGTCCTCACCAAAGTGGAACTCACCCGCAGCATAGGTGACCCCGAGCGGGGTCGAGTCCTCCGAGGATGGTTCCCCCAAATGAGCTGGCGCCAACTGGAGACCAATGTCCCGGGGCTGGGTTGGTGTCACCAGAGGGCACGACGGATGCCTCTGGTGAAGGACTTACCAACAGTAGCTGGTGGCGCTTGGGGGAACCAGCCTGATTCTGGCACCAGTAGGCACGGACACCTCAGAGCCAACTCGTCGCAGAGGAGGACTCTTCCTCTTTTTCCCAGGAGGCCTCGGTACAAGTTGGTACCGGGGCTTCACCCCATGGTGTGGACTTGGATGGCAGGGACTGGTTGGCGAGTGGCCTTAACCAGCCCGTCCCACTCTACAGCATCAGGGCAACTACCGGAGTGTCCACTCTCAAGACTTTCCTGTTCAGTCCCAAGGTGGAGCTCCAGGCGACACCAGTCAGAGATGACTGTATGGACTGGGCCCTCTCCAGTGTCAGTGCAGTTAACCCTGAGCAGTGCCAAACTGAGCCTGGAGTTGGATGCAGGGACAAGATGGCTGAACGTGGAGGTCCAGCTCAGGGTGGTGGAGGGGAGGAGTGGAGCAAATTAAGAATACAAATAGATGTCAGAGCAGGTAGGAATAACAGACCCGGTGACCTTAATGTCCAAACTACAGATCCGCAGACGATAGGCAGCCGCTGTGAGCCTCTGCAATCTGCAACAGATGTCTATGTCTGCCTCAAATATTGATCCAACTTTCCCTCAAAGGAAGCAATGGTCTTTGCAAGGGCACTTACTTTGCTGGAATCATCAGAGTCAATGAACCAGCATCTAACTGTTAATTGTTTGATCTATTTGCCTTGTTAATTCTGTTCTTATTTGATTATACTTATTCTTAGAATCTACTTTAATCATTTTATCCGGGGAGGTGAACAAAATAGACAATTACATTTTACTAAAACTGGGAGTCTGGGATGGGAAAGAAACGTGAAAGAAGGGAGAGAGTGGGTTTAACACCATCTCCAGTCATTGGCTACATGTTTAGATGGGTCTTTGGGGGGCCGTCAATTAAATAACAAATGAAAAGATGCAGAGTTGGCACTGAGAAATGGATGGGACACAGAGGGATGGTTGAGGAGAGATTCAGTTGCACTGCTCCCTCCTTTGCCGTATCTCTACTGGCATTGATTCGATTCTGGTTGCGCTGCGCTCTCACTTGTATTCGGTCCACTTGTTTTTTGTGGTTTTGTTCCTCACAACTTTAGACTGTTGTTGGTTTGATGAAAACACCCAATTTCCTCTTGCTCATCCTGACACCAACCATGTACCTGTGGCAGAAGAAGAAATTACTCATAAAAATCAATGGATTGCAACAAGGAACTACAGGCATTTTATTGCTCCCCTCATATAATAAACCCTTTAGTGATACAAACAACACAGATTGGAGAGAGAGGTTTTTGAAGGAAGGGAAACAAGGCACAGTGGTTTAGTAACTAAAAGAATGACCTCTGCTGGTGGAGCTAGAGGATGGTGGGGGAGGGGGTGGGGGGGATGGTGGGTGGGGGTGGAGGGTATTGGTGGGGGTAGGGGAGCTAGAGATGAGCAGTAAAATCAGAGTCAGAAGAGCAGATGCTGCAGACTAGAGACAAATGGCCAGAGTTGTTGTATCAGATTGGGATGGAGCAAGAAGGGGAGGGATCTACATTTTCAGACCAGGACCTTGGAGTAGATTTTCTGAAAGACAGGTGGCTTGTGAAGCTAGGCACGGATGTAGGTGAGGAAATGGCTCTCCGATAGTTACTGATCTAATCCAGTTATTCCTTCAGATATTGCAATGTGACATGAGGTTTTATCAGTATTTTGGACACTGCTGAGGGCCACACTTGTATCAAGACTGATAAACCCTCTGCTCCACCAGACAGCCCATTAGCTCTTTCCCATCGGTTCCCATCGGTTCTGGAGTTGGCCAATTGACACCTTCTTCAGAATCAGCTGCAGATGGTTCAGAGAGAAAGTCCAGAATGGCTGCCATGCCTTCAGGTGAACCAGGATCACTGGCACAAGAGGTGCTTGTCTGACACTATCGGAGTGCTTTAGATGGCAGTAGCTGAGCCAGCTGACCTGGGAGGTCCTTGGCAAAGACCCACGGATTGACAAGTCCAAACAACACCAGTAACAACTGGGTCAAGAGTTTCTCCCCAACTCCTCCAATCTCATTGTCTGAGGCCAAGCCCAAGCCCCAGATCTTTTTATATTTTCAATTAACAGAGTGTCAATGCACTGAGTTCAATTAAGAAATAAACAGAGACATTTCCTGAACAATGTATTACCGGTGCAAAATTTTCATTTCTTTTAAACAGCCACAATCTCCCCCCACCCACAAACCTCATAATACAGTATTTTATGTTTTTCAAATATTCCCACAGCTCAAAAGAGTAGAACGAATTGGTACAGTACCTACCTGCTGCAATAGTTGCCTCTGTGAGAGTCTCTTGTGAAGGTTTTCCCACCTCCCTCGCTGAGCTCTCTTCATATTCTTTGTCATGGAATCATCGAATAAGCATAGAAGGAGGCCATTCGGCCCATCGTGTACCGGCTCTTTCAAAGAGCTATCCAATTAGTCCCACTCCCTCGCTCTTTCCCCATCGCCCTGCAAATTTCTCCTTTACAAGTATATATCCAATTCCCTTTTGAAAGTTACACCTGGGCCGATGTCAGGCGCGGTGGGGTGGGCAGGTCTCAAGCAGGAACATCCAAGAGTCCACTTGGGGGCCGGTAAATATCAGTAACCTTACTCCAGGCCTCGGCCTACCTGTGGGTGAAGTCACAGGAGATCTCGCAGTGACAACAAATGAAGCTCTCGATCCCACTGTGCCTCAGTGTTACTGGATCTGTTCAAATGTTCACATGGTTCGAATTGCCGACTGGAACAAATGATGACTGTAGCCCACTGACCATTCCAGCCCATTCCCCATCTATTGCTGCTCAATTCCAGCACAGAAGGGGACACTTTGGATTGTCCACCTGTGCCCAGTGCAGGCTCTTCAACTGGTGCCACCCAATCCCTGCCTTTCTCCGTGTCCTTTTACATTCTTCTTTTTCAAATATCCAATTCCTATTGAAATGATTTTACAGTTTCTGTCTCAATAGCCACTTGTTCTAATAACCCTCGTGTGTGAAGAGTTTCTTCAACTCCTTCCCCCTTCATTCTTTGAGTCTTAACCCAGAGCTCTCAGCGCTGGTGGACACTTTGAGTAGTTGATTATTCAGCTGTTCTCTCTCCCTCTCAGCCTCTTCCCTTATTTAAGTCCCGTTCATTCAGTCCCACAACTGACTCTGAGTGGAACACTGCTCAACACCAATCAGTGGTTTAAATAGGGAGGATCTTGACTGTGTAAATGGTCGGTTCAGCTGAGCTATCCCACAGATTATCCCAGAGTCCAGCACAAGCTGATCAGAACAACCGTTGTTTCCTAATCTAGTTTGTTTCCAGGATTTGATCCTTTATATCAGCACGGTAATTATCGCAGATTTTACTGTTACTCACTCTGACTTTGATGGGGAATGATACAAGCTGGAGAACTACAGGTCTAAACAAACCTTCAACAGCAACAACCTTCCGACTGTCAGTTATCTGGAGACATCTCTGTCCATTGTTCACACTCCCTTTCCAAAGCAAAGCTATTCAGATCTTTTACCCGACTGTATTCACTCCTAGATAGATCAGCCAGTTAGTCACAGTCAGTGCAGCTCCCTTCCCTTCACTTAAACTGGTTGTTCAGCCTCCTGCCTCAAATTGACCCAGTTCACAAACCTCTTGTGATGTCTGATCTCACTGTGATGTGCAGTGTGAGGGTGAGGCTTGCTCTGTGACCTCACGGTGTGACCCGTCCATTTAAAGAGGCCTCTCCTTGATGAAACAGAGTTTGGGATAAACCCTTGGGCTTCATTTAAGTTACAATGACCTAATGCGCTCGAATGCAATAACTGGTTTCCACATGGCAATGCCCCAGAGAACCGGGTACACGGGCGATGGGCAGTGATGGGATTGTTTGCCTTTATTGATGTTAAGTAGTTGTATACATTTACACAGTCGAGACCATGAGTCGGTTAATCAGCCTCTTGAGCCCGTTCCTGGTTGATTTGTACCTCAAATCCTTTTCCCAGCCTTTGATCCATATCCCTTGATAAACTTAGGAACGTCGGAACCGGAGGACGCCATTCAGCTCCTCGAGCATATTCCGCCATTCAATTAGATTACGGCTGATTTGTATCTTAGCTCCATTTATCTGTCTTGGTTCCGTATCCCTTAATACACTTACTGAACAAAAATTTATCGCTCTAATGTTTGAAATTTTTAATTGACCCCCACCCTCAGCATGTCTATGGGGGAAGAGAGTTCGAGATTTCTATTGCACTTTGTGTGGACAAGTGCTTCCTGACATCACCCCTGCTGAACAGTCTGGCTCTAATTTTAAGGTTGTGCCCCCTTGTTCTGGACTCCCCCTCACCAAAGGAAATAGTTTCTCACTATCCACTCTAGCATATCCTTGAATCATCTTAAACACCTCAATTAGATCACCCCTTAATCTTCTATACTTGAGGGAATACAAGCCTAGTCCATGCAATATGTCCTCATAATTTAACCCTTCAAGCCCCAATATGATTCTGGTGAATCTTCGCTGCATCCCCTCCAAGGTCAATTGTATCATAACTTCCACCCATTTGTATTCCTGCACCCTTGAGGTGAAGGCTAACATTACATTAGCTTTTCAACCTGTCCACTCATTTTTAGTGATTTCTGTGCATGGACGCCTAAATCTCTCTGCTCCTCCACAGTTCCTAGTTTTTCCCATTTAGAAAATATTCTGATCTAACTTTTTTAGGTCCAAAGTGGATGATCTCGCACTTCCCCACATTGAACTCCATCTGTCACAGTTTTGCCCACTCACTGAATCAATCAAGGTCCCTTTGCAACTTTCCTCTCCCATCTACACAGCTTACTGTGCCGCCTAACTTAATGTCGTCAGCAAACTTGGATATACGGCTCTCGATTCCTTCATCAAAGTCATTGAGAAATCCAGTGAAAAGCTGGGGCTGCAATACAAATCCCTGGGGAACAGCATCTGTCACATCCCGCCAATCAGAGAACATTCCCTTTATCCCTACTTTCTGTCTTCTGTCAACAAATTACCAATTCCCAATTCATGTCACAAGGTTACCTACAGTTCCATGCACTCTCCTGTGAGGAACCTTTTCAAATGCCTTCTGGAAGTCCATATAGACAACATCCGTAGACACTCCCTGTTCATGATTCCCTCAAAATTCTTTACTCAATTAGTCAGACATGACCTACCCTTCAGAAATCCATGCTGACTCACTTTGACTACCTACGAGCAATGGAACAGGAGATGTACCAATAACAAGTAGTTGTCTACATTTATAGAACAGGGAGTGAACACCAAACTCTAGGACTGGGAGCAGCCGGTCAGTGAGGGACAACAGGGAGGGACCTGAGAATGAGGTTCAGTAACCAGCAGTAACCAGGCTCCAGGTCCCAGACAACCTATGAGCAACGCCTCAGAAGATCTACTGGTGACAACAAAATGACCTATTCCAACCAACTGCACACCAACAATACTGAGTCTGTTAAACTTCATATTGCTCGTTATGAATTTCTCAAATGATGATAGAAAATAAACATGTTAAGACAAACCTTCCAATCTCTGCAATCTTCTCTCTAAGCTGCTGCTTGATGATGTTTTCATTGTTTGTGTTCTCTTCACAAAGTAAATCTGTTCAGACCTTCTACCCCATCCCATTCACTCTGAGATAGATCATCCAGTTATTCACAATCAGTGCAGCTCCCTTCCCTTCACTTAAACTGGTTGGACAGCCTCCTGCCTCAAATTGACCCAGTTTACAAACCTCTTGTGATGTCTGATCTCACTGTGAAGCACAGTGTGAGGGTGGGGCTTGTCCTGTGACCTCACGATTTGACCCGCCCAGTTAAAGGGGCCTCACCTTTGATGAAACACTGTTTGGCAAATCTTAAAATTAGAGCTCGGCTATTCAGGAGCGAAATCCAGAAGAAAATTTTTCACACAAGATGTAGTAGGAAAAATCTGGAACTCTCTCCCCCAAAAAGCTGTGGATGCTGGGGGACAATTGAAGCTTTCAAGACTAAAGTCTTTGGTCTTCAGACTCCAGCTTCTGTGCCTCTCCTCCCCATCCTTTGCCGATCGTAGGTGGCCCATTATTGAGCCACCTTGGGACCACTCTCTCTAAACCTTTTTACCTCCTCAAGGCCCAGCTTTTGATCTCCCCTGCGAACCTCTTCCTGATTTGGTGACCATTTGCGTTAAGCTTATTTATGAAGCACTTTTGTTTTTTATATAAATTTAATATATTAATGCAAGTGGCTATTGTTGTCCCATTTGGAGGGAAAATATAATTCTCTGCACCTGGACCATTTTGAACCAAATCTACCCCCTTCCCAGGACACCACTAACTCCTTCCTGGGTTATAGTTCCATGGGTGTCAGCCAATTTGCACACAGCAAGATCCCACATACAGCAGTGAAATAATGACAAGATAATCTGTTTTTTTAGTGATGTTGCTTGAGAGATAAATATTGGCCAGGCCAATGGGGAGAACTCCCCTGCTCTTCTTCGAAATAGTGCCCTGGGATATTTTGCATCTACCCGAGAGGGCAGAGGTGGAGGGGACCTCGGTTTAACATCTCATCGGGAAGATGGCACCTCCAACAGTGTAGCACTCCCTCAGTACTGCACTGGGTGTGTCAGCCTAAATTTTATGTTCCAGTCTCTGGAGTGGGACTTGAACCCACAACTTTCTGACTCAGAGGTGAGAAGGCTACCCACTGAGCCACAGTTGACACCAAATGGCTGCACTTCATTTTTGAGTCCAGACAGCGTGCATGGGTGGCCTATATGACAGCCAAGCCTGCGTCTATTCTCACCTCACTTCCACGCATGTGACCTTCAACAGAAATCACTGGTTCCCCCCTCCTTAACCCAGGGACGTAGCAATCAATAGTAACCCTTCTATCAGCACTGACATCAGTGGACTCAGCACAAACTAAGGATCAAGTTCATGATCTTCCATTTCAGAATATGATGCCAATTTGAGTGAAAAGGTGGGTGTGATGGCAAGATGCAGAGGGAAGTATCGACAGTTCTCATTCCCTGTAACAAACCATTGGAAACTTAACCTTCCATTTGTGAAGCTCAGTGCCATGTGATATATCTGAGAAAGATATTAACCTAACTCTTCCACAGATAATTAATTGCAAGCACATACTTGAAGAATTCAGGATGTCTTCCTCTAAAAGCTCCTTCTCCAGACTCTTCCATCATGGCAATGTTTATGTGAATAATCTCTTCAACATATATCCTTACATAGTATCATCATAATATCATAGTAGGTACAGCGCAGGAGGAGGCCAGTCGGCCCTTCATGCCTGTGCCGGCTCTTTGAAAGAATAGATTGAAAATAGATTGCCAAATTCAGTGACAGAATCGATAACTGTGTCCTTTATGTCACGTGTCAGTGGTGATGGTGTGATACCAGTGAGGTGATGCTTTCATTAACTGGCACTACTTTTAACTTAACGCTCAGTCCATGTTTATTACCTTACTGAGCTTGAGGTACATTTACTTCTGTGTTTAAAGTTGAAGGAAAAATATTTTCCTCAACTTTGATTGCTTTAGTAGAAAAGATTTTTGTTAATTTACACCATAACAACAACTTGCATTTATATAGCACCTGTAATGTAATAAAAATGTCCCACAGGAGCAGTTATCAAATAAAATTTGACACCGATCCACATAGGGAAATATTGGGACAGGTGACCAAAAGCTTGGTCAAAGAGGTAGGTTTTAAGGAGCGTCTTAAAGGAGGAGAGAGAGGTAGAGAAGCGGAGAGGTTTAAGGAGGGAATTCTAGAGCTTAGGGACTAGGCAGCTTAAGACACGGCTGCCAATGGTGGAGTGATTAAAATCAGGGATGAGCAAGAGGCAAGAATTAGAGGAGCGCAGAGATCTCAAAGGGTTGAAGGAGGAGGTTACAGAGATAGGGAGGGGCGAGGCCATGGAGAGATTTGAAAACAAGGATGTGAATTTTAAAATCCAGGCATTGCCAGACCGGGAGCCAATGTCGATCAGCGAGGACAGGGGTGATGGGTGAACGGGACTTGGTGCGAGTTAGCATACAGGCAGCAGAGTTTTGGATGACCTCAAGTTTATGGAGGGTGCAAGGTGAGAGGCCGGACAGGAAAGTAATGAAATAGTGGAATCTAGAGGTAACAAAGGCATGGATGAGGGCTTCAACCACAGATTAGCTGAGGTAGGGGCAGAGACGGGCAATAGTGCAGAGGTGGAAGTAGACGGTCTTGGTGCTGGAGAGGATATACACACAGACGTATTAATAACACTCATGACTCCCAGTGGTGGTTTATAATATTAACGTCATTCATGAGTCCAAACAGCCTAATCAAGGCTGTACATCATTCAGTTGAGTTTGATCTCAGTCCAAGTATCACGGACATATTTCTGATATTTTAAAACTGACAGTTTACAGGAATAAAATACATTGTTGGATTATATTTTGCTCCATTAATTTTAGTGAGTGAGTAGACACGAGTGTGAAGCGTTGGGTACTTTCTCAATAAAATTAGTGAACAGGGAAAACTTTAACTTATTCTGCACAAAAAAGGCCAACAAACTTAGAGCGCTTCAGGGAGTTATGGTCCTGTGCAATTACATCTTCACACATCTTAATCGCCCTCTGAAATGGCCTAGCAAGCCACTCAGTTGTACAATCTCGCTGAAAAAAGTCACAATAAAAATAAAACCACACAGACCACCCGGCATCAGACCACTAGGCACCGGACACGACAAAGGCAAACCAAGCCCAGTCGACCCTGCAAAGTCCTCCTCACGAACATCTGGGGACTTGTGCCAAAATTGGGAGAGCTGTCCCACAGTCTAGTCAAGCAACAGCCTGACATAGCAATACTCACAGAATCATATCTTTCAGCCAACATCCCAGACTCTTCCATCACCATCCCTGGGTATGTCCTGTCCCACTGGCAGGACAGACTCACCAGAGGTGGTGGTACAGTGATATACAGTCAGGAGGGAGTGGCCCTGGGAGTCCTCAACATTGACTCTGGACCCCATGAAATCTCATGGCATCAGGTCAAACATGGGCAAGGAAACCTCCTGCTGATTACCACCTACCGTCCTCCCTCAGCTGATGAATCAGTCCTCCTCCATGTTGAACACCACTTGGAGGAAGCACTGAGGGTAGCAAGGGCACAGAATGTACTCTGGGTGGGGGACTTCAATGACCATCACCAAGAGTGGCTCGGTAGCACCACTACTGACTGAGCTGGCCGAGTCCTGAAGGACATATCTGCCAGACTGGGCCTGCGGCAGGTGACGAGTGAACCAACACGAGGGAAAAACCTACTTGACCTCGTCCTCACCAATTTACCTGTTGCAGATGCATCTGTCCATGACAGTATCGGTAGGAGTGACCACCGCACTGTCCTCGTGGAGACGAAGTCCCATCTTTGCACTGAGGACACCATCCAACGTGTTGTGTGGCACTATCACTGTGCTAAATGGGATAGATTCAGAACCGATCTAGCAGCTCAAAATTGGGCATCCATGAGGCGCTGTGGGCCATCAGCAGCAGCAGAATTGTGTTCCAGCACAATCTGTAACCTCATGGCCCAGCATATTCCTCACTCTACCATTATGAACAAGCCAGGGGATCAACCCTGGTTCAATGAGGAGTGTAGAAGAGCATGCCAGGAGCAGCACCAAGCGTACCTAAAAATGAGATGCCAACCTGGTGAAGTTACAACACAGGACTACATGCATGCTAAACAGCGGAAGCAACATGCTATAGACAGAGCTAAGCGATTACACAAACAACGGATCAGATCAAAGCTCTGCAGTCCTGCCACATCCAGTTGTGAATGGTGGTGGACAATTAAACAACTAACGGGAGGAGGAGGCTCCGTAAACATCCCCATCCTCAATGATGGCAGAGTCCAGCACGTGAGTGCAAAAGACAAGGCTGAAGCGTTTGCAACCATCTTCAGCCGGAAGTGCCGAGTGGATGATCCATCTCGGCCTCCTCCCGATATCCCCACAATCACAGAAGCTAGTCTTCAGCCAATTCGATTCACTCCACGTGATATCAAGAAACGACTGAGTGCACTGGATACAGCAAAGGCAATTGTCCCTGACAACATCCCAGCTGTAGTGCTGAAGACTTGTGCTCCAGAACTAGCTGCGCCTCTAGCCAAGCTGCTCCAGTACAGCGACAACACTGGCATCTACCCACAATGTGGAAAATTGCCCAGTTATGTTCTGTCCACAAAAAGCAGGACAAATCCAATCCGGCCAATTACCGCCCCATCAGTCTACTCTCAATCATCAGCAAAGTGATGGAAAGTGTCGTCAACAGTGCTATCAAGCGGCACTTACTCACCAATAACCTGCTCACCGATGCTCAGTTTGGGTTCTGCCAGGACCACTCGGCTCCCGACCTCATTACAGCCTTGGTCCAAACATGGACAAAAGAGCTGAATTCCAGAGGTGAGGTGAGAGTGACTGCCCTTGACATCAAGGCAGCATTTGACCGAGTGTGGCACCAAGGAGCCCTAGTAAAACTGAAGTCAATGGGAATCAGGGGGAAATCTTTCCAGTGGCTGGAGTCATACCTAGCACAAAGGAAGATGGTAGTGGTTGTTTGAGGCCAATCATCTCAGCCCCAGGACATTGCTGCAGGAGTTCCTCAGGGCAGTGTCCTGGGTCCAACCAACTGCAGCTGCTTCATTAATGACCTTCCCTCCATCATAAGGTCAGAAATGGGGATGTTCGCTGATGATTGCACAGTGTTCAGTTCCATTCACAAGCCCTCAGATAATGAAGCAGTCCGAGCCTGCATGCAGCAAGACCTGGACAACATCCAGGATTGGGCTGATAAGTGTCAAGTAACATTCGCTCCAGGCAAGTGCCAGACAATGACCATCTCCAACAAGAGAGAGTTTAACCACCTCCCCTTGACATTCAACGGCATTACCATCACCGAATCCCCCACCATCAACATCCTGGGGTTTACCATTGACCAGAAACTTAACTGGACCAGCCACATAAATAGTGTGGCTAAAAGAGCAGGTGAGAGGCTGGGTATTCTGCTGTGAGTGACTCACCTCCTGACTCCCCAAAGCCTTTCCACCATCTGCAAGGCAGAGGTCAGGAGTGTGATGGAATACTCTCCACTTGTCTGGATGAGTGCAGCTCCAACAACACTCAAGAAGCTCGACACCATCCAGGACAAAGCAGCCCGCTTGATTGGCACCCCATCCACCACCCTAAACATTCACTCCCTTCACCATCGGCACACTGTGGCTGCAGTGTGTATTATCCACAGGATGCACTGCAGCAACTCGCCAACGCTTCTTCGACAGCACCTCCCAAACCCACGACCTCTACCACCTAGAAGGACAAGGGCAGCAGGCACATGGGAATAACACCACCTGCACGTTCCCCTCCAAGTCACACCCATCCCATCCTGGCCGTTCCTTCATCGTCGCTGGTTCGAAATCCTGGAACTCCCTACTTAAAAGCACTGTGGGAGAACTTTCACCACACGGACTGCAGCGGTTCAAGAAGGCGGCTCACCACCACCTTCTCAAGGGCTATTAGGGATGGGCAATAAATGCCGGCCTCGCTAGCGACGCCCACATCCCATGAACGAATAAAAAAAGATGAAACTTCTGTTTCCAGTGCATATTGGTGCCTGAAATTCGGCGGGATTTTTTGGGTGTAAAAGTGGTGTAGTTCCGGCGTGGGGACAGGAATTTGGATCATCAGTCAGATACACCAGAGTTACACCGATTCTAAAATACATGCTAAATTCTGGTAGCTGACAGAAGGTGCATCTGTCTTCAAATGGTGCAAATGACAGGATAATTAGGGCAAAAGCTGCTGTCCCAGTAATCACATCATTGACATCAGTATCACACCTGACTTAAAGTAAGCCTGTTGAAAAGAAGATGTGTTGTGGAAATGCCGGTGATGGACTGGGGTGAACAAATGTAAGGAATCTTACAATACCAGGTTATAGTCCAACAGCTTGTGATTTTCAAATAAAACTGTTGGACTATAACCTGGTGTTGTAAGATTCCTTACATTTGTTGAAAAGAAGGGTTGGTTACCTGCATGGCTTGTCAAACCCTGAAGTGATTGAGTTCACAGACTGTGAATGTCCACCTTACTGAAGCAATTAGAAAAATCGTTTCTCAGCGGTGCAGCTAGCAAACAAATTCTGCAAACTAACTCCCTACAGTTTCAAAAATCTTTTTCTTCCAATTCCTTCTGTCATGGAGCTCTGACCATGGGTTTCATGTGGGCACTCCCATAATATGTCCTGATAATGTGCTGAGTGGTAGAATTCTCATCTCTGAGTCGGAAGGCTGTGGATTCAAGTCCCACTCCAGAGACTTGAGCCCATAATCTAGGCTGACACTCCCAGTACAGTACTGAAGGAGTGCTGCACTGTCGGAGGTGCCGTCTTTTGGATGAGACGATAAACCAAGGCCCCGTCTGCCTTCTCAGGTGGAAGTAAAAGATCCCACGGCACCATTTTGAAGAAGAGCAGGGGAGTTCTTCCTGGCCAATATTTATCCCTTAAACAACATCATTAAAAAAGACTATCTGGTCATTGTCACATTGCTGTTTGTGGGACCAACAGTGACTACACTTCAAAAAGTACTTCATTGGATGAAAAGCACTTTGGGACATCCTGAGGTCGTGAAATGTGCTACATTAATGCAAGTCCCTTTTAATGGAGGCAAAACAGAAGCCTACATTACAACAGTGATTACACATTCAGTGGAAGAAGAAATGACAAGGGAATGGAGGATAAAGTTACACTAAAGGAGAAGGAAACCCGACATACCACTCTGTTAATGTTGTCTCAGAAGAGATCTGCTTAAGGAGGCAGCTGTTAAGGAAGTACAGAAGGAATTCTCGGGTAGGAATTGGTCCTTGATACGCCCGCTTTCTGAGCAGAAAACGGGGGCACAAATGATTAATTTCGCAGGGTTGTGCTTTCTGCCTCAAGGACGCCTGAAATACGCCCGCAACAGGTGTGAGGCCTCTTGCATTTGCTAATGAGTTCCCTAACACCTTCTGCCACTGGGAACAGTTTCTCCTTGTCGACTCTATCAAAACCCTTAATCATTTTGAACACCTCAATTAATTCTCCCCTTAACCTTCTCTGCTGTAAGAAGAACAACCTCAGCTTCTCTAGTTTACACGGCGATCCCCTTCACAGACTCTTCCACACCTCGTATCTTAAGTAGAAACTTAAAGTCTTATTCAAAATAAGGTTTCTAGTTTCACAGCAGTTGTTCCTCCCTAAGGTTCTGTTCTCCCATTAGTCTTCTTTGGAGCATTTCACATTGACAAAACCTTTTGTGTCCAATACCCTGAGTCATTCTAGAATATCTCCTGCTTTTTGATTCCTGTTCCTCTTCCTTGAAGAATTAACAGTTCAGATTTCATTCAATGTTTTGAGAAAGTTTCTAAAGAGTCTTTATTTACTCTATGTTAAAGGGACACCGTCCTTATTCATTAAAAAGTGTTTGAGGCGAGATGAGGAATTTTTTTTAAGCACCTGGAATGCACTGCCTGAAAGGGCGGTGGAAGCAGATTCAATAATAACTTTCAAAAGGGAATTGGATAAACACTTGAAGGGGAAAAAATTGCGGGGTTATAGGAAAAGAGCAGGGGAATGGGACTAATTGGATAGTTCTTTCAAAGAGCTGGCACAGGCATGATGGGCCGAATGGCCTCCTTCTGTGCTGTATCAGTCTATCATTCTATGATCTATGATTCAAACCGTGTTTGGTTTATCTGCAGATAAATAATGTGGTGATGCAAATCTCATTGAATTGCATCATTGCAGTATTTACATGTGATGTTATCAGTTCTGCTGGTTTGTCCTCTTTCAATCAGTTTATTCCTGCTCTCTCTCATCCTTCTGTCACTATGCCCCTGACCCTGAAACCCCCTCCTTTGGTACCTCTGCCTTGCCAGCTCATCCCCTGCTTTCAAAAGCTTCGGAAAGACCCTTCTCTTTGACTGTACTTTTGATCCTTCCCTCTAACCCCTCCCTTCCCCACTCATTTGATGACTGTTCCACTAAGGACTTTGAAACTTTGCCCTACATTTGAAAGGTGGTATAGAAATGTAAGAAAGGCTCTGTGGTGTCAGCCGTGGCTCAGTGGGTAGCACATTCACCTCTCAGTCAGAAAGTCCCATTCCAGAGACTTGCAGCATATAACCTAGGTTGACACTCCCAGTGCAGTACTGAGCGGGTGCTACATTGTCAGAGGTATTGGGGGTTAAATTCAGGAGTACCCACTTTTGAGTGCCACTCCCCCTGCTGGTAAGGTCCGAGGAGCCCCGGATGTTGGCCTCAGACCTTATTATCATGAAACCGGCGCTGTGGTTGGAGGCCGCACAGGTAAGTGGATCCGGGGTTCGGGGACATAGGAGGTCAAAGGGCCAGGGCCTGGAGGTCGGAGGTTGGCGATTTCAGGCCAGCAACCGGTGGCGATTGTGGCAAGTAGTTACTTTTATTTTTATATACATGATGTTTAGGGCGGCCTCGGGGCAAACCAATATTGGAGCAGGGACCTGAAACAGACGTTAAGCCCCTTATTTGCATATGCAAATGGCCTAACGCCTGCTTCAGTCGTGGGTAAAGGATGCTCTTGCTTGTCCTTTCCCAATATGGTGGGCAGTGCACTTCCAGTCGGAAATTCCCGCCCGCTATTTTGGGGCCTTAGGAGGCCGCGTAGCACCTGAGAAACGGGCGCTATGCTGCCCAATTTAACCCCCGATGTCTTTGGCCGTCAAACCGAGGCCCTGTCTGCCTTCTGTAAAAGATCCCATGGTGATGAGAAGGAGAGTTCTCCCCGGTGTCTCTGATGTTTAAAGGTGAGTTTTCTTGGTCAGGCATGCGGGCATCCTGATTTGTAATTTGTACTTGGGGTGTGGCAACACTGGCAAGGCAGTATTTATTGCCCATCTATGGTTGGCCGGAGGGCATTAAGAGTCAACCAGATAATATGGGACTGGAGTCACATGTGGGCCCAGACCAGGTAGGGGTGGGAGACTCCTTTCACCTAAAGTGAACCAGTTGTGTTTTGACAACAATCTTGAAGCTTTCATGGTCATATTATCTGGTGCCAGCCCACAAGTTGTCAGATGTATTGAATTCAAGTTGACAACCTACCACGGTGGGGTTTGAACTCACAAGCTCTGGGTTGCTAGTCCAGTAACATGGGCCAATAAAAGCCTTCCTCCCTTTGCTCCAGTGACTCTCACTAGTTGCTTTTGTTCTCTGGGTTTGAATTATTCCATCAGTTGAAACAGTGACCCTTGAGCAAACCTGTTGACGTACAGCTCTTACTTTAGATCCCCCTGATCGGTCACCTGTGGCCATTCAAACATGATACCATCTCCTTAATGCTTTGCCAGACAGCCATTCAGACTCCCATTCACTTGCACAGCCACTAAACGCCTTTGGTTTTGAATTATCAGTAATTAGAATCTCTATTTGCTTCTCCACGCTTCACTGATCACACCTTAACATTCAATTCCATTTAAACATTGTACCTGTTACCATAACAAAAAATTCAATACTCCAACAGCAATCAATTGAGCATTAATGAATAACAAGGCCTGGACTAATGATGAATAAGCCCGGCCAATTCTTCTTTCTTTCTTTTCACGTACTCTACCTGAAGTACAGTATCCGCATCAGGAAGACTGGTTTATTTTAAGCAACTGGCTCAATTAAAAGAGAATTTATTTTTCTTAATGAAGTGGCCCAAGTGGTGCTTATGGAGTCGGAATATTTGCCGGGTTTATAATGAATGCACACATCGGGTATCACCGTCACAATTTGAAGGAAAAAATAAACTTTTTCAAAGGTTTTTGATAAGTTTCTAGAAAGCTTCATCAACTGACTTTCTTGGAGCCACAGTTTACAGCACTGAAGGAGGGCATTCAGCCCATCGCGTCTGTGCTGTCTCTTTGCTGGAACCATCCGAATCTACCTTAAACAGACTATCCAGTCATTTATCACATTACAGTTTGTGGGAGCTTGCTGTGTGCATTACAACAGTGACTACACTTCAAAAGTATTTCATTGATTGTAAAGCACTTTGGGACGTCCTGAGGTTGTGAAAGGCGCTATAGAAATGGAGGTCTTTCTTTTTCTTTCTTTAATCCCACTGCCCTGTTTCATTATCTCTTTCAAATATTTATCCAATTTTCCCTTAAAAGATGCAATGGTCTCTGCCTCATCCATTCTCTGTGGCAAAACATCCCTTGCTTCAACAACACTCTGTTTAAAAAAAACATTTCTCCTAACCTCCGTCTTTACTGTCATAGTGAGAAATGTAAGTTGATGATCCTGTGTAACTCACTCCCCAACCTGAGAAAACAGTCTTTCAGATTTTTTTTTATCTTCGTTCATGGGATGTGGGCCTCGCTGGCAAGGGCAGCATTTATTGCCCATCCCTAATTGCCCTTGAAAAGGTGGCGGTGAGCCGCCTTCTTGAACAACTGAGTGGCTTGCTAGGCCATTTCAGAGGGCAATTAAGAATCAACCACATTGCTGTGGGTCTGGAGTCACATATAGACCAGACCGGGTAAGGACGGCAGGTTTCCTTCCCTAAAGGACATTTGTGAACCAGATGGGTCTTTACAACAATCCAGTAGTTTTATGGCCACCATTACTGATACTAGTTTTTTGTTAATTCCAGATTTTTATTTAATTAATTGAATTTGAATTCCCCAGCTGCGTGGCAGAATTTGAACTCATGACTCCAGAATATTAATCCAGGCCTTCCGGATTACTAGTCCAGTAATATAACCACAAGGCTACCATACCCAATTCACTCAAAAAATCAAAAACCTTTCATCGTATGAACCTGAAAATAGCTTTTCTTTCCTGTTATCTTGAGATCATTGAGTGGCTCAATGGATTTGGAGTTTAACTGTGTCCAGTTTTAGTCCCTTCATCTCATGAAGGACAATGTGACTCCGGAGAAGGTGCAATAAGGATGTTCTCAGCCTAAGAGCGTTGAGCTGTAAAGCTAGACTTGATGCCTTGGGTTTTTAATTGATGGAGAGAAGGAAACTTGAAGCGGATGTGATCCAGGTATTTAAAAATATTAAAGGTAAAGGCAATGGGGGTCATTTTCATCTTGGGCAGTAATCTGGCACATCATCTGCCTGATTTTCATGCCTTTGAAATCAATGGGAGGAAAATTGGATCTACGATGGATAGAAGATAAGATCATAAGAGATAGGAGCAGGAGTAGGCCATTTGGCCCTTCGAGTCTGCTCCGCCATTTAATGAGATCATGGCTTTCCACTTTCCCACCTTTTCACCATAATCCTTTGACTCCCTTGCTGATCAAAAATTTGTCTAACTCAGCCTTGAATGTATTCAATGACTCGCCTCCACAGCTTTTTGGGGTAAAGAATTCCAAAGATTCACAACCCTCTGGGAGAAGAAATTCCTCCTCATTTCCGTCTTAAACGGGCGACCCCTTATTCTGAGACTATGCCCCCTAGTTTTAGATTCCCCCATGAGGGGTAACATCCTCTCAGCATCTACCCTATCGAGTCCCCTCAGAATCTTATATGTTTCAATAAGATCTCCTCTCATTCTTCTAAACTCCAATGAGTATAGACCCAATCTGTTCAATCTTTCCTCATAAGACAACCCTTCCATACCCGGAATCAACCTTGTGAACCTTCTCTGAACTGCCTCCAATGCAAGTATGTCCTTCCTTAAATAAGGGCACCAGAACTGTATGCAGTATTCCAGGTGTGGTCTCACCAGTACCCTGTACAGTTGTAGCATGACTTCCCTGCTTTTATACTCCATCCCCCTAGAAATAAAGGCCAATATTCCGATTGCCTTTCGGATTACCTGCTGCACCTGTATACGCTCTGCCAGATTACTGCCCAAGCGGTGAAGGTGAAAATTACCTTCAATGTGAAAGCAGATAGTGTGTTTGAGGTGTTGAGACGGGTAGAATTAGGGGCCACCTGTATAAACTGAGGAAGCAGACAGTAAGGTTGGAAGTGTGGACATTTTACAGAGGATGATTGGCCAAAGGGGTTTAGGGAAGACTGATAATTTCCAGTCCTTCAAGAAGATGATTACATAGAATTACATTGAATGTACAGCACAGAAACAGGCCATTCGGCCCAACAGGTCTATGCCAGTGTTTATGCTCCACATGAGCCTCCTCCCACCCTTCTTTATCTAACCCTATCAACGGATCCTTCTATTCCTTTCTCCCTCATGTGTTTATCTAGCTTCCCCTTAAATGAATTTATGCTAATCGCCTCAACTAGTGCTTGTGGTAGCATGTTCCACATTCTAACCACTCTCTGGGTAAAGAAGTTTCTCCTGAATTCCCTATTGGATTTATTAGTGATTATCTTATATTTATGACCCCTAGTCTCCCCTACAAGTGGAAACATCTTCTCTACATCTACCCTATCAAACCCTTTCATAATCTTAAAGGCCTCTATCAGGTCACCCCTCAATCTTTTCTTTTCTAAAGAAAAGAGCTCCAGCCTATTCAATATTTCCTGATAATTACATCCTCTCAGTTCTGTTATTCAATAGTAAATCTTTTTTGCACCTTCTCCAGTACCTCTATTTCCGTTTTATAATATGGAGACCAGAAATTTTCACAATAGTCCAAGGGTGGTCTAACCAAGGTTCTATACAAGATTAACATAACTTCTCTGCTTTTCAATTCTATCCCTCTAGAAATGAACCCCAGCGCTTTGTTTAATTTTTTTATAGCCTTATTAAACTGTGGCGCTATTTTAGAGTTTTGTGTATCTGTACCCCCAGATCTCCCTACTCCTCTACCCCATTTAGACTCTTAGGGTGCTAAATTGGGCCATGTAATGACCGTTGTTTCGGTGCTACGCGGCCTCTCCAATACCCAAGATGGCGTCCTGGCTGTGTACGCACGTTTCCAGCGTGACGTGCGTTGGATGCCATCTTGGTTTAGGAGTTAGCTCATGTGCAAATACCGAATGCCAGAAGCATGTAAAGTAAGGAGAAAATGGATACAGTGTGCAATGCTGATTTAAAGTGATAGACACCATTTTGGGACTTAACGCCCAATTTAATGCACAATCTTAACCCTGACCACCTAAGGATGTGGGATTTAGTAGTGTTCAAACTTTATTCAATGTTTTAACATAACTCATCAGTTTGTAAACATAGGGATGGGAGCTGCATCTGTGTTGTACATGTGTGATATCTGACCTCCGTTCAGACAGCAAACTGTTATTTTTAGCAAATAACAGGTACCAGCTACCTTTAAGAGATTTTTAAGAGACCGCCTGCCTTTAAAAGATTGGGGCTCCCCCTGCTGGTAGAAAGTGAGAATTGCATTGAATCCTCATGTCAATGCTGATTCAGAAAGCTGCTTGAAGGTAAGTCCTCAGGCCTGATGAAAGTCTCATCCTGCCTGCCAGGGGCCATTGGGCGTGGGGTAGTAGCGGATCACGCTACCCGCGCCCAATAATAGGCCTTATCCAATTTTTTTTTTCCTTCCCCTTAGTTTCCAAGGAGTATGTGGCCTCCTTATTCTTCCTACCAACATGTACCACCACATACCTACCTATATTTAAATTCATTTGCCAAATACACGCCCATTCTGCAAGTTTATTAATGTCACCCTGTATTTTGTCGCTGTCCTCCTCAATATTAATTATACCGCCCAATTCGGTGTCATCCGCAAATTTTGAAATCGTACTTCCGATTCCCAAGTCCAAATCATTTATGTAAATGTTGAACAACTGTGGTCCCAGCACTGATCCTTGTGGAACACCACTGCCCACCTTTTGCCGGTCTGAGTAACTACCTTTAACCCCTACTCTCTGATTTCTGTTTTGTAGCCAACTTGCTATAATGTGATAGATGGACTTCATAAAAATAGGTGATTACAGCAAAGGTAAGGTAATGAATGGGTTTGGGACCAACCTGGGCCTAGCCCATGAGGGACCAGAGAGGAATCCTGAATTAGCTCAGGTCTCTGGTTTTAGCCTCTCTCAGGAAGTGGGAGGAAAGAGGGTTAATATATATGGGGATGAAATCAGCCAGAGGTTGGGCATGAGCACAGATGGACCTGGTAATCCTTTTCTCATCCTGGACATCAAACATACACAATCTGCCCTTAGGTTGGTGTTCAGCCATCAGATGCAAAAGTGTGGGGTTGGTTTCATGCAGCCAAGATAAAGTTACTGGATCTTTTAAGGCCAGCGGCCATGAAGACCTATATTTTACTGGGGGCTTCTCAGCTGCTACTGGCCTTCTTGGAGCCATTAAACATGCTGTTTGGGCAACAGCACTGTTCTGGTCATGATGCCACTGTGCACGCATGTGTCCCACTCTCCCTGCCATGACACAGCCTCATGACGACACTACTTGACTCGCGCACACTGGCCAAAATGTCATGGCCAATCTGTGGAGCAGAGTGGACCATCACAGGAAGAGCGGTCGCAGTGTCAGATCTCAATGCAGGAGAATGGGACAATTAGCTCTTTCTCCCTCAAGACCCAGTCTGCAATATAAAAGCAGTTCAGTGAAGCTGCTAACCAAGATTAGTGGTAAACAATTTTACAACACCAAGTTATAGTCCAGCAATTTTATTTTAAATTCACAAGCTTTCGGAGGCTACCTCCTTCCTCAGGTGAACGATTTTCACATCGTTCACCTGACGAAGGAGGAAGCCTCTGAAAGCTTGTGAATTTAAAATAAAATTGCTGGACTATAACTTGGTGTTGTAAAATTGTTTACAATTGTCAACCCCAGTCCATCACCGGCATCTCCACATCAAGATTAGTGGAGCATATGACATTGCATACTTGGCATTCCCATCACTTTGCAGACAACAGCCTCACAGCAAGGTGGTAGGAATTAGGTGTTAATTGAATTGAGGTTTCATGAGACACAGACCTTTTGAGGCATTGTTGTCGACTATCAGGCAGGGATTAACCTCTATCACCCACCTCGGTCTCATTCAATCCTTCCAGGGATATTCTCGCCTACATTATAACAACGCCTACACTTCAAAAGTACTTCAATGGCTGTTAAATGTTTTGGGACATCCGGAGGTCATGAAAGGTGATATATATAAAAATGCAAGTTCTGTCTTTCTTTTCTTCTTCTTTCAGACCTCTAGAATGGTATGAAAGAGAGAAGGAGAGAGAGCGAGAGAGAGATAGATAGAGAGAGAGAGATAGAGAGGGAGAAAGAGACTGAGAGACAGAGAAAGACAGAGATAGAGATAGACAGAGACAGAGTCAGAGAGAGATAGATAGAGAGAAAGAGACTGAGACAGAGAGAGAGAGAGCGAGCGAGAAAGAGATAGATAGATAGAGAGAGGGAGAAAGAGACTGAGAGACAGAGAAAGACAGAGATAGAGATAGACAGAGACAGAGTCAGAGAAAGATAGATAGAGAGAAAGAGACTGAGACAGAGAAAGAGAGAGCGAGCGAGAAAGAGGTAGATAGATAGAGAGAGGGAGAAAGAGACTGAGAGACAGAGAAAGACAGAGATAGAGAGACAGAGACAGAGGAAGATAGATAGAGAGAAAGAGACAGAGAGAGAGAGAGACATAGAGAAAGAGAAAGGGACAGAGACCAAAAGAGAGAGACATAGAGAGAGAGAGAGAGAGAGAGAAAGAAGCAGAGACAGACACAGACACAGAAAATAAATAATTTGAGAAACATTGAGCTGAATTTTTATGTTACTGCTTGCTTTGGACAGGAGATGGATGGAATGAACCCTCTACCCACCTGGTGGAAGTGGTCTGAAAACCGCCTGATTTTCGTGCTTGGGCCTCATTAATATTCTGTTGCCGAGCTGATCGCACATTTGCAGCAATTCGTTGATCGGAGGGGGCAAGAAATCTTGTGGTTCCACCATGGTGCTCAACCTGATCAGGTCAGTTTTATCGGAGTGGGGTGGGGGGGTGGTGGCAGAGAGAAGCGATCCTGGGGGGGAGTGCCATGGAGGGTCGATCATCAAATGGTGGCGGGGGGGGGGGGTGGGGGGGGGCAATTTTTGTGGGTCCCAGAGGAGCATTAATGCATGTACCACCTGTTGCACTTCAAAACTGCAGCAGGGTCCTTTTGATATAACAGGATCCTGATTTGGGCTAATAGAAAGAAGAAGCAGGAGCTTGCATTTATATAGCACCTTTCACCACCTCAGGACATCCCAAAGCGCTTTACAGCCAATGAAGTACTTATAAAGTGTAGTCACTGTTGTAATGCAGGAAACACGGTAGCCCATTTGCACACAGCAAGCTCCCACAAACAGCAATGAGATAAATGACCAGATAATCTGTTTTTAGGTGCTGTTGAGGGATAAATATTGGCCAGGACACCGGGGTACAGAGTAGAGACGTTCCTACAGGGGGAAAGGAAGGGCATCCAAAGCTAGAGCTCCCTGGATGACTAGAGATATAGAGATTAAAATGAAACAGAAAATGGAGGCTTATGATGAATGTAAGGTTCATAATACAATAGAGAACCAGGCTGAATACAGAAAGTACAGAGGAGATCCTAAAAAGGGAATAAGAGGGGCAAAGAGACAGCGTGAGAACAGATTAGCAGCTAACATTAAAAGGAACCCAAAAGTCTTTTATAAACATATAAATAGTAAAAGGGTAGTCAAAGGAAGAGTGCGACCGATTAGGGACAAAAAAGGAGATTTTCTTGTTGAGACAGAGGGCATGGATGAGGTACTAAATGAATACTTTGCATCGGTCTTCACTGGAGAAGAGGATTCTGTCATTGTAGCAGTAAAGGAGGAGGTTCTAGTGATATTGGATAGGATAAAGATAAATAAAGAGGAGGTAATTAAAAGATTGGCAATACTTAAAGTAGAAAAATCACCCAGTCCAAAGGGGATGCATCCTCGGTTACTGAGGGAAATAAGGATGGAAATTGCAGAGGCTCTGGCCACAGTCTTCCAATCCTCCTTGGATATGGGGATGGTGCCAGAGGATTGGAGGATTGCAATGTTACACTCCTCTTCAA
This sequence comes from Heptranchias perlo, assembly GCF_035084215.1. NCBI lineage: Eukaryota > Metazoa > Chordata > Chondrichthyes > Hexanchiformes > Hexanchidae > Heptranchias > Heptranchias perlo. The sequence continues at coordinate 61,473,296 of NC_090336.1, read as the reverse complement.
AAAAGGGGAGAGGGATAAACTCGGCAATTACAGGCCAGTCACTCTAATGTTGGTGGGGAAACTTTTAGAGACAATAATCTGGGACAAAATTAATTGGCACTTTCAAAAGTATGGGCTAATAAATGAAAGTCAGCACAGATTTGTTAAATCTAACTTGATTGAATTCTTTCATGAAGTAATGGAGAGGGTTGATGAGGGTAGTGTGCTTGATGTTGTGTATGTGGGCATTCAAAAGGCATTTGATGAAGTACTGCATAATAGACTTGTTGGCAAAATTAAAGCCCATGGGATTAAAAGGACAGTGGCAACGTGGATACAAGATTGGTCAAGGGACAGAAGGCAGAGAATAGTGGGGAACGGTTGTTTTCCAGAACTAGAGGGAAGTATACAGTGGTGTTCCCCAGGGGTCAGTATTAGGACCACTGCTCTTTTTGATATATATTAATGACCTGAATTTAGGTACAGAGGGTATAATTGCAAAGTTTGCAGATGACTTGAAACTCAGAAATGTGGTAAACAATGTGAAGGTTAGTTACAGACTTCAGGAGAACACAGACAGATTGGTGAAATGGGCAGACACATGGCAGATGCAATTTAGCACAGAGAAGTGTGAAGTGATACATTTTGGTAGCAAGAACGAGGAGAGGTATTTTAAATTAAATGGTACAATTTTAAAGGGGGTGTAGGAACAGAGGGACCTGGGGATGCACACACACAAATCTATGAAGGTGGCAGGACAAGTTGAGAAGGCTGTTAAAAAGCCTGGGCTTTATTAGTAGAGGCATAGAGTACAAAAGCAAGGACATTATGCCAAACCTTTATAAACGCTGGTTAGGCCTCAGCTGGAGTATTGTGTTCAATTCTGGGCACCACACTTTAGGAAGGATGTCAAGGCCTTGGAGAGGGTGCAGAAGAGATTTACTAGAATGGTGCCAGGGATGAGGGACTTCAGTTATGTGGAGAAACTGGAGAAGCTGGGGTTGTTCTCCTTAGAACACAGAAGTTTAAGTGGAGATTTGATAGAGGTGTTCAAAATCATGAACAGTTGTGATAGAGTAAATAAGGAGAAACTGTTTCCAGTGGCAGAAGGGTCGGTAACCAGAGGACACAGATTTAAGGTGATTGGCAAAAGAGCCAGAGGTGACATGAGGAAACATTTTTTTACGCAGCGAGATGTAATGATCTGGAATGCACTGCCTGAAAGGGTGGTGGAAGCAGATTCAATAGTAATTTTCAAAAGGGAATTGGATAAATACTTCAAGGTAAAAAATTTACAGAGGGATAGAGCAAGGGAATGGGACTAATTGGATAGCTCTTTCAAAGAGCCGGCACAGGCACGATGGGCCAAATGTTCTCCTCCTGTGCCTACTATGATACTACGATACCAGGAACTCCCCTGCTCTTCTTCGAAATAGTGCCATGGGATCGCATTAATCTGACACACAGAAGCTCCCTGGTGGATTTTTGAATTGCATTTTAACCATTTGCCTAACAGTCAAGTGACCATGTTCTCTCACACCTAATGACACATTAAGCCCTAACAGGGTAAAGTAGTAAGAATGAACACAAACCAATTACAAGCAGAGAGTCCCAGCATGCCATTCAAACTCACACTACACAGAATGCCTGGTCTAATCGTAACATTGTCTGGCAAATTACTTCTGCATTTATTACAATTTAACTGCTTTGCATCCTGTCCAATATTAACAGAATAGTAGACTTCCCATTTTTCTTAACTATTATATATTTTTTCAGAATGCCAGTTTAGATAAATAAGGTCATGGGTTCAAGCCTCACTCCAGAGACTTGAGCATGTAATCCAGGCTGACGCTCTCAGTGTGGTACTGAGGGAGTGCTGCACTCTTGGAGGTTCCGTCTTTCAGGGGAGATGTTAAACTGAGGCCCCGTCTGCCCACTCAGGTGGATGTAAAAGATCCCACAGCACTATTTCAAAGAGCAGGGGAGTTCTACCTGGTGTACTGACCAACATTTATCTCTCAACCAACATCAATAAAATAGATTATCTGGTCATTATCATATTGCTGTTTGTGGGATTTTGCTGTGCGCAAATTGGCTGCTGCATTTCCTACATTCCAACAGTGACGACACTTCAAAAAGTTCTTTGTTGGCTGTAAAGTGTTTTGGGACATCCTGAGGTTGTGAAAGGCGCTATATAAATGCAAGTTCTTTCTTTCCTAAAGGAAAACAGATTTTGGTTCTCAGAGTCCAGTAAAGCCTTTTTGTATTTTTATTGGACATTGAAATAAGTCATAACCACTAATCTCTCAATTGCTGTAGCACTTGGCTTTCACTTAGTAGGGATTCAACATGTACGGATGTGTTGTGACAAAATAGGTGTTAACAGCATAGTGTGGTGCCCAAGGAAGAAAAGAATAGTCAGAAACGTACACACAGGCCAATTGAAATGTGGTGCAATTATGCTGATGACAGCAACATATGTTGGGTGGTCTAATAGTTCGCTGGGTAAAATGCTAAGTTTTCAACCAGACACTCACAGGTTCAAATCCCAGTCTTGTCTGGCAATTCCTCTCATCCACTATCATCCAATATCAGCCTTGGCTCAATGGTAGCGCTCATGCCTCTGAGGTCAGAAGACTATAGGTTCAAATCCCACTCCAGAGACTTTAAGCTCATGATCAAGGCTAGCACTTCAGTGCAGTACTCGGGGGGTGCTGCACTATTAGAAGTGCTGTCTTTCAGGTGAAGATGTTAAACCATCTGTCTTGTCCAGTGGATGTAAAATATCCTGTGGTACTATTTGAAGAAGAGCAGGATAGTTCTCCCAGTACCCTATCCACTAATTAACCAACCCCTAAGACTGATGATCTGGTCATTTATCTAATTGCTGTTTGTGGGACCTTGCTGTGTGCAAATTGGCTGCTGTGTTTCCAACATTACAACAGTGACTACACTTCAAAAAGTAATTAATTGGCTGTGAAGTGTTTCAGGATGTCCTGATGTGGTGAAAGGTGCTACATAAATGCAAGTTCTTTCTTTTCATTGGTGAGCTTTATTGGCTTGCAGCTGAGACAGAGGACTGCCAAGGGGGCAGGAAAACATGACAATGCTGGGCCAGAGTAGTGCTGCCAGAGGGTGGCACTGATGATATCACTGGGGAATTCTGTGCCCCAGAACATTCTTTTCACTTAATAGGAAACAGTAGAGAATCTAAAGAGAAGAGGAGAAGGGGAATTTTTTTTTGTACCAATGTAGTGGACAGGGGAATGTCAATGGATGTTATTTATATGGACTTCCAGAAGGCATTTGATAAGGTCCCACATAAGAGAACTGTGAGCTAAGATAGAAGCCCATGGAATCGAGGGAAAAGTACGGACTTGGTTAGGAAGTTGGCTGAGCGAAAGGCGACAGAGAGTAGGGATAATGGGTAGGTACTCACATTGGCAGGATGTGACCAGTGGAGTCCCACAGGGATCTGTCTTGGGGCCTCAATTATTCACAATATTTATTAAAGACTTAGATGAAAGTCTCATATCTAAGTTTGCCGATGACACAAAGATTGGTGGCATTGTAAGCAGTGTAGATGAAAACATAAAATTACACAGCGATATTGATAGATTAGGTGAATGGGCAAAACTGTGGCAAATGGAATTCAATGCAGACAAATGTGAGGTCATCCACTTTGGATCAAAAAAGGATAGAACAGGGTACTTTCTAAATGGTAAAAAGTTAAAAACAGTGGATGTCCAAAGGGACCTAGAGGTTCAGGTACATAGATCATTGAAGTGTCATGAACAGGTGCAGAAAATAATCAATAAGGCTAATGGAATGCTGGCCTTTATATCTAGAGGACCAGAGCACAAGGGGGCAGACGTTATGCTGCAGCTACACAAAACCCTGGTTAGACCGCACCTGGAGTACTGTGAGCAGTTCTGGGCACCGCATCTTCGGAAGGACATATTGGCCTTGGAGGGAGTGCAGCGTAGCTTTACTAGAATGATACCCAGACTTCAAGGGTTAAGTTACGAGGAGAGATTACACAAATTGGGGTTGTATTCTCGAGAGTTAAGAAGGTTAAGGGGTGATCTGATCGAAGTTTATAAGATATTAAGGGGAACAGATAGGGTGGATAGATAGAAACTATTTCCGCTGGTTGGGGATTCTAGGAGCAGGGGGCACAGTCTAAAAATTAGAGCCAGACCTTTCAGGAGTGAGATTAGAAAACATTTCTACACACAAAGGGTGGTAGAAGTTTGGAACTCTCTTCCGCAAATGGCAATTGATACTAGCTCAATTGCTAAATTTAAATCTGAGATAGATAGCTTTTTGGCAACCGAAGGTATTAAGGGATATGGGCCAAAGGGAGGTATATGGAGTTAGATCACAGATCAGCCATGATCTTATCAAATGGCGGAGCAGGCACGAGGGGCTGAAAGGCCTACTCCTGTTCCTATGTTCCTACTCGTAACAGTTCCAAATCAGTTGTGAACCATTCACACGGAAATAATAGGCCTGATTGTCCTTTGCTTTGCGCTCAAGGATTTCTTGATTCCTGAACATGAAGAGAGGAAAATGGGGCAAAGACCAGCAACGCTGATCTCCACCCCTTTTGCTTTACCTTTAGGTTTTCTGGGGTTTCCCTCAAGGAAACATAGAAACATAGAAAATAGGAGCAGGAGTAGGCCATTCGGCCCTTCGAGCCTGCTCCGCCATTCAAAATGATCATGGCTGATCCTCCATCTCAATACCATATTCCCGTTCTCTCCCCATACCCCTTGATACCTTTTGTGTCTGGAAATCTATCTAGCTCCTTCTTAAATATATTCAGTGATTTGGCCTCCACAGCCTTCTGTGGTAGAGAATTCCACAGGTTCACCACCCTCTGAGTGAAGAAATTTCTCCTCATCTCAGTGCTAAATGTCCTACCCCGTATCCTGAGACTGTGACCCCTCGTTCTGGGCCCCCCAGCCAGGGGAAACATCCTCCCTGCATCCAGGCTGTCTAGCCCTGTCAGAATTTTATATGTTTCAATGAGATCCCCTCTCATTCTTCTAATCTCGAGTGAATACAGGCCGAGTCGACCCAATCTCTCCTCATACGACAGTCCTACCATCCCAGGAATCAGCCCAGTGAATCTTCGCTGCACTCTCCCTATGGCAAGCAAGGAAGTCATGATGAACCTTTATAAAACACTGGTTCGACCACAACTGGGGTATTGTGTCCAGTTCTGGGCACAGCACTTAGGAAAGATGTGAAGGCCTTAGAGAGGGTGCAGAAAAGATCCACCAGAATGATACCAGGGATGAGGGACTTCAGTTACGTGGATAGATGGGAGAAGCTGGGGTTGTTCTCCTTGGAACAGCACTGGTTGCGAGGAGATTTGACAGAGGTATTCAAAATCACGAAGTGTCTAGACAGAATAAATAGAGAGAAACTGTTCCCATTGGTGGAAGGGTCAAGAACCAGAGGACATAGATTTAAGGTGATTGACAAAAGAATCAAAGGTGACATGAGGAAAAACTTCTTTACACAGCGAGTGGCTATGATCTGGAATGCACTGCCTGAGTGGACGGTGGAGGCAGATTGAATCATGGCCTTCAAAAGGAAACCGGACAAGCACCTGAAAGGAAAATAACTGCAGGGCCAAGGGGAAAGGGCGGGGGAGTGGGACCGGCTGGACCGCACCCGCGCAGAGCTGGGAAGGACCAGATGGGCTGAATGGCCCCCCTGCATGCTGCAATCCCTCCGTGATTCCAGTAGGTAACATAGAAAAGGAGTGTTTGCACCTCGAACAGGCACGAGCATCCTATTCCCATGCAAATAAGAACATAAGAACATAAGAAATAGGAGCAGGAGTAGGCCAATCGGCCCCACGAGCCTGCTCCGCCATTCAATAAGATCATGGCTCATCTGATCCTAACCTCAAATCTAAATTCATGTCCAATTTCCTGCCTGCTCCCCGTAACCCCTAATTCCCTTTACTTCTAGGAAACTGTCGATTTCTGTTTTAAATTTATTTAATGATGGAGCTTCCACAGCTTCCTGGGGCAGCAAATTCCACAGACCTACTACCCTCTGAGTGAAGAAGTTTCTCCTCATCTCAGTTTTGAAAGAGCAGCCCCTTATTCTAAGATTATGCCCCCTAGTTCTAGTTTCACCCATCCTTGGGAACATCCTTACCGCATCCACCTGATCAAGCCCCTTCACAATCTTATATGTTTCAATAAGATCGCCTCTCAATCTTCTGAACTCCAATGAGTAGAGTCCCAATCCACTCAACCTCTCCTCATACGTCCGCCCCCTCATCCCCGGGATTAACCGAGTGAACCTTCTTTGTACTGCCTCGAGAGCAAGTATGTCTTTTCTTAAGTATGGAGACCAAAACTGTATGCAGTATTCCAGGTGCGGTCTCACCAATACCTTATATAACTGCAGCAATACCTCCCTGTTTTTATATTCTATCCAAATAAGGCAGGAGTGACATTTTTAAAAATTCGTTCATGGGATGTGGGCGTCGCTGGCGAGGCCGGCATTTATTGCCCATTCCTAATTGCCCTTGAGAAGGTGGTAGTGAGCTGCCTTCTTGAACCGCTGCAGTCCGTGTGGTGAAGGTTCTCCCACAGTGCTGTTAGGGAGGGAGTTCCAGGATTTTGACCAAGTGACGATGAAGGAACGCTGATATATTTCCAAGTCGAAATGGTGTGTGACTTGGAGGGGAACGTGCAGGTGGTGGTGTTCCCATGTGCCTGCTGCTCTTGTCCTTCTAGGTGGTAGAGGTTGCGGGTTTGGGAGGTGCTGTCGAAGAAGCCTTGGCGAGTTGCTGCAGTGCATCCTGTGGATGGTGCACATTGAAGCCACGGTGCGCCGGTGGTGAAGGGAGTGAATGTTTAGGGTGGTGGATGGGGTGCCAATCAAGCGGGCTGCTTTGTCCTGGATGGTGTCGAGCTTCTTGAGTGTTAATGGAGCTGCACTCATCCAGGCAAGTGGAGAGTATTCCATCACACTCCTGACTTGTGCCTTGTAGATGGTGGAAAGGCTTTGGGGAGTCAGGAGGTGAGTCACTTGCCGCAGAATACCCAGCCTCTGACCTGCTCTTGTCGTCACAGTATTTATATGGCTGGTCCAGTTAAGTTTCTGGTCAATGGTGACCCCCAGGATGTTGATGGTGGGGGATTCGGTGATGGTAATGCCGTTGAATGTCAAGGGGAGGTAGTTAGACTCTCTCTTGTTAGAGGTGGTCATTGCCTGGCACTCGTCTGGCGCGAATATTACTTGCCACTTATCAGCCCAATCCTGGATGTTGTCCAGGTCTTGCTGCATGCGGGCACGGACAGCTTCATTATCTGAGGCCTTGCGAATGGAACTGAACACTGTGCAATCATCAGCGAACATCCCCATTTCTGACCTTGTGATGGAGGGAAGGTCATTGATGAAGCAGCTGCAGATGGTTGGGCCTAGGACACGGCCCTGAGGAACTCCTGCAGCAATGTCCTGGGGCTGAGATGATTGGCCTCCAACAACCACTACCATCTTCCTTTGTGCTGGGTATGACTCCAGCCACTGGAGAGTTTTCCCCCTGATTCCCATTGACTTCAATTTTACGAGGGCTCCTTGGTGCCACGCTCGGTCAAATGCTACCTTGATGTCAAGGGCAGTCACTCTCACCTCACCTCTGGAATTCAGCTCTTTTGTCCATGTTTGGACCAACGCTGTAATGAGGTCTGGAGCCGAGTGGTCCTGGCGGAAGCCAAACTGAGCATCGGTGAGCAGGTTATTGGTGAGTAAGTGCCGCTTGATAGCACTGTTGACGACACCTTCCATCACTTCGCTGATGATTGAGATTAGGCTGATGGGGCAGTAATTGGCCGGATTGGATTTGTCCTGCTTTTTGTGGACAGGACATACCTGGGCAATTTTCCACATTGTCAGGTAGATGCCAGTGTTGTAGCTGTACTGGAACAGTTTGGCTAGAGGCGCGGCTAGTTCTGGAGCACAAGTCTTCAGCACTACTGCCGGGATGTTGTCTGGGCCCATAGCCTTTGCTGTATCCAGTGCACTCAGCTGTTTCTTGATATCATGTGGAGTGAATCGAATTGGCTGAAGACGGGCTTCTGGGATGGTGGGCATATCGGGAGGAGGCCGAGATGGAACATCCACTCGGCACTTCTGGCTGAAGATGGTTACAAACACTTCAGCCTTGTCTTTTGCACTCACGTGCGGGACTCTGCCATCATTGGGGATGGGGATGTTTGCAGAGCCTCCTCCTCCCGTTAGTTGTTTAATTGTCCACCACCATTCACGACTGGATGTGGCAGGACTGCAGAGCTTTGATCTGATCCGTTGGTTGTGGGATCGCTTAGCTCTGTCTATAGCATGTTGCTTCCACTGTTTAGCATGCATGTAGTCCTGTATTGTAGCTTCACAATGTTGGCACCTCATTTTTAGGTGTCCCTGGTGCTGCTCCTGGCATGCTCTTCTACACTCCTCATTGAACCAGGAGTGACATAACAGGGTCTTCAGCCTCATTTGCCTCTCCCAACGCCAGGTTGATGTCAATTATGAAGGATGCCCGGAAGTAGGAAGCATTCAGAAGAAAGAAAGAACTTGCATTTATATAGTGCCTTTCATAACCTCGGGACATCCCAAAGCGCTTCACAGCCAATGTTGTAATATCGGGAAATTAGGCCACTTTGGCTCAGATGGGTGGATCTGAGAGGGATAGCTGGAAGAGCCTTAGGGCTGGAGGCCATCTCGCTGCCAGATGGCCCCACAGCTGGTGGCCATCACTGCCTCTCAGGCCGCTAGTAGTGGGCGGATTTCTCTACCATTACCAGGTGCAAGGCCCTGCTACGGGACAGTTCTGGCTCGGGGTTCAATGGGTCTTGTTCATTGACTTGAACCTGTGACTGCTGGTGGACTCAGGTTCACGTTGAGGTTCAGGTGGAGCAGCCTTCATCTGACTGGTGCCAATGTATAGAGGCGGGAGGGGAAGGTAAATCAGCCCAAGGTTTTCAACACTGCCCCATAAGCTGTCCAATAAAACCGGTTAAATTCAGTAACAATTACATTTACATAATGCCTTTTGACATCCTCAGGATGTTCCAAAACACTTCACAGCCAACTAATCCCATTTCAAAGTGCAGTCACTGTTGTGATATTGGCAAACATGGCAGCCAATTTGCGCACAGGAAGATCCTATCAGCAGTAAATGTCCAATAAATGACCATTGGTCTTTGATTGAAATAGAAATGTTGGCCAGAAGAACTCGCTACACTTTTTCAAATGTTGCCTGGGGTATTTTACATCCAGCTGAAAAAAGTCATCTCATCTGAAGAGCGGCACCTTCGACAGTGATATACTCTCAGCACTGCAAACTAGTGTCAGCCTCGATTCAAAGAATCATAGAAATTTACCGCACAGAAGGAGGCCATTCAGCCCATCGTGTCAGTGCCTGCCGAAAAAGAGCTATCCAGCCTAATCCCACTTTCCAGCACTTGGTCCGCAGCCTTGTAGATTACAGCACTTCAACTGCATATCCAAGTACTTTATAAATGCGATGAGGATTTCTGTCTCTACCACCCTTTCAGGCAGTGAGTTCCAGACCCCCACCACCCTCTGGGTGAAAAAAATTCTCCTCATCTCCCCTCTAATCCTTCTACCAATTACTTTAAATCTATGCCCCCTGGTTATTGACCTCTCTGCTAAGGGAGACAGGGTCTTCCTATCCACTCTATCTCGGCCCCTCATAATTTTGTACACCTCAATTAAATCTCCTCTCAGCCTCCTCTGTTCCAAATGTTTATGCGCTTGTCTGTAGTAGATCTTAGAATCCACAACCTACCAACTGAGCCAAGCTGGCACTATAGAGACAACTCATGAGGGATAGTTTTGGTTTCTGTAATAAAGTAGGTGGTGTCTTTATAATCTCTCTTACTTCAATGCCCGATAAACCCTCAGTCACACAGTACAAATGCAAAGCTTGTGTTCTGAGATAGTCGCCCTATGGTGCAATAGAGAAACACGGGCAAAATATCTTTATTAGCGCTGTGCAAATATGTACAAATAACTTACAAGGTAAAACCAGGTGAATAATCAATGAAATCACACAGGTTATTGGAAGAAGGTCACACACAAACAAAGTTGGAAAGCATGCCACAATCGTGGAACATCCCCAATTCATTCAGCACCTGAACCTTGGCTGCTGGTCGGCCCCATTTGCTTGCTGTATACAACCTACTTTATCAACAGCCACTGGGAACCATTTCCAAAAGCACATTCTCAGACTTGATTTTTAATGCACTAAATAATGTCCTTTCTCTCATCACTGAATGAGACTTTATAATGTTCTCTTTGAGACAAAAAGAATGACTCATTCTTACTTTTTACACTGCATTTGCTCAACTCACCCCAGGCCACAATCCATGGACTATTTGTACTCTATGTAAGAAAGAAAGAAAGAAAGAAAGAAGAAAGAAGATTTGCATTTATATAGCGCCTTTCATGACCTCAGGATGTCCCAAAGTGCTTTACAGCCAATGAAGTACTTTTGAAGTGTTGTAATTTAGCAAACGCAGCAGCCAATTTGCACACAGCAAGATCCCGCAAACAGCAATGAGATAATGACCAGATAATCTGTTTCTTTAGTGATGTCGGCTGAGGGATAAATATTGGCCAGGACTCTGAGAAGAACTCCCCTGTTCTTCTTCGAAATAGTGCCATGCGATCTTTTATGTCCACCTCAGAGGGAGACAGGGCCTTGGTTTAACGTCTCATCCAAAAGACAGCACCTCCAACAATGCAGCATACCCTCAGTACTGCACTGAGGTGTGTCAGCCTAGATTTTGTGCTCAATGTAAAGGAATGTAGTTTTCACACAAATGTGTGAGGAACTCAAAGGGTTAGACTTAACGGGGTTATGGGTGAGAAACAACAGGAACCAGCCTTAGTGCAGTGACACTCGTGGTTAAAAACACACAACCATGCTATCTGAGGCAAAAACAGTGAAACAAAGGATGGGTCTGTATGTCCGAACATGTCGCTAAGCAACTACATTCCAGAATCAAGGAAGAACGATTGACGGGCCCCTAAAAATGCTGGTAAGGGAACCATCCAGAAGTGACTTAAATTTGCTGCAGTGAAAAGGGGGCCAGGGGTAAACTCAATGAATAAGTAGCTAGCCCCTGCTCAGACTCAGGGTAGAGGACAGAAAATAAAGTACCAGGCGGGTAAACGAAAACGAGACTACGTGAATAAAGGAACAGGGAACGAGGTCGCGGCTTCCACCCAAAGGACAACAGGGTAATATAATTCTCAACTGTGCTTTGTAAACTACTGCTTAAATACTGTAATGTAATGATTCTATCTTGTGCTAAATAAAACCAAATGGCTATTAACCATTACGGTGTCAGTCTCGAACAATTGAACAGAGAGTCAAATTGACTACACAAGTCTCTGGAGTGGAACCCACAATCTTCTGACTCAGAGGCGAGAGTGCTACCACTGAGACACAGCTGACAGCTAAGTATGGAAAGATGATGGGCCGATGGTGGTGCAGAACTATGCCAAACTTATTAACATGTAATAATAGTGTTTGGGGAGCGCTACAGTAGGAGGCACAGAATCATAAGCCAACTAAAAGGAGCTCCCTCACAATCTTTTTCATGTAGATGTTCTCTTTAGAACGCCTCCCTGTATTTCAGAGCGTCATGCAACACTCAAGTATTGGAATCTTAAATTGTAACTCCCTCGGTAGATCAGACACATGGCTGAAGTCCTGCCCGATGAAATGACAGTTCCAATCACTGGTGGACTGAAATGCAACAGGCGTGCACAATGGAGACTGTAATGTTTCAGGGCGCACTGCGAGCAGGGAGGAAGGGATTTGAGCATGGAGTTTTGGGAGAGGTGGAGCACGGAGCTGGGCGGGGAATCACATGTTTCAGGAGCTTAGAGAGGACTGGGAGGTGGAAAAGATGGATTGGTCAAGGGTGGACCTTTGGAGGAGAGAGCTTCGAGAGCTGTTTTGCCTGCGACTTTCCGCTACTGCTTCCAGGTGCTAGGCTCTACACGTGGGGGGAGGGGAGGGGAAGCTGGCCTATTAAAATGTCACATAATGTAAGAAAGGAGGAGGAATCACAATATTGGTGAAGGAGGGACTAGATGCAGTAGAAACAAGAAAAAAGAGGCTCAGTCAGAGTTAATATAGCAAGATCTCAAATATAAAAAAGAGATTGTTACATTAATGGGGGTTGTACTAGAGACCCCCTCTATTGTAGGAGGGAAAGAAAAGAGGACATCTGTAGGCAGACCAATGAGATGAGAAGGGATAACAAAATTCATGTTGGCAGCTTTTAATTATTTTCTTTGCATCTCGATATTTAGTAATTTCAACTTTAATTAAAGGTTTCAAGTTTCCCTACCACAGAGTGGAAATTCACCCTTAAAGAATATAAAAGTCAAAATATAATGGTGAATCTATATAAACAGAAGAAATAGGAGCAGGAGTAGGCCATATGGCCCCTCGAGCCTGCTCCACCATTCAATAAGATCATGGCTTCTTCTAACCTAACTCCACTTTCCCGCCCGATCCCCACATCCCTTGATTCCTTTAGTGTTCTTGAATGTAGACTGAACATCTACAGCCCTCTGGGGTAGAGATTTCCAAAGATTCACAACCCTCTGAGTGAAATAGTAAGACCACAGTTGGAGTACTGTGTGCAGTTATGGACTCTATGCAATAGGAAGGATGTTGAGGTAATAGAGAGGGTGCAGCACAGATTCACTAAGATGCTTCCTGATATGAGGAAATACAAATACAAAGAAAGACTGGTAAAATAGGGAACCATTGCAGCTCATTGAGGAACCAGGCGAGTGGAATTTAGTGTAGTTCGGGATGTGTGCAGCTACGTCCTGGACAAATTGAACTTTATGGAGGGCGGAGACCAGGGGCCTGATATTAGGAGGGAGGCGGGTTGGCAGCGGGGGGTCGACTGGGTGCATGGGTAACGCGCTCAGTGAAATTGGTGGGTTTGGCACGCGATGATAAGTAAATTGAAGCCACTCACCTTTGCTTCCGGGTTTCGTGCTGGAAAGCTGCGCAGTGGGCGGACTGCGCACCCGCATCATAGGCTGACAGCTGGAGGAGCCCTATTTAAAGGGGCAGTCCTCCACTGACTGATGCTGCAGAAAGGAGACAAAATTACAGCATGGAGCAATCCAGGAGGAAGTTTGTTCCCAGGTTTAATGATGCCTCACTCCGGGTCTTACTGGATGGGGTGAGGAGGAGGAGGAGGGAGATCTTCTACCTGGCGGACGGGAGGAAGTGGCCTGCCTCTGCCACCACGAAGGCCTGGCTCGAGGTGGCAGAGGAGGTCACCTGCACCACCAACATATCGCCCACCTGCATACAGTGCAGGAGGCGCTTCAGTGACCTAACCAGGTCAGCCGAAGTGAGTACTCTTACTCATTCCCCCACACTCCCTCTGCCACATCACTGCCCCCACCCCACATCTCCTTCTGCACTGCCAACACTACTCTATCACATCACTCCTCACACCCACTGAACCCTCATCCTCATCTTACCTGGACTTCCTCACCTCGCCAGTACTCATCCCACCACTACTACTCAACCCAATCCTCATACAATCTCATGGCTCTATCTCATACTCACCCTCTCCTGCATCTCTTTCACGGTCAGCCTCACTCAACCTGCCACTACCTGTGCTGCAGCCACAGGGCATGCATCACATATGTGCAGTAGGAAGCGTAAGGCAAACGTGTCGTGAGCATGATGGGGATGCACAAGGGTGTTTGAGGGTTTGTCATGGTTTTTGCTTATATTTGATTTCTGATCAACTCACATTACATATTATATTGTCACCACTACTGCCACGTCATGGCCATTCTTGACTGGCTTGTGCAATAATGCCCTTTCATGAGGTTCTCCATGAACACCCTTGATGCCACCCATTGGGTCACCCTACAGTGGGTGTATGTGTAGTTTCACGACTACATTGTGCAGGTGCCTGTTGCGCAGCACTGTGTTGTGTAGCTCCACATGGCGGAGGTGGACGGCATGCCTGGCGAGGCTGGTGATGTTGCTCGTCCTCCAATGGAGTGATGAATGCAGCAATGGACCCCCCCCCCCCCATCCTGACGGTGTGAGTGTGAGGGGGTCCACAAAGTAGGTAAATGTGTTTGGACAGCAGAGTTTAGGGTATGATTTAATAATTTGGAGTGTGGAGACAACAGTATGGCAGGCAAAACTTTGTCTGAGGTGACAGAGTGCCCTGCTGCAATGAACGAGGTATTCCCCACCACTGTCAAGGAATCCTCTGCATCTCCCAATGGCTGCTGACTGAAACATGTCTGCAATAACAGGGAGTGTTTCCCACAGCATGGGAAACACACTGAGAAGAGTCCAAAATCACATCCCTGCTAAAATCTCTTCCCAATGAGGTCTGTCAATGACCTCGAGTACCTCCTTAACTATCTAAACTGTCATCCCACCGACTTTAATTGCCGGTGGGAGTCCCGCATGCGGGGGCTGCACGCGCATCGATTCGCGTCAATGGAGAACCCGGAAGTGGGCGGGTTGGAGCCGGACTCCGGACCTGCTCCGGGATGCCCCAATTTTAGGAACCCCCCCCGCCACGAACGCACCCGCTCGGCCATCCGAAAATTGATCCCCAGGAAGCTGTTGAATAGAGGTGCTGAAAGTATCGATAAAAGTTTTGGAAGTGGCGGGATTGAAGTTGAGATGGAGGCGGGGGACCTTGTGAAGATGGAGGTGGGCGGTCTTGGTGATGGATAGGATATGAAGGTCTGAAACTCAGCTCTGGGTAGAACAGGATGCAGAGGTTGTGTACAATTCGGTTCAGCCTAAGCAAGCAGCTTTTGGAGTGGGATTTTTTAAGTGGGTGGGGGGGGAAACAATAGCTTTGGTCTCACAGCATGAGGGTGGTTATGGTGCGAGGGAAGTGGTGAAGAGGTAAAGGATCATCAGTATAGTGGAGGAAGCAGACCCACTGCCTATGGCCGATGATAAGAAAGGGCAACTCTGCTGCCCGTATCCTAACTCGTTCACCCATCACCCCCTGTGCTCGCTGACCTACATTGGCTCCCAGTCCAGCAACGCCCCCCATTTTGAAAATTTTCACCCTTGTGTTCAAATCCCTCCATGGCCTCACCCCCTCCCTTTTTCTGTGACCTCCACCAGCCCTACAGCCCTCCGAGATCTCTGTGCTCCTTCAATTCTGGCCTCTTGCGCATCCCTGATTTCCATCGCTCCACTGTTGGTGGCCGTGCCTTCAGCTGCCTTGGCCCTAAGGTCTGGAATTCCCTCCCTAAATCTCTCTGCCTCTCTACCTCTCTCTCCTTCTTTAAGTCACTCCTTAAAACTCTTGACCAAGCTTTTGGACGCCTGTCCTAATATCTCTTTATGTAGCTCAGTGTCAAATTTTGTTTGATAATTACTTCCGTGAAGTGCTTTGGAAAGTCTTATTAGGTTAAAGGTGCTATATAAATGCAAGTTGTTGTTGTCGTGGATGAGGAAGAGGAGTTGGCTAATGACGGATTCTTAGGGAAGTCTGGAGGTGTCCATGCAGCAGTGGGAGGAAAGGCCATGGGCTGTGTAGGAACTGGTAGGAGTGGACCCAGGAAAGGGCAGTCCCAAGGAGTTCGGCCACATTTATTTTAAATGGGTCAATGCCTCCATTAAAATAAGTGGAGAGAGAATTTGACGTGAATGCATTACACGATAACATTGCTGGCAGTAATTTCTATCTTCTTATTGGAAAACCAAAATATATGACATGGAGTTAGGGTTGCCAACCCTCCAGGACTGCCCTGAAGTCTCCAGGAATTGAAGATTAATTTCCAGGACATTGCTGCGAGCAAAACCCAGGAGAAAAATCATAGGGGCATTAAACAAAATTGTGCATATTTTCATTCTCTTTGAACACTTTCATTTATTAAGTATAAAAATATTGGAGCTGGAGGAAAAGGCTGTTTGATTGAAAGTCAAGAATCATCCAATTGAGTAACAGTCTGTTCATTTTCCAGTAGGCTTGGGAAGGCGGAGCTCCACGAGTATGGACGTGTTGGATGACCAATGGCCGGTTGGTTGGAAGTTTTGTGACGAAATCTCCCAGAACACATCCAACCATTGTTGCTGACCCTTTGGTGAACATTTTGAACGCAATCAAGGTGTTTCTAAGAAAATAATAAGGGGAGACTAATCTTGTCTCAGAAAGTCTTGAACGAAAGGAATCAATGTTATTCACCGCTGGACTGATCCTGTACATACAGATACAAACAAACAATGACGGACAGGAAAACACCCTCTGGTCCATCCAGCCTGTCCCACACAATCAGGATACCTTGTGTATCACTATACTTACACTCCCCACTCCATCCAAAAACCATATGATCTGCTGAGAGAGGCGAAAAAAAAGATAAAAAACCCTGGCCAATTTGGGGGAAAAAAATCTGGGAAATTTCTCTCCAATCCCCTTAGGCGATCGAGACTAGTCCAGGAGATCACTCTGGTCCTGATTTTCATGCGGTACCTACCTTTTGTACGAGGTGATCTCCGCCCCAGCCTGAAACAGGTCCAGCTCTTGCTTGAAGGAGAAGCGATAAGGCGTTCATTGGAACTAATAATTCACAGTAAAATTAAAAGACAACTGGGCACCAGAAACAGCCGGGGAGAATTTTAATATAAAAGTAATCATTTTACAACTCACCAGGGTGGAAGTGGAAAACTTGACACCAGCCCACCAATGATATACAAAATAGCCTGACCCCAGAAACATGGCACGGTTCAGGAGAACCTCTTTGAAGAGAAAAAGAAGGGAGCAGGCAGGTGGAGCGACACTTTAGTATCTCATCTGAAAGACGACACCTCTGACAGTGGAGCTCTCCCTCAGTATTGCACTGAAGCATCAGCCTAGAATATGCACTCAAGGCCTATAGGGTAGATTGAACCCACAACCTTCCGACTCATAGGCAGAGTGCTGCCCACTGAACCAAAGCTGACACATGTCCTCCAGGCCACTATTGAATCCCTCGCTATTCTTAGTACATATTAATATGTTGGACCAGCATACTGTCGAAGCAAAGTATGCAAATCTACAGTTGATACCAACTAAACAGAACAGCCAATAATGAGGAAAATGTAACCAGATTCAGAAGGATTTAGTAGGTAAATGTTAATGGAAATAAAATCATGTGGGTAACAAATTACAGGGGGCCGGGGAGAGGGCACAGCCCTCCAAGCCCCAATTGCTGATGTGTGCCCCCATTGCACAAAGCTCTACAACTGGAACATCAAAAGAAGGATCAGCAAATGAGACCATATGGGTTGAGCTAAAGAACAAAAGCGGGGCAATCACATTATTGTGGGAGTGTACTATAGACCCACAAACAGTCAGAGGTCGTTCGAAGAGCAAATATGTCGGCAAATTTCTGAGAAATGCAAAAACAATTGGGCAGTAGTAGTAGGGAATTTCAACTACCCGAATATTAACTGGGATAGAATCAGTGCAAAAGGTGTAGAGGGCGCAGAATTCTTAGATTGCATTCAGGAGAACTTTTTTAGCCAGGAAGGAGTATCAGTAGGAGAGCATTTTGGTGGTAGTGATCATAATTCAGTTAGATTTAGCATAGTTATAGAAAAGGACAAAGGTGGACCAGGAGTAAAAACTCTCAACTGGGGAAAAGCAAATTTGACTAAGCTGAGAAGTGATTTAGCAAAAGTGGACTGGAAACAGCTACTTGAAGGTAAATCAGTGTCAGAGCAGTGGGAGGCATTCAAGGGGGAGATGGTGAGGGTTCAGAACAAACATGTTCCCACAAAGAAAAAGGGTGGTAATGCCAAATCTAGAGCCCCCTGGATGTCAAGGAGCATACAGGGTAAGATAAGGCAAAAAAAAAGGGAAGCTTATGTCAGATACCAAGAGCTCAATAATGCAGAAAGCATAGAAAGTGCAGGGGTGAAATTAAAAAGGAAACTAGGAAAGCAAAGAGAGGGCATGAAAAAATATTGGCAAGTAAAATCAAGGAAAACCCAAAGATGTTTTATAAATACATAAAGAGCAAGAGGATAACTAAGGAAAGAGTAGGGCCTATTAGAGACCAAAAAGGTAACCTGTGTGTGGAGGTGGAAGATGTGGGCATGGTCCTTAACGAATACTTTGCATCTGTCTTCACAAAAGAGAGGGATGATACAGATATAGTAGTGAAGAAGGAGTGTGAAATATTGGATGGGATAAAAATAGTGAGAGAGGAGGTTTTAACGAGTTTGGCATCTTTGAAAGTTGATAACTCGCCAGGCCCGGATGAAATGTATCCCAGGCTGTTAAAAGAAGCAAGGGAGGAAATAGTGGAGGCTCTGACTATCATTTTCCAATCCTCCCTTGCTACAGGCATGGTGCCGGAGGATTGGAGGACTGCTAACATTGTACCATTGTTTAAAAAGGAAGAAAGGGATAGACCGAGTAATTACAGGCCAGTCGGTCTAACCTCGGGGATGGGCCAATTATTGGAAACAATTCTGAGGGACAGTATTAACCGTCATTTAGAAAGGCACAGATTAATCAAGGACAGTCAGCATGGATTTGTTAAGGGAAGGTCGAGTCTGACTAACTTGATTTAATTTTTTGGGGAGGTAACAAGGAGGGTCGATGAGAGTAACACGTTTTATTTATTCGTTCATGGGATGTGGGCATCGCTGGCGAGGCCGGCATTTATTGCCCATCCCTAATTGCCCTTGAGAAGGTGGTGGTGAGCCGCCTTCTTGAACCGCTGCAGTCCGTGTGGTGACGGTTCTCCCACAGTGCTGTTAGGAAGGGAGTTCCAGGATTTTGACCCAGCGACGATGAAGGAACGGCGATATATTTCCAAGTCGGGATGGTGTGTGACTTGGAGGGGAACGTGCAGGTGGTGTTGTTCCCATGTGCCTGCTGCTCTTGTCCTTCTAGGTGGTAGAGGTCGCGGGTTTGGGAGGTGCTGTCGAACAAGCCTTGGCAAGTTGCTGCAGTGCATCCTGTGAATGGTACACACTGCAGCCACAGTGCGCCGGTGGTGAAGGGAGTGAATGTTTAGGGTGGTGGATGGAGTGCCAATCAAATGGGCTGCTTTATCTTGGATGGTGTCGAGCTTTTTGAGTGTTGTTGGAGCTGCACTCATCCAAGCAAGTGGAGAGTATGCCATCACACTCCTGACATGTGCCTTGTAGATGGTGGAAAGGCTTTGGGGAGTCAGGAAGTGAGTCACTCGCCGCAGAATACCCAGCCTCTGACCTGCTCTTGTCGCCACAGTATTTATATGGCTGGTCCAGTTAAGTTTCTGGTCAATGGTGACCCCCAGGATGTTGATGGTGGGGGATTCGCCGATGGTAATGCCGTTGAATGTCAAGGGGAGGTGGTTAGACTCTCTTTTGTTGGAGATGGTCATTGCCAGGCACTTATCTGGCGCGAATGTTACTTGCCACTTATGAGCCCAATCCTGGATGTTGTCCAGGTCTTGCTGCATGCGGGCTCGGACTGCTTCATTATTTGAGGGGTTGCGAATGGAACTGAACAATGTGCAATCATCAGCAAACATCCCCATTTCTGACCTTATGATGGAGGGAAGATCATTGATGAAGCAGCTGAAGATGGTTGGGCCTAGGACACTGCCCTGCGGAACTCCTGCAGCAATGTCCTGGGGCTGAGATGATTGGCCTCCAACAACCACTACCATCTTCCTTTGTGCTAGGTATGACTCCAGCCACTGGAGAGTTTTCCCCCTGATTCCCATTGACTTCAATTTTACTAGGGCTCCTTGGTGCCACACTCGGTCAAATGCTGCCTTGATGTCAAGGGCAGTCACTCTCACCTCACCTCTGGAATTCAGCTCTTTTGTCCATGTTTGCACCAAGGCTGTAATGAGGTCTGGAGCCGAGTGGTCCTGGCGGAACCCAAACTGAGCATCGGTGAGCAGGTTATTGGTGAGTAAGTGTCGCTTGATAGCACTGTCGACGACACCTTCCATCACTTTGCTGATGATTGAGAGCAGACTGATGGGGCGGTAATTGGCTGGATTGGATTTGTCCTGCTTTTTGTGGACAGGACATACCTGGGCAATTTTCCACATTGTCGGGTAGATGCCAGTGTTGTAGCTGTACTGGAACAGCTTGGCTAGAGGCGCAGCTAGTTCTGGAGCACAAGTCTTCAGCACTACAGCTGGGATGTTGTCTGGGCCCATAGCCTTTGCTGTATCCAGTGCACTCAGCCGTTTCTTGGTATCATGTGGAGTGAATCGAATTGGCTGAAGACTGGCTTCTGTGATGGTGGGGATATCGGGAGGAGGCCGAGATGGATCATCCACTTGGCACTTCTGGCTGAAGATGGTTGCAAACGCTTCAGCCTTGTCTTTTGCACTCACGTGCTGGACTCCGCCATCATTGAGGATGGGGATGTTTGCAGAGCCTCCTCCTCCCGTTAGTTGTTTAATTGTCCACCCCATTCACGACTGGATGTGACAGGACTGCAGAGCTTTGATCTGATCCGTTGGTTGTGGAATCGCTTAGCTCTGTTTATAGCATGTTGCTTCCGCTGTTTAGCACGCATGTAGTCCTGAGTTGTAGCTTCACCAGGTTGGCACCTCATTTTTAGGTATGCCTGGTGCTGCTCCTGGCATGCTCTTCTACACTCCTCATTGAACCAGGGTTGATCCCCTGGCTTGTTGGTAATGGTAGAGTGAGGAATATGCCGAGCCATGAGGTTACAGATTGTGCTGGAATACAATTCTGCTGCTGCTGATCGCCCACAGCGCCTCATGGATGCCCAGTTTTGAGCTGCTAGAACTGTTCTGAATCTTTCGCATTTAGCACGATGGTAGTGCCACACAACACATTGGATGGTGTCCTCAGTGCGAAGACGGGACTTCATCTCCACGAGGACTGTGCGGTGGTCACTCCTACCAATACTGTCATGGACAGATGCATTTGCGACAGGTAGATTGGTGAGGATGAGGTCAAGTAAGTTTTTCCCTCGTGTTGGTTCGCTCACCACCTGCCGCAGACCCAGTCTGGCAGCTATGTCCTTCAGGACTCGGCTAGCTCGGTCAGTAGTGGTGCTACCGAGCCACTCTTGGTGATGGACATTGAAGTCCCCCACCCAGAGTATGTTTTGTGCCCTTGCTACCCTCAGTGCTTCCTCCAAGTGGTGCTCAACATGGAGAAGGACTGATTCATCAGCTGAGGGAGGACGGTAGGTGGTAATCAGCAGGAGGTTTCCTTGCCCATGTTTGACCTGATGCCATGAGATATCATGGGGTCCAGAGTCAATGTTGAGGGCTTCCAGGGCCACTCCCTCCTGACTGTATATCACTGTACCGCCACCTCTGGTGGGTCTGTCCTGCCGGTGGGACAGGACATACCCAGGGATGGTGATGGAAGAGTCTGTGACGTTGGCTGAAAGGTATGATTCTGTGTGAGTATGGCTATGTCAGGCTGTTGCTTGACTAGTCTGTGGGACAGCTCTCCCAATTTTGGCACAAGTCCCCAGATGTTAGTGAGGAGGACCTTGCAGGGTCGACTGGGCTTGGTTTTTTGCCGTTGTCGTGTCCGGTGCCTCGTGGTCCGATGCCGGGTGGTCCGTTTGATGTAGTCAACATGGATTTTAGGTAAGGCTTTTGACAAGGTCCCAAATGGCAGACTGGTCAAAAAAGTAAAAGCCGATGGGATTTAAGGGAATGTGTCAAGTTGGATCCAAAATTGGCTCAGTAGCAGGAAGCAAAGGGTATTGGTCGACAAATGTTTTTATGACTGGAAGGCTGTTTCCAGTGGGGTTCTGCAGGGCTCAGTACGAGGTCCCTTGCTTTTTGTGGTATATATTAATGATATCGACATAAATGTAGGGGGCATGATTAAGAAGTTTGCAGATGATACAAAAATTAGCCTTGTGGCTGATAGTGAGGAGGAAAGCTGTAGACTGCAAGAAGATATCAATGGACTGGTCAGGTGGGCAGAAAAGTAGCAAATGGAATTCAATCCAGAGAAGTGTGAGGTAATGCATTTGGAGAGGGCAAACAAGGCAAGGGAGTACACAATAAACGGGAGGATACTCCCGAGAGAGGTGTCGAGGAACAGAGGGACCTTGGACTGCATGTCCACAGATCCCTGAAGATAGCAGGACAGGTAGATAAGGTGGTTAAGAAGGCATACAGGATACTTTCCTTTGTTCGCCAAGGCATAGAATGTAAGAGCAGGGAGGTTATGCTAAAACTGTATAAAACACTAGTTAGGCCACAGCTGGAGTACTGCATACAGTTCTGGTCACCACATTACAGGAAACATGTGATTGCACTCGAGAGGGTACAGAGGAGATTTACGAGGATGTTGCCAGGACTAGAAAATTTTAGCTATGAGGAAAGATTGGATAGGCTGGGGTTGTTTTCTTTGGAACAGAAGAGGCTGAGGGGAGATTTAATTGAGGTGTACAAAATTATGAAGGGCCAAGCTAGAGTGAATAGGAAGGACTTATTTCCCTTAGCAGAGAGGTCAATAACCAGGGGGCATAGATTTAAAGTAATTGGTAGAAGGATTAGAGGGGAGCTAAGGAGAAATTCTGTCACCCAGAGGGTGGTGGGGGTCTGGAACTCACTGCCTGAAAGGGTGGTAGAGGCAGAAACCCTCATCGCATTTATAAAGTACTTGGATATGCACTTGAAGTGCCGTAACCTACAAGGCTATGGACCAAGTGCAGGAAAGTGGGAGTAGGCTGGATAGCTCTTTTTCAACTGGCACAGACACGATGGGCTGAATGGCCTCCTTCTTTGCCACAAATTTCTTTGATTCTATGAACTGATAAAATCCAGCGATAGACAAAGAAAGGAGTGGTGGCAGAGTTAGTACAGAATGTTCTAACCAAATACAAATGGAAGTCCATCAGATTGAACAGGGATTGTATGTTGGGATCATGCCAAGGCTTTGGTATGTGGCGATTTCAAAGATTCTCTGTTTACACCAACAATCAGGTGTGCACAGTTTACACTTATCTTCAGTGTGAAGCAGCTGAGACATTAACTGGGCAGAAAGTACAGAGGCTGAAGGAAGTGCCATTAACTGAGGGATGGAGAGCACACGAGGAGAGGAGTCTTGAATCACATTGGTGGCTGCCAGCTGGGAATGCCCACTCCAAACAAACGCACAGGCACATCAACCCACGCCCGCAGCACATTTAATCTGGGAATAGTTCTTTGGTGCACAATGTCTCTTTAAATATGATAATTACAAGTATAATTTCTGGGAATGGCATGTTACTTTAGTCTCACCTCCATGTGTCCCTCGATCCAACCTTTTCCCCAGGCTCCTTCCTACAATGATCTGAGCTGACTGGTGGAGCCTGGGCTTTTTTGGGGTGATGGTGGTCTGGTGGTGAGCTGGTACCAGGCTGGGTAGTGGGCTGGTATTGTGCTGTTGGTGGGGCGTTGGTGGGCTAACAGTGGGTTGATGGTGGACTGGCGGTGGGTTGGTAGCAAGTTGGTGCCAGGCTAGTATTGAGCTGGTGATGGGGATTTGTTGGCTGTTGGTGAGCTAATAGTGGGCTGGTTGTGTGTTGATGATGGGCAGTTTGTGTGTTGGTGATGGGGTGTTGGTAGGTTGTTAGTGGGCTGGTGGCAGGCTGGTATTGGGATATGATTTGGAATGCACTGCCTGAAAGGGCGGTGGAAGCAGATTCATTAGTAACTTTCAAAGGGGAATTGTATAAATACTTGAAAAGGATATATTTGCAGGGCTATGGGGAAACAGCAGGGGGAGTGGGACTAATTGAATAGCTCTTTCAAAGAGCTGGCACAGGCACGATGGGCCGAATGGCTCTGTGCTGTAAGATTCTATGATCCTACTCGCTACTCATCTCTAGGCAGCCTAGTGCCCATTTCAGTGCAGCACTGGGAGCTATATGATCTGCAGAATATGCATAGATTAGGGGAACGAGAGGGAAAAAATAAACTGTGTCACTGTCAGATACCTGTCCACGTCTCCGTTGCTTCTCTTTCACTCCAGTTCTTTTATCTGATGTCCCTTCCCCTTCTCCCAGTGTCTGTTTTGGTTTTATTCTTCTGCTTCCCCTATAAGCTATTTGTTTCTGTTGTTTTCACACATTGCACAACAGCCCAGCTCTGTTTAACTCAATGGCTTAACACAGGACCTATCACCTTTTGTTTAAGGAAAGGCCCCTCATCCTCCAATGCAGTCATTTGGCACAAATAGACTGGGGGATCAGTGTTTACACGGTCTCGTGACATTCTGTTTGCCGATACTTTGCGAATGACATCCTGCTGAATATACATTATTCTTATGGACTGCTGCAGCAATCAGGGATCTGGGTGTAATTTAATATGACTTCTGTGTTGCTATTGGCGTCCTTTCCATAAATAACGAAAGCCTGATAGATGATTGTTCTTGCTTCTCTGGACATCTCCAAAGTCTACAGACCAGACTGTAAATAATAGAGGTGATTTCTCAGGAGCACTGGACAAACAATCAGGGCTCAAACTGTCTCCAATCCACGCTCCCATGAAGCACAGCCTCCGCTCTGGGAAGGTGGGACTGTGGAATTAGCCCTGAAAAAGAAACCCACTGGAAATCTGAAACAAAAAACAAGAAATGGTGGGAATACACAACAGGTGTATCAGCACCTGTGAAAAGAAAAGTCAGGTTAACATTTCAGGTATAACCTGAGGTCAGAAATTCGAGCATTCACGATTTTTCTTTTAAACTCAAAAGTGCAATGGCACTGGTTATAAACATTTGCTGCTGTGGACTTGTACCATTGGAAGAAATGTAGTAGAGTACAACAACAATGCCACCACCAAAACGAACAACACCAACATCATCAACAGCACCAATACCACTAACAAAACCAACAACACCAACATCACCAACAACACAAATACCACCAACAAAACCAATACCACCAACAACGCCAACAATACCAACACCACCAATACCACCAACAAAACCAACACCAATGCCACCAACAACACCAATACCACCAACATCACCAATACCACCAACAAAACCAATACCACCAACAAAACCAATACCACCAACACCAACATCACCAACAACACCAATACCACCAACAACACCAATACCACCAATACCATCAACAAAACCAACAACACCAATACCACCAACACCAATCCCAGCAACACCAATACCACCAACAAAACCAACAACGCCAACACCACCAACAACATAACAACACCAATACCACCAACACCAATACACCAACATCACCAACACCACCAATACCACCATCACCAACACCACCAATACCACCATCACCAACAACACCAATACCACCAACATCACCAACACCACCAATGCCACCAATACCACCAACACCAATACCACCAATATCACCAACAACACCACCAATACCACCAATAGCATCAACAACACCAATACAACCAACATCACCATTACCACCAACAACACCACCAATACCACCAACAGCACCAACAACACCAACAACACCAACACCAATACCACCAACACCAATAGCACCAACAACACCAACAACACCAATACCACCACCAACAACCACCACCACCAATACCACCAACACCAATACCACCAACAACGCTAATACCACAATCAAGACCAACACCAACACCACCAACACCAATACCAACACCAATAACAACACCGCCAACACCAACACCACCAACACCAATACCACCAACATCACTAACAACACTAATACCACCAACAACACCAACACCACCAATACAACCATCACCGATACCACCAACACGAACAACACCAATACCAACACCAACACCAACACCACCAAGACCAATACCACCAACATCACCAACACTAATACCACCAACACCAACACCACTATCACCAACAACACCAA
Organism: Heptranchias perlo; assembly: GCF_035084215.1. NCBI lineage: Eukaryota > Metazoa > Chordata > Chondrichthyes > Hexanchiformes > Hexanchidae > Heptranchias > Heptranchias perlo. The sequence continues at coordinate 61,447,398 of NC_090336.1, read as the reverse complement.
TACCACCAACACGAACAACACCAATACCACCAAAACCACCAATACCACCAACAACACCAACACCACCAATACCACCAACATCACCAACACCAATACCATAACACGAACAACACCAATACAAACAACACCAATGCCACCAACACCAATATCACCAACAATACCAACACCACCACCAACACCAAAACCAATACCACCAAAACTATCACCACCACCACCAACACCACTACCAACATCAACAACACCAACACCAATACCACCACTAACACCAATACCAATACCACCAAAACTATCACCACCACCACCAACAGCACCAACACCACTACCAACATCAACAACACCAACACCAATACCACCACTAACACCAACACCACCAATAACACCGACAACAGCACCAACATCACCGACAACAGCACCAACAACAGCACTGACACCAGAAACACTGACACCAACAACACCACTAACAACACTACCACTAACACAAACACTAACACCAAGAACACCAACACCACTAACACTGCTAATAACACCACCACCAACACTAACACTAACACCAACAACAACAACAACGACAACACCAAGAACACCACTGACAAAAAAGAAGAAAGACTTGCAATTACATAGTGCCATTCACGACCTCAGGACGTCCCAAAGTGCTGCACATCCAATGAAGTACTTTTAGAAGTGTAGTCACTGTTGTAATGTAGGAAGCGTGGTAGACAATTTGCGCACAGCAAATCCCACAAATAGTAATGTGATAATGACCAGATAATCTGTTTTTAGTGATGTTGGTTGAGGGATAAATATTGGCCAGGACACTGAGGGAGAACTCCCCTGCTCCTCTTCGAATATTGCCACGGGATCATTTACGTCCACCTGAGAGGGCGGATGGAGGCCTTGGTTTAACATCTCATCTGAAGGACAAACAGTTAAAAGTTGTCCATTCTCTGCATGAGATGTTCAACCGAGACCCTGTCTCTGCCTGTTCCTTTGGTTCAGATAGATATCAAAAATCCCAAAAGCCCATGGGCAAAGACTAGTGAAAAATTGGGGAGTCACAGTGGCCCCTCAGGTAAGTGGGTCCAGAGTTGGGTCAGGTTGGAGATTGGGATGGGACAGGGAAACGTGGGGCTCGGGGTCCGGAGATTGGGGTCGAGGCAATGCAGGGCTGGGGGTCCGGGGATCGGGGTCCAGGGCTCGGGGGAAGGCAAAGCAGTGCTGGGGGTCTGGGGATTGGGGGAGAGGCAACGCAGGGCTGGGGGTCTGGGGATTGGGGTTGAGGCCGGGGGTTCGGGGATCAGGGGGCGAGGCTGGGGGTTTGGGGATCGGGGAAGAGGCAACGCAGGGCTGGGGATCCGGGGATCGGGGGGCTGGGGATCAGGGGTTTGGGGATTGGGGGGGGCGGGAATTGGGAGTCTGGGGATCGGGGTAGAGGCAAATCAGAGTTGGGGGTCTGGGGATCGGGGGTCTGAAGATCGGGGGTCCAGGGATCAGGGGCCGGGGATCAGGAGTCCAGTGTTCGGGGGTCAGGGATCCAAGGGCTGGGAATTGGGCAGCTGAAGATCGGGGGGGGGGGGCGCTGGGAATCGGACGGGGTGGGGATCGGGGGGTCGGGGATCAGGGAGCGATGCAGTCTGGGGCCAGGGGTGCTACCAAGCGTTCTACCACTGAGCCACTACCAACACATTGCTGACATATTGTTTATTGTGACAGGTCAATCAGAATGAGCCTGTTACACGGTACGGCAATAAAATATGAGTCTCTTATTATAGCATATTTGTTTTATTTACTTCTTTTCAGCAGCCCTGGAGATATCTACATCACTCATTGAGCTGACATTGGAAGGACCTTTACAAAGTAATCTATGAGCAGTCAGCTGTAGGCATGGAGAGGGAAAGTGTCTAGTGTTCAGTTTTAACCTTTCATGGGTAGAAATTAGTTTGAACACAGTTTTCTTGGGCAAGACAATAGAGAAAAGAAAGAAAGGTCTCAGGAAGTTCAATGCACTTCATAGCCAATGAAATACTCTTGAACTGTAGTCACTGTTGTTATGTAGGTAAACACAGCAGCAACCTACAAAGGAGTTGAGGGGAGATTTAATTGAAGTGTATAAAATTATGAGGGGCCGAGATAGAGTGGATAGGGAGGACCTTAGTAGGGATGTCAATAATCAGGGGGCATAGATTTAAAGTGATTGGTAGAAGGATTAGAGGGGAGTTGAGGAGAAATCTTTTCACCCAGAGGGTGGTGGGGGTCTGGAACTCACTGCCTGAAAGGGTGGTGGAGGCAGAAACCCTCAACTCATTTGAAAAGTACTTGGATGTGTACCTGAAGTTCCGTGACCTACAAGGCTATGGACCAAGTGCTGGAAAATGGGATTAGGCTGGGTGGCTCATTTTCAGCCAGCATGGACATGATGGGCTGAATGGCCTCCATCTTTGCTCTGAATTTTCTATGATTCTATGATTCTAGTCTATGCACACAGCAAGAGCCCACAAACAGTAATCAGTTTTTGGCAGTGTTGGTTGAAGGAGGAATGTTGTTAACCAGGAGAAGTTCCGCACTCTTCTTCAAATAGTGACATGGGATTGTTTATATCCATCTGGATAGGCAGATGTGGCCTTCATTTACCTTTCTATCTGAAAGCTAGCAACAACAACAACTGGTATTTATATAGCGCCTTTAACGTAGTAAAACGTCTCAAGATGCTTCACAGAAGCGTTTTCAAGCGAAATTTGACACCGAGCCACATAAAGAGGTATTAGGACAAATAAGGCAGGTTTTAGGGAGTGTCTTAAAGGAGGGGAGGTAGGGAGGTGGAAAGGTTGTCTTAAAGAAGGAGAGAGAGGTAGAGAGGTGGAAAAGTTTAGGGAGGGAATTCCAGAGCTTAGGGCTTATCACTCCCTTAGTACTGCACTGAACGGTCAGCCTAGATTGCATGCTAAAGTCATGGCTTGAACCTACGACCTTTGTGAGTCAGAGGCAAGAGTCCTAAAGAAAGAAAGGCTTGCATTTATAAAATGCCTTTCATGACCTCAGGATGTCCCAAAGCGCTTTACAGCCAATGAAGTACTTTTTGAAGTGTAATCACTGTTGTAGTGTAGGAAACGCGGCAGCCAATTTGCGCACAGCAAGATCCCGCAAACAGCGATGAGATAAGTGACCAGATAATCTGTTTTATTGATGTTCATTGAGGGATAGAGATGGGGAAGAAACCTTCAGCGCTGCTTCTGGCCAGAGAGGGGATGGGGCACGGCAGATGTCAGAAAATGGCTTGGAAAATCTTCAGAGCAAGACGAAAATGAACTGCAGCCACATATCGAGTGTGTGAAAAGTAATAATAATATAAACAGCACTGCTAGAAGAATATACTCTTTCATAGTTCTAGGGTACTCCTATTTATTTTTACAAGGTTCTCAAAACGTATTCTTTCTGTTAAAATTTCTGGCAAAATGTTTTTTTTGTTGATTGCATAAGTAACATATGAAAGAAAAATTAAATTGAAACTTGTGGCAAAGCAGGAAGTTAAAAGTGTGGCTGGAGGGAGACATTCAGCAAAGGCCAGATGATTCCTCACCAACAGAAATGTGAAATCATTGGGTGAGTTGCCCTTGGCTGCACTTGCTTGAGAGTCAACCGTGTTGGTGTGGGGACTGGAGTCACATACAGGCCCAGACCGGGTAAGGATGGCGGGTTTCCTTCCCTAAAGGACATTAATGAACCAGTTGGGTTTTCAAACGACAATCCGACAGCTTCATGGTCACTTTTACTGATACCAGCTTTTTACGTAACTTTTAAAGTTTTGCAATTCAAATTCTCAAACTGCCATGGTGGGGTTTGGAACTCACATTCTCTGGATTTATTAATCCAGTAACATACCCACTGCACTACCCTGAAGCACCAAGGTACCCACGATTGAGCATTTTGCTGGTTCTGCGAGGGTTACTTATTGTCCTTTCTTGTTGAAATATGATAATAATTCTTTTTTTTTGCATAACCTGGAAACTCTTTATCTTCCCAAAAGATTTCTTTCTGAAACGAAGCTGCCTGTTGTGATTCGTAGCTGGAAGAGTTTAATTCTATCCTTTAGCTTTTGATGTGGTTTGATTATTGCATTGAAATACTCCCGCTTGTAATCCCCTGCAGCCTCAGTAATCACTGTGAGGATGGAATGAACCATCTGCTCGAGTGGCAGTCATGTCCATCCCCGGCACCCCCCAACCCACCCACCCACCAGATACAAGGTTGAATGTGTCTTTTATGACATATGCCACCCCTCCCCCCCTCTGCCTCTGCCTCCGCCATGGGCCAGTGTATAAATATCCTCTTCTAAGGTTACTGGTAAAGGGTCACCAATAGCAGAAGAGCCACGTACCCTGTGAAAGAGTTGGTATCCGACACTCTTGGCTGATTGTAAAGAATTCCCTATCAGCAATGTCTCTGTTTCTAAATCAGACAGCCGGGGGTGTGGGGGCGGGGGAGAGAGAGAGAGAGCAAAGTTCCACTCAGTGGTTCACTATGTCATTTATTTGCTTTAATTTTAACTTGGAGGCTAAGTGAGGATAAAATGTTTTTTTTTGTAAGCTTTGTGCATCTGAAGAAAATTCAGAAATGATCACCAGCTATGTTGCTTCATATGAACGAGGGGAGCCCAGTTCAGCCCATCAAGTCAGCTCCTGCCAGAGATCGCGTGTGATCGATATTCCATCACAGAACTTCACCCCTCCCCCAACTTTAAGTAACGTGGGGGGAGTTTTGACTTTGGGTGACAGTGTAAAACGGGCGATATGATTCAGCCGCCCGTTATACATCTCTCCCTGATTAACTTCACCGACGAGTGGAACGGTTTTGAATTTTTACATTATAAAGTTCAACAGGTTTGTTGAATGTTCACCTCCAAGACACACAATGATTGAGTGGTTCTAAGATCTTCTCAATGCCACGGAGGCCTTGCACCGTATTCCGACTCTCCATCGGTTCCGATGTTAGCTCAGGAACCCAAGCTAAAGGCTGACTGCAGCAATATTACAGCGCTGCACCTGTTGGCTTTAATGTTGAACTTGAGATTTCCCTAAGTACGGTGGTTAGAACTGACAGCTGTTGAGCGCATTCAATGACTTAGGTCTGCAGCTGTCTAGGCTGGGCAGGTTACAGATTATTACGCCGTTAATCTCCTTTTCCTCAACAAAATCAATGGGAATTCAACCTAATCTGTCCATCCCCTGACTCACAGTACAGCTTTATTAACCGTGCTGAGTTCTGCTTTCCTGTCTGTGCAGCCATCAAATAATGAAGAAACTAAGAGAACTGTACGCAATCAGTGATCGACTCAGTATGGATCGAGCAGATTGAACCCTGACCCCTCTGTCCACTCTCTAATTACATAAAGCCTTAGTTCCATTCAGCCAATATAGTCCTCACAATTCTACTGCTAAAACGGCTCGTCTATTGTCAGCTCAGTGCTGTGTTTGCACTTTTTACCGAACTGGCGTGCAATAGCCTGTATTGTGATTATGGATGATGCTGGTGAAACAGGAGGGACCACGTGACCACGGGAGAGGAATTGGATGAGAAAAAACACAAAGCCTGCTGGCTGGACTGGGGTCAGTTTTCACAATATAAGCAAACAATTAAGCTGGATTTTGCCCAAGGTATTCATCTATTGCGGGTGTCTGCCTTGGCGCAGTGGGTAACACTCTCCCCTTTGATGTTAGGAGGTTGTGGGTTCATAGACCCTCTCTCTAGAGACTTAAGCACCTAATCCTGGCTGATACTCCCAGTACAATACTGAGGGAGTGCTGCACTGTCAGAGGTACTGTATTTTGGATGAGACCTTAAACTGAGGCCCTGTCTGCCCTCTCAGGGGATGTAAAAGATCTCATGGCCACTGTTTCGCAGAAGAGCAGGGGAGTTCTACCCGGTGCCCTGGTCAATATTTATCCCTCACCAACATTATGAAAACAGATTATCAGATCATTTATCTAATTGCTGTTTGTGGGACCTTGCTGTGCACAAATTGGCTGCTGTGTTTCCGACATTACAACAATGACAACACTTCAAAGAAGTACTTAATTGGCTGTAAAGCACTTTGGGACATACTGAGATTACATAGAATTTACAGCATAGAAACAGGCCATTCGGCCCAGCAGGTTCATGCTGGTGTTTATGCTCCACACGAGCCTCCTCCCTCCCTACTTCATCTAACCCTATCAGCAAAACCTTCTATTCCTTTCTCCCATGTGTTTATCTAGCTTCCCCTTAAATGTATCTATGATATTCGCCTCAATTACTCCTTGTGGCAGCGAGTTCCACATTCTAATCACTCTCTGGGTAAAGAAGTTCCTCCGAAATTCCTTGAAAGGCATGATATAAATGCATGTCTTTCTTTCTTTTATAGCAGTATTCTTTTGGGAACAAATAGAGCTCTTATAACAGACCACCTCAAGGACTGGGGGTGCTTTTCCTGTATGGTATGACGTTGGGGGTCCCTCTCATGCTTCTATAACACCCCTCTGGCCAACATCAGTAGTGAAGAATCAATGGACTTTCATCCCATCTGCTGTCACATTCAACATTTTGTGTTGGGACACATAACGCCCACAACTCGCATTTATAGAACCTTAATTTAGAAAGTGTCCTGAGTTGCTTCACGGACTTCAAGCAGCCATAAGAGAGTTAGGAGAGGTGACCCAAAGCACGGTGGAAGGCTGGGGGTTTAAGAAGGCTTTTAAAAGTAGGGAGAGAGGCAGTGAGGCATCAATATGGCATCTGCAGTCCAGTACTTTTTGCAGCCAGATCCATGCAATTTTTCAGTCTGTGGATTTACATCTCACTTGAAATCACTTGGACCTGAACAACACTTCCTTCACAACCAAGTAACAGAAAACCAAAATGGCCTCCATGAATATCGTAGACTCCCATCACTGAGCCACAGGTAAGGGCACATATGAAGAATGACGGACAGGAAAAGACCCTCTGGTCCATCCAACCTGTCCCGCCCAAAAGCCATGTGATCTCCTGGGAGATGTGAAAAACCAGAAGAAAACCCAGGCCAATTTGGGGAATAAAAAAATCTTGGAAATTCCTCTCTGCCCCCCCGCCTTAGACGTTCGAAACTAGTCCAGGAGATCACTCGGGGCCTAATCTGACAACACTCTCAACACACTCAGGATCCGCATGATTAGAGTGAAAGACCCATGGTTTGTGAATGCCTATACTATGCTCACACCAGCCTCCATTATGCCAAGGGGCATAACAGTTAAAGGGGTGTTGTTAGCATATTGGAAGTGCATAGGCAAGCCAAGTTCTTAGAACAACCTGCTTTTTGAAAACCTCTGAAACTGCGTTGACTGAACTAGTAGTGGCCGGCCTCCTACCTTACACCCTCCGCAAATTTGAGCTCATCCAAAACTCTGCTGCCCATATCCTAAATTGTACCAAGTCCTGTTCACCCATCACCCCTCTGATCGCTGACTTACATTGGCTCCCGGTCTGGCAACGCCTCAAATTTAAAATTCTCATCCTTGTTTTCAAATCCCTCCATGGCCTCGCACCTCCCTATCTCTGTAACCTCCTCCAGCACTATAACTCTCTGAGATCTCTGCGCTCCTCCAGTTCTGGTCTCTTCTGCATCCCCGATTTTAATCGCTCCACCATTGGCTACCGTGCCTTCAGCTGCCTAGGCCCTAAGCTCTGGAATTCTCTCCCTAAACCTCTCTCCGCCACTCTATCTCTCTCTCCTTCTTTAAGACGCTCCTTAAAACCTACCTCTTTGACCAAGCTTTTGGTCACCTGTCCTAATATCTCCTCATGTGGCTCACAACAACATAAGGACATAAGAAATAGGAGTAGGAGTAGGCCATGCAGCCCCTCGAAGCTGCTCCGCCATTCAATCAGATCACGGCTGATCTTCAACCTCAACTCCACTTTCCCGCCCGATCCCCAGATCTCTTGATTCCCCTAAAGTCCAAAAATCTATCTCAGCCTTGAATATATTCAATGACTGAGCATCCACAGCCTTCTGGGGTAGAGAATTCCAAAGATTCACAACTCTTTATGTGAAGAAATTCCTCCCCATCTCAGTCTTAAATGGCCAATCCCTTATCCTGTGACAACGCCCCCTAGTTCTGGACTCTCCAGCCAAAGGAAACAACTTCTCAGCATCTACTCGGCTCGGTGTCAAATTTCCTGTGTTGCGCCTTGGGATGATTTACTATGTTAAAGCTAAATGAAAGGTTGTGGTTGTTATAATGCACTGCAGTCAGAGTTTGACGGTTGCAATGCAAATATTTGTGATGCCTGTCGAATTTATACTTTGGTCAGGCCACCAGTTGTGGCGATGACAGTGCAGGTACCCTGCAAGATACTGTACCAGTGTTCAGGGCCCCTTCAGGAAAGTGAACTGTGAACATGTCCTCCAGCATTTTACTATCCCGGACCTTGTTATAACCTCTGTAGATACAGCAGCTGATTCAGCGCAGACTTAATCCCCTCTATCTGAGGCTGGAGGCATGACTTTTTGCAAGAGGCTGATTTTGAAATGTTTTCCAATCAATGCAATATTTTGAACAGATCAGTTAATGACTAATGTGCAAGATGCACACCAGGGGTAGAAGGAGCGTGGGAAGTTATTGTTGGCAATACTGTGGAAGGCTGCCTGGTGTGTTCGTGTCACATTCACTATTTCGGCCTGTTAATTTTAAAAAGGGGTTGACACCTCCAATACTTCAATGAGTAAAGAATGACCTTTGCATATGGGCTATGGGGAAAGAGCAGGGGAGTGGGACTAGCTGGATTGCTCTTGCAGAGAGCCGGCACGGGCTTGACGGGCTGAATGGCCTCCTTCATTGCTGTAACTCTATAATTCTACGAAAGCATCAAGCGTTTGTCTGCTAAGACCACTAACAGTGAGATCTAGGCTTATGCCTCGAGGAACAAATGAGATAGTTCTCCAGTGACTGAAGAGGGTTACCTCTCGGGGTCTGACTGAATTGGAATCCAGGGACACAGCATCGCAATAATTTTCCAAGTGGCTCTTTCGCTATCACAGTGATTATGGATAGAAAGGCAAGGCTGGGCTCTTACTGACATGGGTTCCCGGGGAGGTGAATAGTCAATCATTCCTAAACATGACTTGCCCAAGTGATAGAGTGCTATGACTGGTATAAACAAAGCCTTTGTTTCTTTTATGGGCTCAGCCTATAATTAACTTTCATTCAATCCAAGTAACATAATTATCATTCCTGTGATGTGCATCTGCTACAAAGCACTTGTTGAGACTGTTTCAGTCACGTTATGTGTTGCCGGCGGGCTGCTGCACTTCCTGAGCAAAACAAAGCACAGTAGCAGTGACACAGTATGGGGTACGGTAGTGTAGTGGTTATGTTACCGGACTAGTAATCTTGAGGCCTGGACTAATGATCCATTCTTAAAACTATAATTCAAATCCCACCATGGCAGTTTGTGAACTTGAATATGTGGAAATAAAAAGCTGGTATCTGTAAAAGTGACCATAAAGCTGTCAAATCGTTGTAAAAACCCAATGGGTTCATTAATGTCCATTATAAGGGAAGGAAACCTACTGGCCTTACCTGGTCTGGCCTATATGTGACTTCAGTCCCCCACCAATGTAGTTGACTCTTATACTGCCTTCTCAAGTGGCCTAGCAAGACACTCTGTTCAGGGCAACCAGGAATGGGCAATAAATTCCCACATCCCAAGAATGAATAAATAAAAATATGTTGGCTTGAATTTATTTTTTACACAGCGAGTTGTTATGATCTGGAATGCACTGCCTGAAAGGGCGGTGGAAGACGATTCAATAATAACTTTCAAAAGGGAATTGGATAAATACTTGAAGGGGGAAAATTGCAGAGCTATGGGGAAAGGGCAGGGGAGAATGGGACTAATTGGATAGATCTTTCAAAAAGCCGGCAGAGGCACGCTGGGCCGAATGGCCTCCTCTTGTGCTGTATGATTCTACAAAAGGGAGGACTTTGAACTAAATGTACTCCCCAAAGACTTCCATCCCCTTTAAATTTCACAGCAAACAATAGCATCTCACCACTCACAGGGATCACCTTTAAATGGAGACTTTTAAATGGCTGAATAAGATTTGCAGCATCTGTGGGTTGGAAGACAGGAATAAATGGGAAACGCATCTTATTATAGATTTTCTCAAGAGCCAAATTATCTGGAATGTTTTACAGCACAACAATGAAGTTGGCTGGAGGGATATCATGTTTCCTAGTATCCACTGTCAGAAGGACAAGCAACAACTTTCCTCTGGTGCAAAGCTACCAGTCGAATTTCTCAACCTGGAGAGCAAACCGCACCTTTCTAAATCCATGGGAGCATTTTCCGATTTAAATTCACAACAGAATTTAAAAAATGTAGGGCACTGTAGGACTTTTCTTGTGAAATGGATACTGGAAGATGTAGGGCTATGGGGAGACAGCAGGAAGGGTTTTGGATTGATATAGCAAAAGAGCCAGCCCAGAAAAGATGATGCATTTTGGTAGATCGAATCGGGCCAGGACCTACTCCGTTAATGGTAGGGCGTTGGGGAGAGTTATAGAACAAAGAGATCTAGGAGTACATGTTCATAGCTCCTTGAAAGTGGAGTCACAGGTGGATAGGATGGTGAAGAAGGCATTCGGCATGCTTGGTTTCATTGGTCAGAACATTGAATACAGGAGTTGGGATGTCTTGTTGAAGTTGTACAAGACATTAGTAAGGCCACACTTGGAATACTGTGTACAGTTCTGGTCACCCTATTATAGAAAGGATATTATTAAACTAGAAAGAGTGCAGAAAAGATTTGATGGTTTGACTTATAGGGAGAGGTTGGATAGACTGAGACTTTTTTCCCTGGAGAGTAGGAGGTTTAGGGGTGATCTTATAGAAGTCTATAAAATAATGAGGGGCATAGATAAGGTAGATAGTCAAAATCTTTTCCCAAAGGTAGGGGAGTCTATAACGAGGGGGCATAGATTTAAGGTGAGAGGGGAGAGATACAAAAGGGTCCAGAGGGGCAATTTTTTCACTCAAAGGGTGGTGAGTGTCTGGAACGAGCTGCCAGAGGCAGTAGTAGAGGCGGGTACAATTTTGTCTTTTAAAAAGCATTTGGACAGTTACATGGGTAAGATGGGTATAGAGGGATATGGGCCAAGTGCAGGCAATTGGGACTAGCTTAGTGGTATAAACTGGGTGACATGGACATGTTGGGTCGAAGGGCCTGTTTCCATGTTGTAAACTTCTATGATTCTATGATTCTATGAATGGCCTCCTTCTATGCTGTAAACTTCCACGGTTCTCAAGAGTTGAAATGTCCCTTTTTGGTACACAAATGGCAGTCCTAAAGGATAAATTAACTACAGTAGCCAACAAATGGTTGATAGGGCTGTGGTGACGACGTTTCTTGTCTTTATATCCATATCCTCAGATCCGCTCCATCACCAAGACCCCCGACTTCCACCTCTATATCATCGCCCATCTCCGCCCCTTCCTCAGCTGATCGGCTGCTGAAACCCTCATCCATGTCTTTGATACCTCCAGAATCAACTATTCCAATGCTCTCCTGGCCGGCCTCCATAAAATTCAGCTCATCCAAAACTCTGCTGCCTGTATTCTAACTCGCACCAAGTCCCGTTCACCCATCATCCCTGTGCTCGCTGACCTACATTGGCTCCCGGTCCGGCAATGCCTTGATTTTAAAATTCACATCCTTGTTTTCAAATCCATCCATGGCCTTGCCCCTCCCTATCCCTGTAACCTCCTCCAGCCCTACAACCCTCCGAGATCTCTGCGCTCCTCCAATTCTGGCCCTTGCGAATCCCCGATTTTCCCACGTTCTCTGGATAACAAATCCAGTAACGTAAGCTTTACACCACCGTACCCAATTAAGTGGCAACTGTTTTAGTGCCAGGTATTAAGCGTTCTTCTGTTAAGGTACCATTTGAGTGATACCTGTATTACTGGCAGGGAGTGAGATTTATATATGATTACAAAAGGAACCGGATACATTGGAATAGATCGAGCTGTGCTCATTTTCAAGAATAATATATATCAAAGAAGGTTTCATCTTATGGATGAGATATTAAGCTGTTCAGCAGGAAACCAAAGATCCCACAGCACTATTTGAAGAAGAGCAGGAGAGTTCTCCCCGGTGCCTAGGCCAACATTTAAACAGCTCAAGCCAGCAAATGAGAAACTCAAGCCCAAATCTTGGCCTCGAGGGATGAGCAGCCAGGGCAGGGGTTGCCAACCCTCCAGGATTGTCCTGGAGTCCCCGGGAATTGAAGATTAATCTCTGGGACACGGCTATGAGCAAACACCCGAGAGGAAAATCATAGGGGCATTGAACAAAATTGTGTGTGTGTTCTTTTTTCATTTTCTTTCAACATATATTAGTTATAAAAATATTGGAGGTGGGGTAAAATGTCTGACTGACAGTCAAGCATCATCCAATCGGATAATTAAAGAGCCTGTTTGTTTCCAATTGGCCGTGCGAATGCGGGGCGCCGCGACGATGGTCGTGCTGGGCGACCAATGGCGGGAGTGTGGGGGCGGGGCGATTGGAAGTGGGCGATCGTGCGATGAAACCTCCAGGAATACGTCCAACTAGAGTTGGCAACCTGAGCTCAGGTGGCTCCTGGATCACAGGTTCAATATCCCAGGTCTATGTGACCGTACTCTCCTAGTCTGAAACAGGAATATTGGTACGAGGAGGCAAAAGGAGAAATTGCAGTAAACAAATATAAATTGAGATGGTAGAAAAGTTTGTATGGAAAAAAAAATCACACATTAAAGTAGAAGTCTCCCACGCGGGGAGTAGGTGGGATGAGAGTGCGTAGGATGCTTTGAAGGTCTGGATCGAAGGTCTTGATCAGTTTGTTGAGCTGGTGGGTGTGTTCTTTGGTCGGATCTGCGGGTAACCGTCTGTAGTGTTCCTGGTTGTCCAGTTGTCGGTATGCTTCTTTGCAATAGTCCGTTCTGTTCTGTATGACGATGGCTCCTCCTTAGTCCGCTGGTTTGATGACGATGTTGCGGTTGGTCTTGACAGAGGGATCTGCGGTACAGCAACTGAAGAGGAAAGAGTCAAACTGGACTCCTCCGGAGGGTCGCTGCCCTAAGCTTGACATGTCTGCTCAAGCTGTCAGGAAATGCGTCAATGCCAGATTCATCAGCCGCACTCACAAGACAGTCCAGAATGTCACCCGAGCACAACACAACGCCATCGACGCTCTCAAGACCAACCGCAACATCGTCATCAAACCAGCGGACAAAGGAGGAGCCATCGTCATACAGAACAGAACGGACTATTGCAAAGAAGCATACCGACAACTGGACAACCAGGAACACTACAGACGGTTACCCGCAGAACACACCCACCAGCTCAACAAACTGATCAAGACCTTCGACCCAGACCTTCAAAGCATCCTACGTGCTCTCATCCCACGTACTCCCCGCGTGGGAGACTTCTACTGCCTCCCAAAGATACACAAAGCCAACACACCCGGACGTCCTATCGTATCAGGCAACGGAACCCTGTGTGAGAACCTCTCTGGATACGTCGAGGGCATCCTGAAACCCATCGTACAGGGAACCCCCAGCTTCTGTCGCGACACTACAGGCTTCCTACAAAAACTCAGCACCCACGGACCAGTTGAACCAGGAACACTTCTCACCAAGATGGACGTCTCGGCACTCTACACCAGTATCCCCCACGATGACAGCATCGCTGCAACAGCCTCAGTGCTCAACACCAACAACAGCCAATCTCCAGATGCCATCCTACAACTCATCCACTTCATCCTGGATCACAATGTCTTCACCTTCGATAACCAGTTCTTTACCCAAACACACGGAACAGCCATGGGGACCAAATTTGCACCCCAATACGCCAACATTTTCATGCACAAGTTCGAGCTGGACTTCTTCACTGCACAGGACCTCCAACCAACGCTATACACCAGATACATCATCGAAATTTTCTTCCTATGGACCCACGGCGAAGAATCACTAAAGAGACAACACGATAACATCAACAAGTTCCATCCCACCATCAAACTCACCATGGACTACTCCTCAGAATCGGTTTCTTTCTTGGACACACAAATCTCCATCAAAGACGGGCACCTCAGCACCTCACTCGACCGCAAGCCCACGGACAACCTCACGATGCTCCACTTTTCCAGCTTCCACCCTAACCACGTCAAAGAGGCCATCCCCTATGGACAGGCCCTGCGAATACACAGGATCTGCTCAGACGAGGAGGAACGCGATGGACACCTACAGACGCTGAAAGACGCCCTAGTAAGAACGGGATATGACGCTCGACTCGTCGATCGACAGTTCTGACGAAAAATCGCATAGACCTCCTCAGAAGACTAACACGGGATGCAACCGACAGAGTACCCTTTGTCGTCCAGTACTTCCCTGGAGCGGAGAAACTACGCCATGTTCTCCGCAACCTTCAACATGTCATCGATGACGACGAACACCTCGCTAAGGCCATCCCCACACCTCCACTACTCGCCTTTAAACAGCCACCCAACCTCAAACAGACCATCGTTCGCAGCAAGTTACCCAGCTTTCAGGAGAACAGCGTCCACGACACCACACAACCCTGCCACGGCAACCTATGCAAGACATGCCAGATCATCGACACAGATACCACCATCACACGAGAGGACACCACCCACCAGGTACACGGTTCATACTCCTGTGACTCGGCCAACGTTGTCTACCTCATACGTTGCAGGAAAGGATGCCCCAGAGCATGGTACATTGGCGAGACCATGCAGACGCTGCGACAACGGATGAACGGACACCGCGCAACAATCGCCAGACAGGAGGGTTCCCTCCCAGTTGGGGAACACTTCAGCAGTCAGGGACATTCAGCCACCGATCTTTGGGTAAGCGTTCTCCAAGGCGGCCTTCGAGACACACGACAACGCAAAATCGTCGAGCAGAAATTGATAGCCAAGTTCCGCACCCATGAGGACGGCCTCAACCGGGATCTTGGGTTCATGTCACGCTACACGTAACCCCACCAGCTAAAAAATTTATGTGTTTTTAATACAACGGGTCATTCTCTGTCTTTCTCTTCCTTTCAGATGTTTCTCTCTCTCTCTGTCTGTCTTTTGTTCTGGCCGTTTGTGCATTCGTTGTCCTGTAGGTAACATCTCTCGGTCTGAACACTTTGATTGCCTTGACAACGGGCAGTTGGAAAGATTATCTGTAATCATCAGGTATTGTTCTCTGACTATAAATGCGGTAACCTTCCATGGAATCCCACACTCACCTGACGAAGGAGAAAGCCTCCGAAAGCTTGTGGTTTTCAAATAAAACAGTTGGACTATAACCTGGTGTTGTAAGATTCCTTACAATATAAATTCAACAGCTTTAGACTGCCCTCTGGTGGTGCATGGAGGTTATAACAATCACTCGTAAACAGGGCTTGTTAACTAAATCTGTACAACCAATCGTATCCTGGATACAGCAATGCACTCTAGTGCTCAATGAAAAAGAAAGAAATAACTTGCATTTATAGAGCACCTTTCACGGCCTCAGGACGTGCCAAAGCTCTTTACAGCCAATAAGGGAGTGCTGCATTGTCGGAGGTGCCATCTTTCGGATGAGACTTTAAACCGAGGCCCCATCTGCCCTCTCAGGTGGACGTAAAATGTCCCATGGCCACTATTTCAAAGAAGAGCAGGGGAGTTCTCCCTGGTGTCCTGGCCAGTATTTATCCCTCAATCAACATCACTAAAAAACAGAGCTAAGCGATTCCACAACCAACGGATCAGATCAAAGCTCTGCAGTCCTGCCACATCCAGTCATGAATGGTGGTGGACAATTAAACAACTAACGGGAGGAGGAGGCTCTGTAAACATCCCCATCCTCAATGATGGCGGAGTCCAGCACGTGAGTGCAAAAGACAAGGCTGAAGCATTTGCAACCATCTTCAGCCAGAAGTGCCGAGTGGATGATCCATCTCGGCCTCCTCCTGATATCCCCACCATTACAGAAGTCAGTCTTCAGCCAATTCTATTCACTGCACGTGATATCAAGAAATGGCTGAGTGCACTGGATACAGCAAAGGCTATGGGCCCCGACAACATCCCGGCTGTAGTGCTGAAGACTTGTGCTCCAGAACTAGCTGCGCCTCTAGCCAAGCTGTTCCAGTACAGCTACAACACTGGCATCTACCCGACAATGTGGAAAATTGCCCAGGTATGTCCTGTCCACAAAAAGCAGGACAAATCCAATCCGGCCAATTACCGCCCCATCAGTCTGCTCTCAATCATCAGCAAAGTGATGGAAGGTGTCGTCGACAGTGCTATCAAACGGCACTTACTCACCAATAACCTGCTCACCGATGCTCAGTTTGGGTTCTGCCAGGACCACTCAGCTCCAGACCTCATTACAGCCTTGGTCCAAAAATGGACAAAAGAGCTGAATTCCAGAGGTGAGGTGAGAGTGACTGCCCTTGACATCAAGGCAGCATTTGACCGAGTGTGGCACCAAGGAGCCCTAGTAAAATTGAAGTCAATGGGAATCAGGGGGAAAACTCTCCAGTGGCTGGAGTCATACCTAGCACAAAGGAAGATGGTAGTGGTTGTTGGAGGCCAATCATCTCAGCCCCAGGACATTGCTGCAGGAGTTCCTCAGGGCAGTGTCCTAGGCCCAACCATCTTCAGCTGCTTCATCAATGACCTTCCCTCCATCATAAGGTCAGAAATGGGGATGTTCGCTGATGATTGCACAGTGTTCAGTTCCATTCGCAACCCCTCAGATAATGAAGCAGTCCGAGCCCGCATGCAGCAAGACCTGGACAACATCCAGTCTTGGGCTCATAAGTGGCAAGTAACATTCGTGCCAGACAAGTGACAGGCAATGACCATCTCCAACAAGAGAGAGTCTAACCACCTCCCCTTGACATTCAACGGCATTACCATCGCCGAATCCCCCACCATCAACATCCTAGGGGTCACCATTGACCAGAAACTTAACTGCACCAGCCATATAAATACTGTGGCGACAAGAGCAGGTCAGAGGCTGGGTATTCTGCTGTGAGTGACTCACCTCCTGACTTCCCAAAGCCTTTCCACCATCTACAAGGCACAAGTCAGGAGTGTGATGGAATACTCTCCACTTGCCTGGATGAGTGCAGCTCCAACAACACTCAACAAGCTCAACACCATTCAGGACAAAGCAGCCCGCTTGATTGGCACCCCATCCACCACCCTAAACATTTAATCCCTTCACCACCAGTGCACCGTGGCTGCAGTGTGTACCATCCACGGGATGCACTGCAGCAACTCCCCAAGGATTGTTCGACAGCACCTCCCAAACCCGCGACCTCTACCACCTAGAAGGACAAGAGCAGCAGGCTCATGGGAACAACACCACCTGCACGTTCCCCTCCAAGTCACACGCCATCCTGACCTGGAAATATATCGCCGTTCCTTCATCGTCGCTGGGTCAAAATCCTGGAACTCCCTTCCTAACAGCACTGTGGGAAAACCTTCACCACACGGACTGCAGCGGTTCAAGAAGGCGGCTCACCACCACCTTCTCAAGGGCAATTAGGGATGGGCAATAAATGCCGGCCTTGCCAACGATGCCCACATCCCATGACCGAATAGAAAAAATTAACTGGTCATTATCACACTGCTGTTTGTGGGACCTTGCTTTGCACAAATTGGCTGCCGCATTTCCCTACATTACAACTTTCTTTCTTTTATTAAAGGTTTCAAATGTAAGGGCCCCGATAGAGAAGAGGCAAAAGCACTGGTGCTAATTGTCACCGAATCGTGGTGTCGTAAGGAGAGAACAATGAGATTCAAAATGCAATGCTGGCACATCGGCGAAGTTGGTCATGATGCAGGTTGCCGGGGCAACGTGGACAAAGCAAGCATGGGCCGCCCGACCCAGTTTATAATGGAATGGAAAGTGTGCTGTACTGTGGCTGGGTAACAAATAGTAAATGCTCATTTCCTGACACTCTCATTCATCACTTTAATGAGCAGAGAGACACTGTCTCACAACACGCGCAAGCACGGGCTGTTGGGTGTCTGAGTACCCGGTTAGCACAGGGAAATGGGGCCTGCTGCAGGCTTGTGGCAAAGTTGGCACAGTTAAGGCAAGTGGTTTGTCATCACGTGACGTGTGATGACGCCCGGCAACAAATCCTGCAAGTTATGGGATGGTGATGACGAGGAGTTTGGTCACAATTCAAATCATAAGAATGCCTATTTTTTATACATATATATTTACAAGAAATGAATGGTTCTGTTAGCTTGTTTTTCCCAGGCTGGAGAAAATACACATTACTATCTGGTATCCAAAAGGCCATGCCAATTATTGCAATGTAAATACGCCTGGATTTTTAAAAATTCATTCTCGGGATGGGAAAACTCCCCTGCTCTTCTTCGAAATAGCACTGTAGGTTATTTTATGTCCACCTATCTGAAAGATGACACCTCTGACAGTGCAGAGCTCCCTCAGTACTAAAATGTTAACCTAGATTTTATGTGCTGGAGTGGGATTTAAACCCACAACCTTCTAGACTTAGAGACTAGAGCACTACCCACAGAGCCACGGCTGATACCAATTGTGCACAGCTTCAAATGCCCGCTCCGCTTACCTCCCGCAAACCAATAAAATAAACGTTCAACCTCTAGCCTTCCCATGTCAGTATCTCAGGGAAATATTGTATAAAGGCAGCGTTGTGTTATTCTGTCCCCGTACTTCTGACAACGTCGCTTGAAATGAATAATTCCACACATGCTGGAGTGTCTCGGGGCATCGTGCAATCAGACCATGTGGGAGTAACCCTAGCCGATGACCTTTTCTCTCAGCTAATGTGAGCTGACGAGGCCTGAATGCCCTTTTGTCTGGAAAGAACACAAATTGAATCCCCATTGACACCTGTACATGTTGTGTACAGTATGGATGAATGTGTGTTGAGCTTGGTGATTTTCTCACAGGTGCTTGTGTTGATGGGACAGCTGCATGCCTCAAAGACCTCTTGCACAAATCGCAACTATCGGCAAGGAGCATTGTTTGACGCTGCTTTGTGTGCAGAGCACCAGGGGACAAAACTTGCCGAGGATCACAGTTAATCTTTAAATTCGCAGTTGCACAGGTTAATCTCAGGGCGGTTTCATAAATTCTGCCAACTGACCTCTATAATTGGATAGACTTTGAAGTGTGACAATAAGGAAATAGGTTTTGGGATGATAGCTTTCCTTCTGAAGCATGATTGAAACTAACACCTTGTTAACATTCTCCCGCATCCTGCAGCGTGGATCCAATATTACCTTGGATGGCCGTCTTCCCTTTTCTGACCTAATTTGATGACACTGAGGAACGGTTTATTTTTGGTGCAGATTACATATACTACTGAGCAATAAATAATAATAAAGGAATAATAAAGAGCGGGGGAGTGGGACTAATAGGTAGCTCTTTCAGAGAGCCGGTACAGGCAGGATGGGCCAAATGGCCTCCTTCTGTGCTGTATGATTCTATGCTTCTACACTGTGGAGTTTTAAAGGGGGAGCGCCACTCTATTTAAAAATCACACGTTTCAATTTTACTTGTGCACACAAATCTCTTCCAGATAGGTTTTATCTATGAGCCAAAAATCGACTGGCTGTTGCATAACATTAGATGGGATTCAGTGATATCGTCCCACCTGGAATGCACTGCACGAGGGACAGATGGACTTTCCCTGGGAACCTTATAATGCAGTGTTACAACCTGCCTATCACAGCAACAAAGTAACACGTGGCTCAGAACCCTTCACAGATGACTGTTCTTAAACATAAGTTATTAAAACGTCGGACATAAAAAATCACATTTAGCCTTGAAATTTGGCCCCTCGTGTAAATGTTTGTACGAAATTCCCGTCTATGATTTTTAATGCCTGAGTTTCTTCATTAATACGGGAACAAAAAGAATTTTGCACAATCGTGTTAGGCACACACACCAATGTTACAACAGATGTGGAGACAATAAAGTGTCCTGTTTGATGGAAACAGTTATGCAGGTAATGTGTATTCAATAATTAAATAGTCTTAAAAGTATTTCATGGAATCACAAGAATTACAGCTCCAATATGAATCGACTATTCCAATGCTCTCCTGGCCGGCCTCCCATCTTCCACCCTCCGTAAACTCGAGCTCATCCAAAACTCTGCTGCCCGTATCCTAACTCGCACTAAATCGTGTTCACCCATCACCCCTGTGCTGGCTGACCTACTTTGGCTTACAGTCTGGGGACGCCTCATATTTAAATTTCTCATCCTTGTTTTCATTTCCCTCCATGGCCTCACCCCTCCCTATCTCTGTAACCTTTTCCAGCCCTTCAACCCTCCAAGAACACTGGGTTCCTCCAATTCTGGCCTCTTGCTCATCCCCGATTTCCTTTGCCCCACCATTGGCGGCCGTGCCTTCACCTGCCTAGGCCCTAAGCTCTGAAATTCCCTCCCTAAACCTCTCTGCCTCTCTCTCCTCCTTTAGGATGCCCCTTAAAATTTACCTATTTGACCAAGCTTTTGGTCATCTAATATCTCATGTGGCTCGGTGTCAAATTTTGTTCGATAAACGCTCCTGTGAAACACCTCGGGACGTTTTACTACGTTAAAGGCGCTATATAAATGCAAGTTGTTGTTGATTCAGTGCCAATAAGCCCACTGTGTCTCTGCTCTTAAACTGCAGCTATCTACCTCAATCCTATTTTCTTGCTCTTTTACCACATCCTTTTACACTCTTCCTTTCCACATACAGTCTTCTCATCTTAATTGAAGTTATCCCCTAATTTGAATTGAAGTTGTGCAAAAAATACCTTCTATTGATAATGCATTGGAAACGTGTTGCTTAAATCGAACTACTGCTTAACTCAAATTCGAATTGCCACCCAGAATGGGCCCTGATGTGAGGAAAATCTGTCGCTTCATTCAAATTCTAACCTGGTTAAGGGAGGCCAGAGCAGCGAACTTTCCTGAGGTATCCGATCTAGCCTTGTCAGAAGAATTCGCCTAAGATTTTGGAACCGACCGTATTCCTGCACCGAGGATCAGTGGCTTCGAAATGTTCATGGGATTAAAGTCCAGATCCACACAAGGCGGGAGAGGGAGGGAAAAAGAAGTTCTCACAGGAAGCCTTATAAACGAGGCATGTGATTAAAATCGCCCAAATTTTATCTTGTTACAGAGACATCTCTAACGTTAATGGAACTGTTTTTTCTGAGGCAAAAGAACCGGGAGGAGATGAGGAGACATTTCATTTTTTTTACGCAGCGAGTCTTTACAATCTAGAATGCACTGCCTGAAAGGGCGGTGGAAGCAGTAACTTTCAAAATGGAATTGGATAAATACTTGAAAAGGAAAATGGGGAAAGAGCAGGGGAGGAGTGCGACTAATTGGATAGCTCGTTCAAAGAGCCGGCACAGGCACGATGGGCCAAATGGCCTCCTTCTGTGTTGTACGATTCTATGATAATAGAATTATACACCTGAGCAAAGGAGGTCAAACAATTTCTTCTCAGGTCAGGCAATTAAAATGCTAAGCATTTTTAATAATCTGATAGCTATGAGATGAGTTGAACTGAGGCTCCTTGCAGCCCCAATAGTCTCTTTCTCTGTTTGTTGATCTTTCCTCGCCAAACTGTAATCTTTCACTTCTCACCCACTTAAATTTTATGGAGCAAGCATCAGATGGGCGATTCCATGTTTGTTTACCACAATGCTGAATATACTGAACTATATGTAGAATCATAGAATCATACAGCACAGAAGGAGGCCATTCGGCCCATCATGCCTGTGCTGGCTCTTCGAAAGAGCTATCCAATTAGTTCCACTCCCCTGTTCTTTCCCCATAGCCCCGCAAATTTTTCCCCTTCAAGTATTTATCCAATTCCCCTTTCGAAAGTTACAATTAAATCTGTTTCCACCACTCTTTCAGGCAGTGCATTCCAGATTGTAACAACTCGCTGCGTAAAAACATTTTCTCCTCATCTCATCTCTGGTTCTTTTGCCAATTATCTTTAATCTGTGTCCTCTGGTTACTGACTCTCCTGCCACTGGAAACAGTTCCTCCTTATTTATTCTATCAAAACCCTTCAGGATTATTATTCAATCTCTATTAAATCTCCCCACAACCTTCTCTGCTCTAAAGCTAACAACCCCAGCTTCTCTCTGCGTAACTCAAGTCCCTCATTCTTGGAGAGAGCCTTCAGTTCAATCTGCTTTATGTAATACTATACATAGAATAATAGATGTACTTCTTTCCTATAACTCCCATAAAGGGTCCGATGAGATATTATTATAATTTGAATGCTGCCTCAGTTTAAGATGGTGCCCAAGCATATCCTTGGATCACAGTAATGGCAAATGGCACCCTAACTTCAGAGAATTTTCTTCCTCTCCCCGATCTTCCCTGTGTAGGAGCCTGCCTCTCCTCTCCTATTTCTGTCCCTCACCCTCTAGCAATCTACTTTGCATTGACACATAGTTCCATTATTCACTACTCTTGGAACATATGGAAATTAGAACATATTAACATATTTCTCATAGTAATTTACATCCCAGTGTGCAGCTGATGGAATAATCTAGATTGGAAAATTAAAGGATACTAGTTAATTTGAAGTCTTAAGGGAATGGGCTTGTATTTTTTTAATAAAGGGATGGAGTCCTTTGTTGCTTTGAGAAGCTGATGGCAATAATTGCTTTGTACATTGGAATCTTAAAGGCACATGGCCTGAAACTTAAACAGCGCTTAATTATTTAATTAAATCCGATCTTCTCCTGTCCTGACCTCAGCCTGCTTGAATCCATCTCTAGATAAAAACAGCACCAAGCGACATTTGGTGTTTCATATCTAAGTGTTTATGGAGCATTTTAGTATGGATTACATGCAGGAGCTGAGGTTAGCAGAGGACAGAAAGAAAGAGAACAAGCAAGCTTGCATTGATATAATGCCTTTATCACATCCTCAGGGTATCCCAAATTACTTTTTGAAGTGCAGTCACTGTTCTAATGCAGGAAAGTGCAACAGCCGTTGAGATGAATAATAAGTTTATGAATATAAATGCAAGTCTTTCTTTCTTTCTTTCTTTCTTTCTTTGAGTTAGTCTGTGTTTTGGTGGCATTGGTTGAGGGGAAGAATGTTGGCTGCATATATTGACACCACTATTCCTGGCCAGAATAGAGATGATTGGCTAATCCCCCCGTCAATCACGTATGGAGCCCGCACTGCTGTAAGTGACTGGGATTGATTTTATGCAAATAATTTGTATACATCTATATCCTCCACTCACTGCATTTTGTTGGAGAAATAATCAATTTGGATGATGTAACTATCCTTCACTCATTGCAATTTGCTGGAGAAATCACCCTGCTTTTATCAGGAGAAGTTGCTGTAATTTCAGTCATGAGTTCTATTTACTGTAGTTCGTAGACTCTTTTTAAATAGACTCTGTAGACTGTTTGCTGTAATGCGCTGTTTAAACGGACTCTGGTTGCTGAATAAATAGACTTTGTCTGCTGTAAAATAGACTGTTTGCTGTGAGTCCTGCCGTAAGTCCCGCCCCACCCTGCTTCCAACTCATTGGCTGACACAGTGGTGTCATAGGAACATAGGAACAGGAGTAGGCCATTTAGCCCCTCGTGCCTGCTCTGCCATTTGATAAGATCATGGCTGATCTGTGATCTAACTCTAGGGGAGTCTATAACGAGGGGGCATAGATTTAAGGTGAGAGGGGAGAGATACAAAAGGGTCCAGAGGGGCAATTTTTTCACTCAAAGGGTGGTGAGTGTCTGGAACGAGCTGCCAGCGGCAGTAGTAGAGGCGGGTACAATTTTGTCTTTTAAAAAGTATTTGGACAGTTACATGGGTAAGATGGGTATAGAGGGATATGGGCCAAGTGCAGGAAATTGGGACTAGCTTAGTGGTATAAACTGGGCGACATGGACATGTTGGGCCGAAGGGCCTGTTTCCATGTTGTAACTTCTATGATTCTATGATTCTACCTGCCTTTGGCCCATATCCCTTAATACCTTTGGTTGGCAAAAAGCTATCTATCTCACATTTAAATTTAGCAATTGAGCGAGTATCAATTGCCATTTGCGGAAGAGAGTTCCAAACTTCGACAACCCTTTGTGTGTAGAAATGTTTTCTAATCTCGCTCCTGAAAGGTCTGGCTCTAATTTTTAGACTGTGCCCCCTACTCCTAAAATCCCCAACCAGCGGAAATAGTTTCTCTCTATCCACCCTATCCGTTCCCCTTAATATCTTATAAACTTTGATCGGATCACCCCTTAACCTTCTAAACTCTAGAGAATACAACCCCAATTTCTGTAATCTCTCCTCGTAACTTAACCCTTGAAGTCCGGGTATCATTCTAGTAAACCTACGCTGCACTCCCTCCAAGGCCAATATGTCCTTCCGAAGGTGCGGTGCCCAGAACTGCTCACAGTACTCCAGGTGCGGTCTAACCAGGGTTTTGTATAGCTGCAGCATAACTTCTGCCCCCTTGTACTCTAGTCCTCTAAATATAAAGGCCAGCATTCCATTAGCCTTCTTGATTATTTTCTGCACCTGTTTATGACACTTCAATGATCGATGTACCTGAACCCCTAAGTCCCTTTGGACATCCACTGTTTTTAACATTTTACCATTTAGAAAGTACCCTGTTCTATCCTTTCTTGATCCAAAGTGGATGACCTCACATTTGTCTACATTGAATTCCATTTGCCACAGTTTTGCCCATTCACCTAATCTATCAATATCGCTTTGTAATTTTATGTTTTCATCCACACTGCTTACAATGCCACCAATCTTTGTGTCATCAATAGACATTCTGAAAAAGGCTGGCCAGACCATTTTTCTTTTAATGTCCAAATGAACAGGCAGAGAGGACCTCAATTTAATGCCTCGTCCAAAAGATGTTACACTTCCTACACCACAGCACTGCAATAATGTGTAAGGTAAAGTCTTAGAGTAGGATTTGAACCCACCACATTCAGACAGAATGAGAATGCCTACGTAGTGCCCCTTTAATGAAAATGCCTACGTGGCAAAGGAGCAGAATGCAACATGGTTAGGCAAGGGTTAATTAATTGGTAGCTGAGGTTGGAACAGTGGGCCCCCCTTCTAGGCCACATGTTTGCGTAATCAGCAGGCCTGCATTGTCTCATCAATGTAGGAATCTTTGATATGATTCAGGTCTGGTCTGGGTGTCTCCATGCAACGGACTAATCAATATCAGTAACGAGCTTAGCAAGGCCAAAAGACATTCCAAGCAAGGAGATAAGGAACAGGAGGGACAGGGGAGGACATTCCAAGTTAGAAGATAAGGATGTATCCCCTCTGCTGTCTAATTGCGGCATGATCAGCACATGGACTATCTATGATTGGCCGGCAACCATGTAACCCCGCATGGCCAACCTATGCCCAGCTTATGATTGGTGTTGACCCTTGTGTTAACGATGTTCCAACCCCTATTGATTTGTATAAAGGTGTGAACTTCTGTATGTTTCTGTCTTACTCTGTCAGAATCGACAAGACTCCATCGGGAGTCAGAATCGAAGCTGCAGACTAAGTCCTGCTAATAAAGTTGTGTTGAA
Source organism: Heptranchias perlo (assembly GCF_035084215.1). Classification (NCBI taxonomy): domain Eukaryota; kingdom Metazoa; phylum Chordata; class Chondrichthyes; order Hexanchiformes; family Hexanchidae; genus Heptranchias; species Heptranchias perlo. The sequence continues at coordinate 61,421,766 of NC_090336.1, read as the reverse complement.
CTTTAAAGGTGTATTCGACTCAGTGTTTGCTGAACCAGACTGAGGGTAAAAGAATCCAGTTCATCAAGGTGCGAGTGCTACCAACTGAGCCAAGCTGACACTGGGAATGAGAACTATCAGTTTCCATTACTGTGGAATAGTGGAAGTGGGTTACAGAGAGAGGTGCATAAAGTTAATAGTAAAACCTGCATCACGGTAGTGCTTTTTGAAGATTAATATATTACAGACCTGAGTGAGGCTCTTTAAGGTGATGGTAAGCAGTTATAAATGAAAAGGGGTACAGTACTGTGTGCCCGACAGTCATATTGTGTCAATATAAATTAGGGTTATGGAACACTAAAATAGTGAAAATACCACAACCCTTACAACAACTACTTGCATTTATACATCGCCTTTAACGTGGTAAAATGTCCCAAGGCGCTTCACAGGAGCGATTATCAAATAAAATTTAACACCGAGTCACATAAGGAGATATTAGGACAGGTGACCAAAAGCTTGGTTAAAGAGGTGGGTTTTAAGGAGTGATTAAAGGAGGAGAGAAAGGTAGAGAGGCAGAGAGGTTTAGGGAGGGAATTCCACAGCTTAGGGCCTAGACAGCTGAAGGCAGTGCTGCCAATGGTGGAGTGATTAAAATCGGGGATGTGCATGAGGCCAGAATTGGAGGAGCGCAGAGATCTCGGAGGGTTGTTGGGCTCGAGGAGGTTACAGAGATAGGGAGGGGGTGTTATTTCATTGCGTGAGATCACTAGACATGATTAGCTCCTGCTGTATACTGTTGTAAAAACCCAACTGGTTCACTAATATCCCTCAGGGAGAGAGCTGTCATCCTTACCCAGTCAGGCCTACATGTGACTTCAGCCCCACACCATGTTGTTTCCCTAATGCCCTCAGGACAACGACGGATGGGCAATAAGTACTGCCTTGCCATTACGCACATCTCAAGAATAAATAAAAATAGCTTTAGTGCCTGTCAATTGAGAGCATGGATTTCCATTGTCATTATCTTATTGATTTACATTGTCTACATCATGCCATCTCTACCCTGCTCAACACCTCGGCCACGCCACACACCCGTAAGTGACAAAAAATTAGCTGATTCAAAAAGAAACCATACATTATATCAGTGCATCTGAAAGTTTTGACCATGTCACACTCTAGACTGTGGCAAATGGATTTCAATGTGGCAAGTGTGAGGTCATCCACTTTGGACCTAAAAAGGATAGATCAGAGTACTTTGTAAATGGTGAAAAGCTCAAAACAGTGGAGGTCCAAAGAGACTTAGGGGTCCATGTACATAGATCATTAAAATATCATGGACAGGTACAGAAAATAATCAAAAAGGCTAATGGAATGCTGGTCTTTATATCTAGAGGACTAGAATACAAGGGGGTAGAAGTTATGCTACAGATATACAAAGCCCTGGTTAGACCACACCCGGAGTATTGAGTTCAGTTCTGGGCACCGTACCCTAGGAAGGATATATTGGCCTTGGAGGGATGGCAGCATAGATTTACTGGAATGATACCTGGACTCCAAGGGTTAAATTACGAGGAGAGATTACACAAACTAGGGTTGTATTCCCTGGAAGTTAGAAGATTGAGGGGTGATTTAATTGAAGTTTTCAAGATATTAAGGGGAACTGATAGGGTGGATAGAGAGAAACTATTTCCGCTGGGTGGGAAGTCTAGGATTGGGGATGTAGCCTAAAAATTAGAGCCAGGAGTGAAGTTAGGAAACACTTCTACCCGCAAAGGATGGTAGAAGTTTGGAATTCTCTTCCACAAACAGCGGTTGATGCTAGCTCAATTGTTAATTTTAAATCTGAGATTTTTGTTAACCAAAGGTATTAAGGGATATGGGGTTAAGGCGGGTATATGGAGTTAGGTCACAGATCAGCCATGATCTTATTGAATGGCGGAACAGGTTCGAAGGAGTGAATGGCCTACTCCTATTCACATGGGGGAAAAATTGGATAAGAGTCCGTTTTGGGCGGGGGTTGCGCTATGCGCTAGTACCCCGCGCCCGATGGACCCTACACAGGCAGGACGCAAGTTTGGAACCACCCGAGGACTTACCTGCAATCAGTGTTCCTTTCCAGGCCTTGCATGTGCAATCGATGCAATTTGCACTTTCCACCACCAGAGGGAGCTCAATCTCTTAAAGGGAGGATGTTTCTTAGAAATCTCTTAAAGGTAGCTGATAACTGTTATTTGCTGAAAATAACAGTCTACTGTCTGCACGGAGTCTGAACAGACATCAGACATCGGACACGTAAAGCACAGATGCAGGTCTGATCCCTATGTTTACACACTGATGAGTTATGTTGAAACATTGAATAAAGGTTGCACTCAACTAAATCCCACATCCTCCAATCTGCACGCCAGACCTCACCAATCTGCCGATCTGAGTTGGTACCAGGCCTGCGAGAGTGCATGCACCAAGGTTCTCTGCTGATGCACTGGAGACCTTGGTGCAAGAGGTGGACAGAAGGAGGGACATCCTATATCCGCAATGGTGGGGGGACAAGAGGCCCTCCAGATATATTCTCAAAAGGCAGTGGGAGGAACCGGGGGACAAAGTCAATGCCAGGTGCACAGCATCATGACCATGGATGCAGTGCAGGTAGAATTTCAATGCTTTGACATGAGTGGTCAAGGTGAGTGAGGTCAACTGTCAAGTGGTGTCTCCTACCAACTGCACCATGCACAACACCCCCCATCCCCCATGTACCAATAAACTCTTTCCATCAGTACTCAACTCTTCCAATCAGATGCTTCCTCTCACTCTTACACATTACCACTGTTTCAAGCCACCCACCCACAACTCACAGGCCACACACACTGGCAGCTATTCAACCATGACAGGCACATCATCCAGGCACACGTCGCGCTTTCTTGCAGGAGAAAGTGGCGCATATCAAGAGGCAGCAAGTGGCAGTGGCATTTAGCCCCTTGAGCCTGTTCCGCCATTCAGTGAGATCATGGTGGACCTGTGACCTAAATTGATATACCCGTCTTAGCCCCATATCCCTTAATACCCTTGGTTCACAGAAATCTATCAGTCTCAGATTTAACATTCACAAGTGAGCTAGCATCAACTGCCGTCTGCAGAAGAGCATTCCAACGTCTCCCACCTTTTGCATGTAGAAGCATTCCTAACTTCAGTCCTGCACGTCCTGGCTCTAAATGTTAGGCTATGTCCCCGTGTCCTAGTATTGAAGTCTAGGAGACCTCCAAAACAGTTACAATTGTCTCGGCAGCCAGAAGCAATAATCCAGCCACCAACCTGTAAATCCTGTATGGTCCCTTTAAATAGCGCTGGTGGGGGTTCCTTCAAGCACTCTAAGCCACACTCAGATAGTCGGGGTTAAGACTATGCTTTGAGTTTAGCGTTAAGTACCAAAATGGTGTCTCACTTTAAATCAGCGTTGCACACTGATTGAAGCCATTTTCTCCCTACTTTACATGATTCCAGCGTGCGTTATCTGGGCCTGTGCTAACTCCTATACCAAGATGGTGTCTGGCGCACATCACGCTGGAAACGTACGTGCGCATCCGAGGCGCCATCTTGGATGTCAGAGAGGCCGTGTAGCGCCAAAACAATGGGCGCTGCACGGCCCAATTTAGTACCAAGTGTTCCTATGTTCCCAGACATCACTCTTCATGGTGTTGCATTTTATTACAGATGCAAACAATCTTAAAGAAGAAATGTAAAGACAACCATTTCTTGGGGAGCTTGGTGAAAAGCCAGTGATTTACAAGCAGTACAGACAGGGAATAAAACTTCTCTCTAATTTATCTCAGGGTTTTCGAGTGGTAATTAGTCTCTAATTGACCACTCATTGCAGCAATTGGACATCACTGCCTTGAAGGGACACAGATCCACTTTAGCAGCAGAATAATACATAGTGTGTTACCTGACTAACCCTCCTGTCTTTGTAACGCAGCATTCACTGTGACGAAATTTGAACAGTACCGAGGGAAATCAGGTATCATTACTAAAAAATAGAAGATATATGGAATGCACTGCCTGAAAGGGCGGTGAAGCAGATTCAACAGTAACTTTCAAAAGGGAATGGGATAAATACTTAAAAAGGAAAAATTTGCAGGACGATGGGGAAAGAGCAGGAGAGTGGGACTAATTGGATAGCTCTTTCAAAGAGCCGGCACAGGCACGATGGGCCGAATGGCCTCCTCCTGTGCTGTATGATTCTATATCATAGGTTAAAAAGAATAACAAAGTCTTGTTGGTGAATTGATGATGATAATTTGATCGTTGTTTCCTACTGATGCCCTTGAAGTTTGCTCTTACAGTTTATGATGTCTCTTAAGCTGGTGGATTGAATTAGTGCCTTGTATCCCATTGCCAGACATCCATTAGCCCACAGGCGCACTCGCTGCATCACTCAGATATCACAACAAATCTACATCCAATTCCACCCAGCGCTTGCTTCCCAGAGCTATAGTCAGAACTAATTCTTGCCAATCCCAATGATAACTGACAGAAAGTTTTGTTGCACCTTTAAGGTGGCTCTCTGAAGGTGGTCCACAGTTACTTTTGCAGCACATTAGTTAAAGAAAAAGAAAGAACTTGCATTTATATAGCGCCGTTCATGACCTATGGATGTCCCAAAGCTCTTTGCAGCCGATGAAGTACAACAACAACAATTTGCATTTATATAGCGCCTTTAATGTAGTAAACTATCCCAAGGCACTTCATAGTAACGATTATCAAATAAAATTTGATATTAGGACAGGTGACCAAAAGCTTGGTCAAAGAGGTAGGTTTTAAGGAGCATCTTAAAGCAGGAGAGAGGGGTAGAGAGGTTTAAGGAGGAAATTCCAGAGCTTAGGGCCTAGGCAGCTGAAGGCATGCTGCCAATGGTGGAGCAATTAAAATCGGGGATGGGCAAGAGGCCAGAATTGGAGGAGCGCAGAGATCTCGGAGGGTTGTGGGGCTGGAGGAGGTTACAGAGATAGGGAGGGGCGAGGCTATGGAAAGATTTGAAAACAAGGATGTGAATTTTAAAATCGAGGCGTTCCCACTCTGGGTGCCAATGTAGGTCAGCGAACACAGGGGTGAAGGGTGAATAGGACTTGGTGTGAGTTAGGATACGGCAGCTGGGTTCTGGATGAACTCAAGTTTATGGAGGGTGGCAGATGGGACGCTGGCCAGGAGAGCATTGGAATAATCAAGACTAGAGGTAACAAAGGCATGGATGAGGGTTTCAGCAACAGATGAGCTGTTTTTGAAGCGTAGTCACTGTTGTAATGTAGGAAATGCAGCAGTCAAATTACACACAGCAAGGTCGCACAAACGACAATGAGATAATGACCAGATAATCTGTTCATTAGTTATGTTGGTTGAGAGATAAATTTTGCACAGGGAGAACTCCCCTGTTCCTCGAAATATTACCATGGGTTCTTTTACGTCCACCTGAGAGGTTTAACGTCTCAAGGACATGAACCTACAACCTTCTGACTCAGAGGTGAGAGTGCTACCACTGAGCCACGGCTGACACCTTTTGATTTTTGATTTCAGTTTCAAACTTGGGCTTTACGCATGATTATCTTCCCCTCAAAGAGTCATAGAATTGTTACAGCGCAGAAGGAGGCCATTCGGCCCATCGAGCCTGTGCCGGCTCTTTGTAAGTGCAATCTAGTTAGTCCCATTCCCCCGCTCTTTCCCCGTAGCCCTGCAAATTTTTTCTCTTCTAATATTTATCCAGTTCCTTTTTGAAAGCCACAGTTGAATCTGCTTCCACCGCTCTTCCAGATCATAACAACTCGCTGTGTAAAAAAGTTTTTCCTCACATCGCCTTTGGTTCTTTTGCCAATCACCTTAAATCTGTGTCCTCTGGTTCCGGACCCTTCCGCCAACGGGAACAGTTTCTCCTTATTTACTTTATCTAAGCCCTTCATGATTTTGAACACTTCTATCTAATCTCCTCTTAATCTTCTCTGCTCTAAGGAGAACAACCCCAGCTTCTCCAGTCTATCCACATAACTGAAGTCCCTCATCCCTGGAACCATTCCAGTAAATCTTTTCTGCACCCTCTCTAAGGCCTTCACATCCTTCCTAAAGACACAACAACAAACCAAACAACTGCCATAATACATTTACAAGTTGCACCTGAAAATCCTGATTGTCGGGAATTTGATATCCGAGATTTGACGATCATTTAAGGTTTTGCTGGGTTACCAAGGAACATAGAGACATCCCTTTATCATTCAGCCTGAGAAAATAGGCCCAACACAAAACTGATCAAATCAGACAAACTTTCTGTATTTGCAAAATCAGCCTTTAAATGGATGAGTTTAGAATTACAACGTAAGTGAAGGGGAAGAATTCAAGAGGAGTGTTTGCTATCGAGTAACTGAGAATTATTGTAGGTGTAGGACATTGTACATTGCAGCTGTAATCTTGCCAGACTCTCCCTCGGATGGCTGTAAAGTCTATCTTATTTTGAAGCAGCCAAGAAAGCAGTCTCAGAAGTCAGACATAAAGGGCTCGATATTACCAGGGCTGCGGGTTCGCGGCGGGGGGGCTATTGGGCGCGTGGGTAACGCGCCCGGTGAAATCAGTATGCCCCGCGCTCGATCGCGGCCTAATTGGATCCACTTACCTGGTCTTCCGGGTTCCCCGCTGCTGAGCTGCGCGTCGGGCGGGCTGCGCATGCGCAGTAAGGTCTGTCAGCTGGAGGAGCTCTATTTAAAGGGGCAGTCCTCCACTGATGCTGCAAGAAATAGGAAAAATTACAGCACGGAGCAGCCCGGGGGAAGGCTGCTCACAGTTTAATGATGCCTCACTCCAGGTATCATTAGATGGGGTGAGGAGGAGGGGGAGGACAGAGATCTTCCCCCCGGCGGGCGGGAGGAAGTGGCCTGCCTCTGCCACCAAGAAGGCCTGGCTCGAGGTGGCAGAGGAGGTCACCTGCACCACCAACATATCACACACCGGCATACAATGCAGGAGGCGCTCCAATGACCTCAGTAGGTCAGCCAAAGTGAGTACACGTAGTCTTTCCCCTACACTCCGTCTGCCACATCACCACCCCCACCCCACATCTCCTTCTGCACTGCCAACACTACACTGTCGCATCACCCCTCACACCCACTCAAACCTCATCTTCATCTTACCTGCACTTACTCACCTCGCCAGTACTCATCCCACCACTACCACTCAACCCAATCCTCATACAATCTCATGGCTCTATCTCATACTCACCCTCTCATGCATCTCTTTCACGGTCAGCCTCACTCAACCTGCCACTACCTGTGCTGCAGCCACAGGGCATGCATCACATATGTGCAGTAGGAAGCATAAGGCAAACGTGTCGTGAGCATGAAGTGGATGCACAAGGGTGTTTGAGGGTTTGTCATGGTTTTTACTTCTATTGATTTCTGACCAACTCACATTACATATTATATTGGCACCACTACTGCCGCGTCTTTGCGAATCTTGTCTGGTTTGTGCAATAATGCCCTTTCCTGAGGATCACAATGAAGTCCCACACCTGATGCCACCCATTGTGTCACTGCAGAGTGGGTGTAGGTGTATTTGCAGGGCTCTTTTGTGCAGACGACTGAGAGACGTCGGCGATGTCCCCGGTGGCACCCTGGAAGGATGCGGAGGAGAAGTTGTTGAGGGCAGTGGTGACTTTGACAGCGACAGGTAAGAAGATGGTGCTCGGGCCAGCCGGGAGCAGCTCGGCATGAAGGAGACTGCAGATGTCCATGACTACATGTCGAGTGACTCTGAGCCTCCGTGTGCACTGCTGCTCAGAGAGGTCCAGGAAGCTGAGCCTCGGTCTGTGGACCCTGTGGCGAGGGTAGTGCCCTCTGTGACGCATCTCTCTTTGCGGTTGCCCTCCCTCCTGCTGTGCAGGTGGATGTGTCACAGCACTGTGTTGTGGAGCTCCACGTGTCAGAGGTGGACGGCTTAGCTGGCGAGGCTGGTGATGCTGTTCGCCCTCCGAGGAGGTCATGACTGCAGCTACGGCGGCCCCCATCCGGAAGATGTACATCTGAGGGGGTCCGCAAGGTAGTTACATGTCTCTGGACCCCGGGGCAAGTGTGCAAGTTGGTGAATTTGATTGTCAGGAGGAGGGTGGTGGAGGCCAAACTTTGTCCCAAGTGACAGAGTGGCCTCCAGCAATGAGTGAGGGTCTCCCCTCCCCCCCCACCTGTCAAATGGACCTTTGCAGCTGCCACAGGCTGACAGCTGCAACAGGTCCATTTCAACTGGGAGTGTTTCCCCCAGTATGGGAAACAGTCCCAGTTGTTTCTAAAATCCCACCCCTCCTGACATATTCCCTTAATCAGGTCTGATAACGACCTGAAATACCTCGGTAAATACTCTCAAGTGGCACCCCGCTGGCTTTAATTGCCTGCGGGAGTCCTACATGCGGGGGCTGCGCGCGCACGTTGGCGCGTCTGTGAGGAACCCGGAAGTGGGCGGGTTGGAGCCGGGCTCCCGACCCGCTCTGGGATTCCCCGATTTTCGGAGCCCCCCCCCCTGCCAGGAATGCACCCGATAGCGGGTGCTAAAATGGAGGCCAAGATTTCACATTCAAAAAACAGGCCAATATCACAAGAGGGTCCTACAACAAGCATAGGAGCCTTATTTAAATATCTTAATCAGCGATGCAAATAGTTCTGGCGTGAGCCCTAGACGCCTACGCGGCTGCCCAATCCAATATGGCGGGCGGCGCAGTTCCAGCGGGTAATGCGCCCTGTGCACCCCGCCCACCATTTTGGATGCTCAGGCGTGCATTTTGCGCCTGAAAAACGGGCCCGGTACCATCGAATTTCGACGTCCATGTTCCTTCCTTGACTTACTCTGAAAATAGAATCAAGCAATGCTATTAATGATTGAATGATTTTCAATCCCCTTTCTCCTGTCAAAGGTGCCAATTGGCCCCCCAAACCATTACTTTCTCTGGAGGTTAGTTCCATTTGGGAAGGAAACCTTTGCTCATCTCTAACCTTGCCCGAGGAATCCTCCCTACTTCACAGCATAACAGCTTACAATTAAAAAAAAATTAAAATGACGTGAACGAGGGCTTGTGACAAGAAGGTTATTCACCTAACAGGAATCAATTGCAGTTAATAGCTCCCTGCCGATTGGCCCTCGGTTACGTGACTGGACATTGCCAGTCGTGGAGCTGCCTTGAAGTAGTCTGCCTGAAAATATATCTCGGTGAAAGCAATGTGTTGGGAATTAAAATAGGAACAATGGGGCTTTGAGGTGAAAGTCCTGTTACATTTCAGAAACACTATGGACACAAAGTGTTAAACTATCTCTGTGCTAGTGAATTAATAAAGAAAGAAAACAAAAAAGAAAAAGCTTGCATTTATATAGCGCCTTTCACGACCTCAGGATGTCCCAAAACGCTTTACAGCCAATAAAGTACTTTTGAGGTGTAGTCGCTGTTGTAATGTAGGAAACACGGCAGCCAATTTATGCACAGCAAGATCCCACCATCAGCAAAGAGATAATGACCAGATAGTCTGTTTTTTTGAGTGATGTTGGGTGAGGGATAAATATTGACCCAGGACACCAGGGAGAACTCTCCTGCTCTTCTATGAAATAGCGCCACGGGGTCTTTTACTTCCACCTGAGAGGGCAGGCCAAGCCTCAGTTTAATGTCTCATCTGAAAGACTGCACCTCTGATAGTGCAGCACTCCCTCGGTATTGCACTGGAGTGTCAGTTGGCATTATGTGCTCAGGTCTCTGGAGTGTATCTCACAGGCGAAAGCGTTACCACTTAGCCAAGGCTGACACCTAATGCATTCTCATGTCTAATGATTTATAGAATAAGAACATAAGAACATAAAGAATTGGAGCAGGAGTAGGCCAATCGGCCCCTCGAGCCTGCTCCGCCATTCAATAAGATCATGGCTGATCTGATCCTAACCTCAAATCTAAATTCATGTCCAATTTCCTGCCCGCTCCCCGTAACCCCTAATTCCCTTTACTTCTAGGAAACTGTCTATTTCTGTTTTAAATTTATTTAGTGATGTAGCTTCCACAGCTTCCTGGGGCAGCAAATTCTACAGACCTACTACCCTCTGAGTGAAGAAGTTTCTCCTCATCTCAGTTTTGAAAGAGCAGCCCCTTATTCTAAGATTATGCCCCCTAGTTCTAGTTTCACCCATCCTTGGGAACATCCTTACCGCATCCACCCGATCAAGCCCCTTCACAATCTTATATGTTTCAATAAGGTCGCCTCTCATTCTTCTGAACTCCAATGAATAGAGTCCCAATCTACTCAACCTCTCCGCATACGTCCACCCCCTCATCCCTGGGATTAACCGAGTGAACCTTCTTTGTACTTCCTCGAGAGCAAGTATGCCTTTTCTTAAGTATGGACACCAAAACTATATGCAGTATTCCAGGTGCGGTCTCACCAATACCTTATATAACTGCAGCAATACCTCCCTGTTTGTATATTCTATCCCCCTAGCAATAAAAGCCAACATTCCGTTGGCCTTCTTGATCACCTGCTGCACCTGCATACTAACTTTTTGATTTTCTTGCACTAGGACCCCCAGATCCCTTTGTACTGCAGTACTTTCCAGTTTCTCGCCATTAAGATAAGAACTTGCTCTCTGATTTTTCCTGCCAAAGTGCATAACCTCACATTTTCCAATATTGTATTGCATCTGCCAAATCTCCGTCCACTCACCCAGCCTGTCTATATCCCCTTGTAGGTTTTTTATGTCCTCCTCACTCTCTACTTTCCCTCCCATCTTTGTATCATCTGCAAACTTTGATATGTTACACTCGGTCCCCTCCTCCAAATCGTTAATATAGATTGTAAAGAGTTGGGGACCCAGCACCGACCCCTGCGGAACATCACTGGCTACTGGTTGCCAGTCCGAGACTGAACCATTTATCCCAACTCTCTGCTTCCTGTTAGATAACCAATCCTCCACCCATGCCAGAATATTACCCCCAATCCAGTGATTCTTTATCTTGAGCAATAATTTTTATGTGGCACCTTGTCGAATGCCTTCTGGAAGTCTAAATACACGACGTCCACTGGTTCCCCTTTATCCACCCTGTACTTATGTCCTCAAAGAACTCAAGCAAATTTGTCAGACATGACTTCCCCTTCGTAAAGCCATGCTGACTTTGTCCTATTAAATTATGCTGATCCAAATGTTCCGCTACTGTTTCCTTAATAATAGACTCCAAAATTTTACCCACCACAGATGTTAGGCTAACTGGTCTCTAATTTCCAGCCTTCTGCCGACTACCCTTTTTAAATAAGGGTGTTACATTAGCAGTTTTCCAATCTGCCGGGACCTTTGCCGAGTCCAGAGAATTTTGGAAAATTATTACCAAAGCATCCACAATCCCTACTGCCACTTCCCTCAAGACCTTAGGATGTACGCCATCAGGTCCAGGGGATTTATCCGCCTTGAGTCCCATTAATTTACTGAGTACCAATTCCTTAGTGATTTTAATCGTATTTAGCTCCTCCCCCCCTATAGCCCCCTGTTTGTCCAGTGTTGGGATATTCTTAGTGTCCTCTACCGTAAAGACTGAAACAAAATATTTTTTCAGCATTTTGCCATCTCCATGTTTCCCACCATTAATTTCCCAGTCTCATCCTCTAAGGGACCTACGTTTGCCTTAGCCACCCTTTTTCTTTTTATATAACTGTAGAAACTCTTGCTATCTGTTTTTATATTTTTTGATAATTTATTTTCATAATCTATCTTCCCATTCTTAATCAATCCTTTAGTTACTATTTGCTGTCTTTTGAAGACTTCCCAATCTTCTATCCTCCCACTAAGTTTGGCTACCTTATATGTCCTTGTTTTTAGTCAGATACTATCCTTAATTTCTTTACTTAGCCACGGATGGCTGTCATTTCTTTTACACCCTTTTTTCCTCAGTGGAATATATATTTTTTGAAAGTTGTAAAATAACTCCTTAAATGAACACCACTGCTCATGTACCGTCTTACCCTTTAATCTATTTTCCCAGTCCACTTTAATCAATTCCGCTCTCAGACCATCATAGTCGCCTTTATTCAAGCTCAGTACGCTTGTTTGAGAACCAACCTTCTCACCCTCTAATTGGATATGGAATGTAACCATGTTATGGTCACTCATTCCAAGGGGATCCTTAACTAGTACATTATTAATTAATCCTGGCTCATTACACAGGACCAGGTCCAAGGTTGCTTGCCCCCTTGTAGGATCAGTTACATACTGCTCAAGAAATCCATCCCTAATACACTCAATAAACTCTTCCTCAAGGCTGCCCTGCCCAATTTGATTTGTCCAGTTAATATGATAGTTAAAATCCCCCATAATTATAGCTGTTCCCTTATTACATGCCCCGACTATTTCCTGATTAATACTTCTTTCAGCAGAGTTGCAACTATTCGGAGGCCTATATACTACGCCCACTTGTGTTTTCTTCCCCTTATTATTCCTTATCTCTACCCAAACTGTTTCATTATCCTGATCCTTTGTCCCAATATCATTTCTCTGTATTACAGTGATTCCTTCCTTTATTAACATAGCCACCCCACCTCCCCTTCCTTCCTGAATAAGAATACATATATAATGCATACACCTATATTTATTATAAAATATTGATTTCTTGTCATTCATTACATAATTAAAACACAATTATAAAGCATGATCGAAAACCCTTGACAAATATTGAACAATTGTATTTTTGGCACTGGTATATATTAGGTGGGAATTTTTCATTCAGATATTGATGTAATTTAAAGTGGCTTATTACAGATATCTAAAACTATAATTGAAGGATGACTAATGTAATATAAATCCACAAAGAAAAGTGGTATTATCAGGTCTAGGAGTTGGAACCTTCTCACCAAATTGATGCACCATATTGGTGAAAGCCTAAATACAATTGAAGGTTTCTCTGATGGATCAGACTGAAATCTGGCTTTTGTGACACCAGAACTTGATAACAAAGCAAAGGAAATCTTCTGATGAGACAGCACTGGAGTATAGAGACTTTTAAATTATTTGCTGTTTTGTATATCTTTTTTACGTAGCGAGTTATTATGATCTGAGATTCACTGCTTGAAAGCAGATTCAATAATAACTTTCAAAAGGGAATTGGATATCTGTTCATTAAAGGAAAAATTTGCAGGGCAATGGGGAAAGAAAAGGGAAGTGGGACTAATTGGATTGCTCTTTCAGAGAGCTGGCACGGGCGCAATGGGCCAAATAGCCTCCTTCTGTGCTTTGTGAGTCTATGATTCTACATCAGATGGTTCTCTGTCTGTAGAGTTAATAAGCATCAACAATTTATGGGATTTTTCTTCAAAGCTTTACTGGTCTGACTGATCCTTTTCTGATGAGTATTAAAAGCAAAATTCAGAAGTCAAATCTCCTCTCCATTCAACATAAATTTAAATGGATTCAGAAATTCCTTTCATTCTTCGGGAATGTGAGGATTCAATCATAAACTTCGTTTTTGATTGAATCCTCACATTCCCAAGTGAGATTGATACATTGTTGGAAATTGGTCCCCTTACCTGATCGACTGCTTTTGAAACTCATTTAATGAGTTTTGGAGGAATAACAGCTTGCATTTATATCGTTTCTTTCTTGAAATGAAGGTTCCAGGAGGAGATTTGCAGGGGGAGAAAAGCGAGAGAAAGATAGTGAACTTCCATTCATACAGTGCCTTTCACAACCTCAGGACGTCCCAAAGCGCTTAACAGCCAATGAAGTACTTTTGAAGTGTAGTTGCTGTTGTAATGTAGGAAATGTGCAGCCAATTCACGCACAGCAAGGTCCCACAAACAGCAATGTGATAATGACCAGATAATCTGTTATGGAGACGTTGGTTGAGGGATAAATATTGGCCAGGACACTGGGGAGAACTCCCCCCCCGTCCTTCTTCAAAATAATACCATGGGATCTTTTACATACACCTGAGAGGGCAGGCAGAGCCTTGGTTGAACATATCATCTGAAGGATGGCACAATGCTAAGTTTTTTATACCGTAAAGCTATAGGTGATAACTTAATAAGATTCTTTGAAAAAACAGGCTGGCATAGTGGGTTACTATACTGTTTTTACTACGTGTAGCAAAATGGTCTGAATTTGAAACAAAAACTGATTGTACGAATCTCTTTTGTCTGAAAGAGCCCTGTGTGAAATGACTTTAGGCAGTCTTAACCCAATTCCTGGCAGACATTGATTCACAGCATATGGCACAGGTAGACACATTACTTAAAAATCCCAATTCTAATCGGGGCGGGGAGGGGGTGCAGGAAAGGGGAAAATCGAATGAGTGCAAGTAATGTCCTTGTTTTGCATTTGTTCCATGGTTCTTTGTAATCCAAAATAACTCTATAACAACAATAACTTGCATTTATATAGCGCCTTTAACATAGTAAAACGTCCCAAGGCGCTTCGCAGGAACGTTATCAAACAAAATTTGACACCGAGCCACATAAGGAGATATTAGGACAGGTGACCAAAAGCTTGGTCAAAGAAATAGGTTTTAAGGAAAGTCTTAAAGGAGGAGAGAGAGGCAGAGAGGCGGAGAGATTTATTAAGGTGCAAGAATAACTTTGTGCACAGGAACAACTAGGCATTTACATAAAAACATAAAAAATAGGAGCAGGAGTAGGCCATACGGCCCCTCGAGCCTGCTCCGCCATTCAATCAGATCATGACTGATCTTCAACCTCAACTCCACTTTCCTGCCCGATCCCCATATCCCATGATTCCCCTGGAGTCCAAAAATCTATCCATCTCGGCCTTGAATATAGTCAATGACTCAGCATCCACAGCCCTCTGGGGTAGAGAATTCCAAAGATTCACAACCCTATGAGTGAAGAAATTCCTCCTCATCTCAGTCTTAAATGGCTGACCCCTTATCCTGTGACTATGTCCTCTATTTCCAGACTCTCCAGCCAGAGGAAACAATCTCTCAGTATCTACCCTGCCAAGCCTCCTCAGAATTTTTTATGTTTCAATGAGGTCACCTCTCATTCTTCTAAACTCCAGAAAGTATAGGCCCATTCTACTCAATCTCTCCTCATAGGACAACCCTCTCATCCCAGGAATTAATCTAGTGAACCTCCATTGCACCACCTCTAAGGCAAGTATATCCTTCCTTAGATAAGGAGACCAAAACTGTACGCAATACTCCAGGTGAAGTCTTACCAAAGCCCTGTACAATTGTAGTAAGACTTTCTGACTCTTGTACTCGAACCCCCTTGCAATAAAGGCCAACATGCCATTTGACTTCCTAATTGCCTGCTGTACCTGCATACTATCTTTTTGTGTTTCTTGTACCAGGACACCCAAGTCTCTCTGGACACCAAAATTTAATAGTTTCTCACCATTTAAAAAATATTCTGTTTTGTATTCTTCCTACCAAAGTGAAAAACCTCACATTTCCCCACATTATACGCTATCTGTTACCTTCTTGCCCCCTGACTTAACCTGTCTATATCCCTTTGCAGACTCTTTGGGCTCGATATTACCAGGGCGGTGGGTTCGCGGAGGGGGGTCTATTGGGCGCGTGGGTAACGCGCCCGGTGAAATCAGTCTGCCCTGCGCGCAATCGCAAGTTGATTGGATCCACTTACCTGGTCTTCCAGGTTCCCCGCTGCTGAGCTGCACGTCAGGTGGACTGCGCATGCGCAGTAAGGTCTGTCAGCTGGAAGAGCTCTATTTAAAGGGGCAGTCCTGCACTGACAGATGCTGCAACAAATAGGAAAAATTACAGCATGGAGCAGCCCAGGGGGAAGGCTGCTCCCAGTTTAATGATGCCTTACTCCAGGTATCATTAGATGGGGTGAGGAGGAGGGGGAGGAAGCGGCCTGCCTCTGCCACCAAGAAAGCCTGGCTCGAGGTGGCAGAGGAGGTCACCTGCACCACCAACATATCGCCCACCTGCATACAGTTCAGGAGGCGCTCCAATGACCTAAGTCGGTCAGCCGAAGTGAGTACACTTACTCATTTCCCTACACTCCGTCTGCCACATCACCGCCCCCACCCCACATCTCCTTCTGCACTGCCAACACTACTCCGTCACATCACCCCTCACACCCACTCAAACCTCACCCTCATCTTACCTGCACTTACTCACCTCGCCAGTACTCATCCCACCACTACCACTCAACCCAATCCTCATACAATCTCATGGCTCTATCTCATACTCACCCTCTCATGCATCTCTTTCACAGTCAGCCTCACTCAACCTGCCACTACTCGTGCTGCAGCCACAGGGCATGCATCACATATGTACAGTAGGAAGCGTAAGGCAAACGTGTCGTGAGCATGAAGGGGATGCACAAGGGTGTTTGAAGGTTTGTCATGGTTTTTACTTATATTTAATTTCTGAGCAACTCACATTACATATTATATTGGCACCACTACTGTCACGTCTTTGCGAATCTTGTCTGGTTTGTGCAATAATGCCCTTTCCTGAGGATCACAATGAAGACCCACACCTGATGCCACCCATTGTCTCACTGCAGAGTGGGTGTAGGTGTATTTGCAGGGCTCTTTTGTGCAGACGACTGAGAGACGTCGGCGATGTCCCCGGTGGCACCCTGGAAGGATGCGGAGGAGAAGTTGTTGAGGGCAGTGGTGACTTTGACAGCGACAGGTAAGAAGATGGTGCTCGGGCCAGCCGGGAGCAGCTTGGCATGAAGGAGGCTATAGATGTCCACGACTACATGTCGAGTGACTCTGAGCCTCCGCGTGCACTGCTGCTCAGAGAGGTCCAGAAAGCTGAGCCTCGGTCTGTGGACCCTGTGGCGAGGGTAGTGCCCTCTGCGACGCATCTCTCTCTGCAGTTGCCCTCCCTCCTGCTGTGCAGGTGGATGTGTCACGTGAGCTCCACGTGTCAGAGGTGGACGGCGTGGATGGCGAGGCTGGTGAGGCTGGTGATGCTGTTCGCCCTCCGAGGAGGTCATGACTGCAGCTACGGCGGCCCCCATCCGGAAGATGTACATCTGAGGGGGTCCGCAAGGTAGGTAAATGTGTCTGGACACCGGGGTAAGTGTGCAAGTTTGTGAATTTAATTGTTAGGAAGAGGGTGGTGGAGGCCAAGATTTGTCCAAAGTGACAGAGTGGCCTCCTGCAATGAGTGAGGGTCTCCCCCCCACCCCACCTGTCAAATGGACCTTTGCAGCTGCCACAGGCTGATAGCTGCAACACGTCCATTTCAACTTGGAGTGTTTCCCCCAGTACGGGAAACAGTCCCAGTTGTTTGCAAAATCCCACCCCATGTAAAATATCTCCTTAATCAGGTCTCTAAACGACTTGAAATACTTAAATAAATAGCTTAAGTGGCACCTCGCCGGCTTTAATTGCCGGCGGGAGTCCCACATGTGGGGGCTGTGCGCGCACGTCGGCGCGTCAGTGGGGAATCCGGAAGTGGGCAGGTTGGAGCCGGGCTCCCGACCCGCCCCGGGAATCCCCGATTTTCGGAGCCCCTCCGCCAGGAACACACCCGATAGCGGGTGCTAAAATTGACCCCTTTGTGTTCTCCTCACTGCTTACTTTCCCACTTAGCTTTGTATTGTCAGCAAACTTGGATACATTACACTTGGTCCCTTCATCTAAGTCATCAATATTGATTGTAAATAGCTGAGGCCCCAGCACCAATCCTTGCGGCACCCCACTAGTTACAGCCTGCCAATCTGAGAATGACCCATTTATTCCTACTCTCTGTTTTCTGTCCTTTAACCAAGCCTCTATCCATGCTAATATATTGCCCCCAACCCCATTAGCCCATATCTTGCGGCACCTTATCGCATGCCTTTTGAAAATCCAAATATACCACTTCCGCTGGTTCCCCTTTATCGACCCTGTCAGTTACATCCTTAAAAAACTCGAATAGATTTGTCAAGCACGATTTCCCTTTCATAAAACCATGTTGACTGCCTAATCATATTATGATGTTCTAAGTGCCCTGTTACCACTTCCTTAATAATGGAACAGGAGCTGAAATTATAGAACTGGGCAGCTCCCTCTGGCACTGAAGGTGCATGTGACATGCAGTCTCATTCTGAGTCCGGAAAGGATCAGTGCAACAGTGATAGCAGTAAAGTGATGTGATAAGTTATTGGCTAACATTGCATGTGGCACAACACACTCCAGAAATCCGTCTTACAGTCTTGCCCAGGGTGTTTGCTTCATCCTGGTTGGTTAACTTGAAACACTGTTGAGACACTGATTGTTGAGGGAATGAATCAAACTTACTGTGAAACACTTCCTTTATTTCAGGGAATCCCACCCAGCACCAGCAATAACCGAGGATGGAGGGTATTGTACTACACACAATGGCAGCCAATGACCAATCGCATCAATTTACTGCTATCGCTGTTGCACTGATCCTTTCCGGAGTCAGAATGAGACTGCATTCACATGCACCTTCAGTGTGAGAGGGAGCTGCCCAGTTCCATTATTTCAGCCCCAGTTCCATTATTTCAGCCCCAGTTCCATTATTTCAGCCCCTGTTCCATTATTTCAGCCCCAGTTCCATTATTTCAGCTCCTGTTCCATTATTTCAGCCCCAGTTCCATTATTTCAGCTCCTGTTCCATTATTTCAGCCCCAGTTCCATTATTTCAGCCCCAGTTCCATTATTTCAGCCCCTGTTCCGTTATTTCGGCCCCAGTTCCATTATTTCAGCCCCAGTTCCATTATTTCAGCCCCAGTTCCATTATTTCAGCTCCTGTTCCATTATTTCAGCCCCAGTTCCATTATTTCAGCCCCAGTTCCATTATTTCAGCCCCTGTTCCGTTATTTCGGCCCCAGTTCCATTATTTCAGCCCCAGTTCCATTATTTCAGCCCCTGTTCCGTTATTTCGGCCCCAGTTCCATTATTTCAGCCCCTGTTCCATTATTTCGGCCCCAGTTCCATTATTTCAGCTCCAGTTCCATTATTTCAGCCCCAGTTCCATTATTTCAGCCCCTGTTCCGTTATTTCGGCCCCAGTTCCATTATTTCAGCCCCAGTTCCATTCTTTCAGCCCCAGTTCCATTATTTCAGCCCCTGTTCCATTATTTCGGCCCCAGTTCCGTTATTTCAGCCCCAGTTCCGTTATTTCAGCTCCTGTTCAAATATTTCAGCCCCAGATCCATTATTTCAGCCCCTGTTCCATTATTTCAGCCCCAGTTCCATTATTTCAGCCCCAGTTCCGTTATTTCAGCCCCTGTTCCATTATTTCAGCCCCTGTTTCATTATTTCAGCTCCAGTTCCGTTATTTCAGCCCCTGTTCCATTATTTCAGCCCCTGTTTCATTATTTCAGCTCCAGTTCCATTATTTCAGCCCCTGTTCCATTATTTCAGCCCCAGTTCCATTATTTCAGCCCCAGTTCCATTATTTCAGCCCCAGTTCCGTTATCTCAGCCCCTGTTCCATTATTTCAGCCCCAGTTCCATTCTTTCAGCTCCTGTTCCATTATTTCAGCCACTGTTCCATTATTTCAGCCCCAGTTCCGTTATTTCAGCCCCAGTTCCGTTATTTCAGCTCCTGTTCCATTATTTCAGCCCAAGTTCCATTATTTCGGCCCCAGTTCCGTTATTTCAGCTCCTGTTCCGTTATTTCGGCCCCAGTTCCCTTATTTCGGCCCCAGTTCCGTTATTTCAGCCCCAGTTCCGTTATTTCAGCCCCAGATGCATTATTTCAGCCCCAGTTCCATTATTTCAGCCACTGTTCCATTATTTCAGCCCCAGTTCCATTATTTCAGAAGCTGTTCCATTATTTCGGCCCCAGTTCCATTATTTCGGACCCAGTTCCATTATTTCAGCCCCAGTTCCATCATTTCAGCTCCAGTTCCATTATTTCAGCCGCTGTTCCATTATTTCAGTCCCAGTTCCATTATTTCAGAAGCTGTTCCATTATTTCGGCCCCAGTTCCATTATTTCGGACCCAGTTCCATTATTTCAGCCACTGTTCCATTATTTCAGCCCCAGTTCCATTATTTCAGCCCCAGTTCCATTATTTCAGCCACTGTTCCATTATTTCGGCCCCAGTTCCGTTATTTCAGCCCCAGTTCCGTTATTTCAGCTCCTGTTCCGTTATTTCGGCCCCAGTTCCCTTATTTCGGCCCCAGTTCCGTTATTTCAGCCCCAGTTCCGTTATTTCAGCCCCAGATGCATTATTTCAGCCCCAGTTCCATTATTTCAGCCACTGTTCCATTATTTCAGCCCCAGTTCCATTATTTCAGCTCCAGTTCCATTATTTCAGCCGCTGTTCCATTATTTCAGTCCCAGTTCCATTATTTCAGCCGCTGTTCCATTATTTCGGCCCCAGTTCCATTATTTCGGACCCAGTTCCATTATTTCAGCCCCAGTTCCATCATTTCAGCTCCAGTTCCATTATTTCAGCCGCTGTTCCATTATTTCAGTCCCAGTTCCATTATTTCAGAAGCTGTTCCATTATTTCGGCTCCAGTTCCATTATTTCGGACCCAGTTCCATTATTTCAGCCCCAGTTCCATTATTTCAGCCACTGTTCCATTATTTCAGCCCCAGTTCCATTATTTCAGCCCCAGTTCCATTATTTCGGCCCCAGTTCCGTTATTTCAGCCCCAGTTCCGTTATTTCAGCTCCTGTTCCGTTATTTCGGCCCCAGTTCCCTTATTTCGGCCCCAGTTCCGTTATTTCAGCCCCAGTTCCGTTATTTCAGCCCCAGATGCATTATTTCAGCCCCAGTTCCATTATTTCAGCCACTGTTCCATTATTTCAGCCCCAGTTCCATTATTTCAGAAGCTGTTCCATTATTTCAGCCCCAGTTCCATTATTTCGGCCCCAGTTCCCTTATTTCGGCCCCAGTTCCGTTATTTCAGCCCCAGTTCCGTTATTTCAGCCCCAGATGCATTATTTCAGCCCCAGTTCCATTATTTCAGCCACTGTTCCATTATTTCAGCCCCAGTTCCATTATTTCAGAAGCTGTTCCATTATTTCAGCCCCAGTTCCATTATTTCGGCCCCAGTTCCATTATTTCGGACCCAGTTCCATCATTTCAGCTCCAGTTCCATTATTTCAGCCGCTGTTCCATTATTTCAGCCCCAGTTCCATCATTTCAGCTCCAGTTCCATTATTTCAGCCGCTGTTCCATTATTTCAGCCCCAGTTCCATTATTTCGGCCCCAGTTCCATTATTTCGGACCCAGTTCCATTATTTCAGCCCCAGTTCCATTATTTCAGCCACTGTTCCATTATTTCAGCCCCTGTTCCATCATTTCAGCTCCAGTTCCATTATTTCAGCCACTGTTCCATTATTTCAGCCCCAGTTCCATTATTTCAGCCCCAGTTCCATCATTTCAGCTCCAGTTCCATTATTTCAGCCGCTGTTCCATTATTACAGCCCCAGTTCCATTATTACAGCCCCAGTTGCGTTATTTCAGTCCCAGATCCATTATTTCAGCCCCAGTTCCGTTATTTCAGCCCCAGTTCTGTTATTTCGGCCCCAGTTCCATTATTTCGGCCCCAGTTCCGTTATTTCAGCCCCAGTTCCATTATTTCAGCCCCAGTTCCATTATTACAGCCCCAGTTCCATTATTTCAGCCCCAGTTCCATTATTTCAGCCCCAGTTCCATCATTTCGGCCCCAGTTCCGTTATTTCAGCCCCAGATGCATTATTTCAACCCCAGTTCCATTATTTCAGCCCCAGTTCCATTATTTCAGATGCTGTTCCATTATTTCGGACCCAGTTCCATTATTTCGGACCCAGTTCCATTATTTCGGACCCAGTTCCATTATTTCAGCCGCTGTTCCATTATTTCGGCTCCAGTTCCATTATTTCGGCCCCAGTTCCATTATTTCAGCCCAAGTTCCATTATTTCAGCCCCTGTTCCATTATTTCGGCTCCAGTTCCATTATTTCAGCCCCAGTTCCATTATTTCAGCCCCTGTTCCATTATTTCAGCCCCTGTTCCATTATTTCGGCCCCAGTTCCATTATTTCAGCCCCAGTTCCATTATTTCGTCCCCAGTTCCATCATTTCTGCCCCAGTTCCGTTATTTCAGCTCCTGTTCCGTCATTTCGGCCACGTTCCATTATTTTGACCCCAGTTCCGTTATTTTGGCCCCAGTTCCGTTATATGAGCCCCAGATCCACTATTTCAGCCACATTTCCATTATTTTCTGCCCCAGTTCCGTTATTTCAGCCCCAGATCCATTATTTCAGCTCCTGTTCCATTAATTTCGCCCCAGTTGCATTATTTCAGCCCCAGTTCCATTATTTCAGCCCCAGTTCCATTATTTCAGCCCCTGTTCCATTATTTCAGCCCCAGTTCCATTATTTCAGCCCCTGTTCCATTATTTCAGCCCCAGTTCCATTATTTCAGCCCCAGTTCCATTATTTCAGCCCCAGATCCATTATTTCAGCCCCACTTCCATTCTTTCAGCTCCTGTTCCATTATTTCAGCCACTGTTCCATTATTTCGGCCCCAGTTCCGTTATTTCAGCCCCAGTTCCGTTATTTCAGCTCCTGTTCCATTATTTCAGCCCAGGTTCCATTATTTCGGCCCCAGTTCCGTTATTTCAGCTCCTGTTCCGTTATTTCGGCCCCAGTTCCCTTATGTGGGCCCCAGTTCCGTTATTTCAGCCCCAGTTCCGTTATTTCAGCCCCAGATGCATTATTTCAGCCCGAGTTCCATTATTTCAGCCCCAGTTCCATTATTTCGGACCCAGTTCCATTATTTCAGCCCCAGTTCCATTATTTCAGCTCCAGTTCCATTATTTCAGCCCCAGTTCCATTATTTCGGCCCAAGTTCCATTATTTCAGCTGCAGTTCCATTATTACATCTCCTGTTGCATTATTTCAGCCCCAGTTCCATTATTTCAGCCCCAGTTCCATTATTTCAGCCCCAGTTCCATTATTACAGCCCCTGTTCCATTATTTCAGCCCCAGTTCCATTATTTCACCCCCAGTTCCATGATTTCAGCCCCTGTTCCATTATTTCGGCCCCAGTTCCAGTATTTCAGCTCCTGTTCCATTATTTCGACCCCAGTTCCATTATTTCATTCCCTGTTCCATTATCTCGGCCCCAGTTGCATTATTTCAGCTCCTGTTCCATAATTTCAGCCCCTGTTCCATTATTTCGGCCCCAGTTC
The DNA here is from genome assembly GCF_035084215.1 of Heptranchias perlo. NCBI lineage: Eukaryota > Metazoa > Chordata > Chondrichthyes > Hexanchiformes > Hexanchidae > Heptranchias > Heptranchias perlo. The sequence continues at coordinate 61,398,669 of NC_090336.1, read as the reverse complement.
CATTATCTCAGCCCCAGTTCCATTATTTTAGCCCCAGTTCCATTATTTCAGCTACTGTTCCATTATTTCAGACCCAGTTCCATTATTTCAGCCCCAGATCCATTATTTCAGCCCTCGTTCCATTCCTTCAGCCCCAGTTCCATTATTTCAGCCCCAGTTCCATTTTGTCAGCCCCAGTTCCCTTATTTCAGCCCCAGTTCCATTATTCGGCCCCAGTTCCATTATTTCAGCTCATGTTCCATTATTTCAGCCCCAGTTCCATTATTTCAGCTCCTGTTCCATTATTTCAGCTCCTGTTCCATTATTTCGGCTCCAGTTCCATTATTTCGGACCCAGTTCCATCATTACAGCCCCAGTTCCATTATTTCAGACCCAGTTCCATTATTACAGCGCCAGTTCCATTATTTCAGCCCCAGTTCCATCATTTCAGCTCCAGTTCCATTATTACAGCCCCAGTTCCATTATTACAACCCCAGTTCCATTATTTCAGCCAAAGTTCCATTATTTCAGACCCAGTTTCATTATTTCAGCTCCAGTTCCATTATTTCAGCCCCTGTTCCATTATTTCGGCCCCAGTTCCATTATTTCAGCCCCAGATCCATTATTTCATCCCCAGTTCCATTATTTCAGCCCAAGTTCCATTATTTCAGCTCCCGTTCCGTTATTTCGGCCCCAGTTCCGTTATTTCGGCCCCAGTTCCATTATTTCGGCCCCAGTTCCATTATCTCGGACCCAGTTACATTATTACAGCCCCAGTTCCATTATTTCGGACCCAGTTCCATAATTGAAGCACCAGTTCCATTATTACAGCCCCAGTTCCATTATTTCAGCCCCAGTTCCATTATTGCAGCCCCAGTTCCATTATTTCAGCCGCTGTTCCATTATTTCAGCCCCAGTTCCGTTATTTTAGCTCCTGTTCAATTATTTCAGCCCAAGTTCCATTATTTCAGCCCCAGTTCCATTATGTCAGCCCCAGTTCCGTTATTTCAGTCCAAGATCCACTATTTCAGCTCCAGTTCCATTATTTCAGCCCCAGTTCCATTATTTCAGCTCCTGTTCCGTTATTTCGGCCCCAGTTCCGTTATTTCAGCCCCAGATCCATTATTTCAGCCCCAGTTCCATTCTTTCAGCCCCAGTTCCATTATTTCAGCCCCAGTTCCATTATTTCAGCTCCTGTTCCATTATTTCGGCCCCAGTTCCGTTATTTCAGCCCCAGATGCATTATTTCAGCCCCAGTTCCATTACTTCAGCCCCAGTTCCATTATTTCAGCCCCAGTTCCATTATTTCAGCTCCTGTTCCATTATTTCGGCCCCAGTTCCGTTATTTCAGCCCCAGATGCATTATTTCAGCCCCAGTTCCATTATTTCAGCCCCAGTTCCATTATTTCAGCCCAAGTTCCATTCTTTCAGCTCCTGTTCTATTATTTCAGCCCAAGTTCCATTATTTCAGCTCCTGTTCCGTTATTTCTGCCCCAGTTCCATTCTTTCAGCTCCTGTTCCATTATTTCAGCCACTGTTCCATTATTTCGGCCCCAGTTCCGTTATTTCAGCCCCAGTTCCGTTATTTCAGCTCCTGTTCCATTATTTCAGCCCAAGTTCCATTATTTCGGCCCCAGTTCCGTTATTTCAGCTCCTGTTCCGTTATTTCGGCCCCAGTTCCCTTATTTCGGCCCCAGTTCCGTTATTTCAGCCCCAGTTCCGTTATTTCAGCCCCAGATGCATTACTTCAGCCCCAGTTCCATTATTTCAGCCACTGTTCCATTATTTCAGCCCCAGTTCCATTATTTCAGAAGCTGTTCCATTATTTCGGCCCCAGTTCCATTATTTCGGACCCAGTTCCATTATTTCAGCCCCAGTTCCATTATTTCAGAAGCTGTTCCATTTTTTCGGCCCCAGTTCCATTATTTCGGACCCAGTTCCATTATTTCAGCCCCAGTTCCATTATTTGAGCCCCAGTTCCATTATTTCAGCCACTGTTCCATTATTTCAGCCCCAGTTCCATTATTTCAGCCGCTGTTCCATCATTACAGCCCCAGTTCCATTATTACAGCCCCAGATCCATTATTTCAGCCCCAGTTCCGTTATTTCAGCCCCAGTTCTGTTATTTAGCCCCAGTTCCATTATTTCGGCCCCAGTTCCGTTATTTCAGCCCCAGTTCCATTATTTCAGCCCCAGTTCCATTATTTCAGCCCCAGTTCCATTATTTCAGACCCAGTTCCATCATTTCGGCTCCAGTTCCATTATTTCGGCCCCAGTTCCGTTATTTCAGCCCCAGATGCATTATTTCAGCCCCAGTTCCATTATTTCAGCCCCAGTTCCATTATTTCAGCCGCTGTTCCATTATTTCGGACCCAGTTCCATTATTTCGGACCCAGTTCCATTATTTCGGACCCAGTTCCATTATTTCGGACGAAGTTCCATTATTTCGGCTCCAGTTCCATTATTTCGGACCCAGTTCCATTATTTCAGCCGCTGTTCCATTATTACAGCCTCAGTTCCGTAATTTCAGCCCCAGTTGCATTATTTCTGCCCCAGTTCCGATATTTCAGCTCCAGTTCCATTATTTCAGCCCCAGTTCCATTATTTCAGCTCCAGTTCCATTATTTCAGCCCCAGTTCCATTATTTCAGCCCCAGTTCCATTATTTCAGCCCCAGTTCCATTATTCCATCTACTGTTAAATTATTTCAGCCCAAGTTCCATTATTTCAGCCCCTGTTCCATTATTTCAGCCCCAGTTCCATTATTCCATCTCCTGTTCCATTATTTCAGCCCCAGTTCCATGATTTCAGCCCCAGTTCCATTATTTCAGCCCCAGTTCCATTATTTCAGCCCCAGTTCCATTATTACAGCCCCAGTTCCATGATTTCAGCCCCAGTTCCATTATTTCAGCCCCAGTTCCATTATTACAGCCCCAGTTCCATTATTTCAGCCCCAGTTCCATTATTTCACCCCCCAGTTCCATGATTTGAGCCCCTGTTCCATTATTTCGACCCCAGTTCCAGTATTTCAGCTCCTGTTCCATTATTTCGACCCCAGTTCCATTATTTCAGTCCCTGTTCCATTATCTCGGCCCCAATTGCATTATTTCGGCTCCAGTTCCATTATTTCAGCCCCAGTTCCATTATTTTGGCCCCAGTTCCATTATTTCGGCCCCAGTTCCATTATTTCAGCCCAAGTTCCATTATTTCTGCCCCAGTTCCATTATTTCAGCCCAAGTTCCATTATTTCGGCCCCAGTTCCATTATTTCAGCTCCTGTTCCATTATTTTGGCCCCAGTTCCATTATTTCGGCCCCAGTTCCATTATTTCAGCCCAAGTTCCATTATTTCAGCCCCTGTTCCATTATTTCGGCTCCAGTTCCATTATTTCAGCCCCAGTTCCATTATTTCAGCCCCTGTTCCATTATTTCAGCCCCTGTTCCATTATTTCAGCCCCAGTTCCATTATTTCGGCCCCAGTTCCATTATTTCAGCCCAAGTTCCATTATTTCAGCCCCTGTTCCATTATTTCGGCTCCAGTTCCATTATTTCAGCCCCAGTTCCATTATTTCAGCCCCTGTTCCATTATTTCAGCCCCTGTTCCATTATTTCAGCCCCAGTTCCGTTATTTCAGCTCCTGTTCCGTCATTTCGGCCACGTTCCATTATTTTGACCCCAGTTCCGTTATTTTGGCCCCAGTTCCGTTATATGAGCCCCAGATCCACTATTTCAGCCACATTTCCATTATTTTCTGCCCCAGTTCCGTTATTTCAGCCCCAGATCCATTATTTCAGCTCCTGTTCCATTAATTTAGCCCCAGTTGCATTATTTCAGCCCCAGTTCCATTATTTCAGCCCCTGTTCCATTATTTCAGCCCCAGTTCCATTATTTCAGCCCCTGTTCCATTATTTCAGCCCCAGTTCCATTATTTCAGCCCCTGTTCCATTATTTCAGCCCCAGTTCCATTATTTCAGCCCCAGTTCCATTATTTCAGCCCCAGATCCATTATTTCAGCCCCACTTCCATTCTTTCAGCTCCTGTTCCATTATTTCAGCCACTGTTCCATTATTTCGGCCCCAGTTCCGTTATTTCAGCCCCAGTTCCGTTATTTCAGCTCCTGTTCCATTATTTCAGCCCAGGTTCCATTATTTCGGCCCCAGTTCCGTTATTTCAGCTCCTGTTCCGTTATTTCGGCCCCAGTTCCCTTATGTCGGCCCCAGTTCCGTTATTTCAGCCCCAGTTCCGTTATTTCAGCCCCAGATGCATTATTTCAGCCCGAGTTCCATTATTTCAGCCCCAGTTCCATTATTTCGGACCCAGTTCCATTATTTCAGCCCCAGTTCCATTATTTCAGTCCCAGTTCCGTTATTTCAGCCCCAGTTCCGTTATTTCGGCCCCAGTTCCATTCTTTCGGCCCCAGTTCCATTATTACAGCCCCAGTTCCATTATTTCAGCCCCAGTTCCATTATTTCAGCCCCAGTTCCATCATTTCGGCTCCAGTTCCATTATTTCGGACCCAGTTCCGTTATTTCAGCCCCAGATGCATTATTTCAGCCCCAGTTCCATTATTTCAGCCTCAGTTCCATTATTTCAGCCGCTGTTCCATTATTTCGGCTCCAGTTCCATTATTTCGGACCCAGTTCCATTATTTCGGACCCAGTTCCATTATTTCAGCTCCAGTTCCATTATTACAGCCCCAGTTCCATTATTTCAGCCCCAGTTGCATTATTACAGCCCCAGATCCGTTATTTCGGCCCCAGTTCCCTTGTGTCGGCCCCAGTTCCGTTATTTCAGCCCCAGTTCCGTTATTTCAGCCCCAGATGCATTATTTCAGCCCGAGTTCCATTATTTCAGCCCCAGTTCCATTATTTCGGACCCAGTTCCATTATTACAGCCCCAGTTACATTATTTCGGACCCAGTTCCATTATTTCAGCCCCAGTTCCATCATTTCAGCTCCAGTTCCATTATTTCAGCTGCTGTTCTATTATTACAGCCCCAGTTCCATTATTACAGCCCCAGTTCCGTTATTTCAGCCACAGATCCATTATTTCAGCCCCAGTTCCATTATTTCAGCCCCAGTTCCGTTATTTCAGCCCCAGTTCTGTTATTTCGGCCCCAGTTCCATTATTTCGGCCCCAGTTCCGTTATTTCAGCCCCAGTTCCATTATTACAGCCACAGTTCCATTATTTCAGCCCTAGTTCCATTATTACAGCCCCAGTTCCATTATTTCAGCCCCAGTTCCATTATTTCAGCCCCAGTTCCATCATTTCGGCTCCAGTTCCATTATTTCGGCCCCAGTTCCGTTATTTCAGCCCCAGATGCATTATTTCAGCCCCAGTTCCATTATTTCAGCCTCAGTTCCATTATTTCGGCTCCAGTTCCATTATTTCGTACCCAGTTCCATTATTTCGGACCCAGTTGCATTATTTCATCTCCAGTTCCATTATTACAGCCCCAGTTCCATTATTTCAGCCCCAGTTGCATTATTACAGCCCCAGTTCCGTTATTTCTGCCCCAGTTCCGATATTTCAGCTCCAGTTGCATTATTTCAGCCCCAGTTCCATTATTTCGGCCCCAGTTCCATTATTCCATCTCCTGTTCCATTATTTCAGCCTCAGTTCCATTATTTCAGCCCCAGTTCCATTTTTTCGGCTCCAGTTCCATTATTTCGGACCCAGTTCCATTATTACAGTCCCAGTTCCATTATTTCAGACCCAGATCCATTATTACAGCGCCAGTTCCATTATTTCAGCTCCAGTTCCATTATTACAGCTCCAGTTCCATTATTACAACCCCAGTTCCATTATTTCAGCCCCAGTTCCATTATTTCAGCCCCAGTTCCATTATTTCAGCCAAAGTTCCATTATTTCATACCCAGTTCCATTATTTCAGCTCCAGTTCCATTATTTCAGCCCCTGTTCCATTATTTCGGCCCCAGTTCCATTATTTCAGCCCCAGATCCATTATTTCAGCCCCAGTTCCATTATTTCAGCCCCAGTTCCATTATTTCAGCCCCAGTTCTATTATTTCAGCTCAAGTTCCATTATTTCAGCTCATGTTCCGTTATTTAAGCCCCAGTTCTGTTATTTCGGCCCCAGTTCCATTATTTCAGCCCCAGTTCCATTATTTCAGAAGCTGTTCCATTATTTCGGCTCCAGTTCCATTATCTCGGAACCAGTTACATTATTACAGCCCCAGTTCCATAATTTCAGCCCCAGTTCCATTATTACAGCCCCAGTTCCATTATTTCAGCCCCAGTTCCATTATTGCAGCCCCAGTTCCATTATTTCAGCCCCAGTTCCATCATTTCAGCTCCAATTCCATTATTTCAGCCGTTGTTCCATTATTTCAGCCCCAGTTCCGTTATTTTAGCACCTGTTCAATTATTTGAGCCCAAGTTCCATTATTTCGGCCCCAGTTCCATTATTTCAGCTCCTGTTCCATTATTTCAGCCCAAGTTCCATTATTTCAGCTCCTGTTCCGTTATTTTGGCCCCAGTTCCGTTATTTCAGCCCCAGTTCCGTTATTTCAGCCCTAGATCCATTATTTCAGCCCCAGTTCCAATCTTTCAGCCCCAGTTCCATTCTTTCAGCCCCAGTTCCATTATTTCAGCTACTGTTCCATTATTTCAGACCCAGTTCCATTATTTCAGCCCCAGTTCCATTATTTCAGCCCCAGATCCATTATTTCAGCCCCAGTTCCATTCTTTCAGCTACTGTTCCATTATTTCAGCTCCTGTTCCATTATTTTAGCCCAAGTTCCATTTTTTCGGCTCCTGTTCCATTATTTCAGCTCCTGTTCCATTATTTCAGCCCCAGTTCCATTATTTCAGAAGCTGTTCCATTATTTCGGCTCCAGTTCCATTATCTCGGACCCAGTTACATTATCAGAGCCCCAGTTCCATAATTTCAGCCCCAGTTCCATTATTACAGCCCCAGTTCCATTATTTCAGAAGCTGTTCCATTATTTCGGCTCCAGTTCCATTATCTCGGACCCAGTTACATTATTACAGCCCCAGTTCCATAATTTCAGCCCCAGTTCCATTATTACAGCCCCAGTTCCATTATTGCAGCCCCAGTTCCATTATTACAGCCCCAGTTCCATCATTTCAGCTCCAATTCCATTATTTCAGCCGCTGTTCCATTATTTCAGCCCCAGTTCCATTATTTCAGCCCCAGTTCCATCATTTCAGCTCCAGTTCCATCATTTCAGCTCCAATTCCATTATTTCAGCCCAAGTTCCATTATTTCAGCCCCAGTTCCATTATTTCAGCCCAAGATCCACTATTTCAGCTCCAGTTCCATTATTTCAGCCCCCGTTCCATTATTTCGGCCCCAGTTCCATTATTTCACCTCCTGTTCCATTATTTCAGCCCAAGTTCCATTATTTCAGCTCCTGTTCCGTTATTTTGGCCCCAGTTCCGTTATTTCAGCCCCAGTTCCGTTATTTCAGCCCCAGATCCATTATTTCAGCCCCAGTTCCAATCTTTCAGCCCCAGTTCCATTATTTCAGCCCCAGTTCCATTATTACAGCCCCAGTTCCATTATTTCAGCCCCAGTTCCATCATTTCAGCTCCAATTCCATTATTTCAGCCGTTGTTCCATTATTTCAGCACCAGTTCCGTTATTTTAGCACCTGTTCAATTATTTCAGCCGTTGTTCCATTATTTCAGCCCCAGTTCCGTTATTTTAGCACCTGTTCAATTATTTCAGCCCAAGTTCCATTATTTCGGCCCCAGTTCCATTATTTCAGCTCCTGTTCCATTATTTCAGCCCAAGTTCCATTATTTCAGCTCCTGTTCCGTTATATTGGCCCCAGTTCCGTTATTTCAGCCCCAGTTCCGTTATTTCAGCCCCAGATCCATTATTTCAGCCCCAGTTCCAATCTTTCAGCCCCAGTTCCGTTATTTCAGCCCCAGATCCATTATTTCAGCCCCAGTTCCAATCTTTCAGCCCCAGTTCCATTATTTCAGCCCCAGTTCCATTATTACAGCCCCAGTTCCATTATTTCAGCCCCAGTTCCATCATTTCAGCTCCAATTCCATTATTTCAGCCGTTGTTCCATTATTTCAGCCCCAGTTCCGTTATTTCAGCTCCTGTTCCATTATTTCAGCCCAAGTTCCATTATTTCAGCTCCTGTTCCGTTATTTTGGCCCCAGTTCCGTTATTTCAGCCCCAGTTCCGTTATTTCAGCCCCAGATCCATTATTTCAGCCCCAGTTCCAATCTTTCAGCCCCAGTTCCATTATTTCAGCCCCAGTTCCATTATTTCAGCCTCTGTTCCATTATTTCGGCCCCAGTTCCATTATTTCAGCTCCTGTTCCATTATTTCGACCCCAGTTCCATTATTTCAGTCCCTGTTCCATTATTTTGGCCCCAATTGCATTATTTCAGCTCCCGTTCCATAATTTCAGCCCCTGTTCCATTATTTCTGCCCCAGTTCCATTATCTCAGCCCCAGTTCCATTATTTTAGCCCCAGTTCCATTATTTCAGCTACTGTTCCATTATTTCAGACCCAGTTCCATTATTTCAGCCCCAGTTCCATTATTTCAGCCCCAGATCCATTATTTCAGCCCCAGTTCCATTCTTGCAGCCCCAGTTCCATTATTTCAGCCCCAGTTCCATTAATTCGGCCCCAGTTCCATTATTTCAGCTCCTGTTCCATTATTTCAGCTCCTGTTCCATTATTTTAGCCCAAGTTCCATTTTTTTCGGCTCCTGTTCCATTATTTCAGCTCTTGTTCCATTATTTCAGCCCCCGTTCCATTATTTCAGAAGCTGTTCCATTATTTCGGCTCCAGTTCCATTATCTCGGACCCAGTTACATTATTAGAGCCCCAGTTCCATAATTTCAGCCCCAGTTCCATTATTACAGCCCCAGTTCCATTATTTCAGAAGCTGTTCCATTATTTCGGCTCCAGTTCCATTATCTCGGACCCAGTTACATTATTGCAGCCCCAGTTCCATAATTTCAGCCCCAGTTCCATTATTACAGCCCCAGTTCCATTATTGCAGCCCCAGTTCCATTATTACAGCCCCAGTTCCATTATTTCAGCCCCAGTTCCATCATTTCAGCTCCAATTCCATTATTTCAGCCGCTGTTCCATTATTTCAGCCCCAGTTCCATTATTTCAGCCCCAGTTCCATCATTTCAGCTCCAATTCCATTATTTCAGCCCAAGTTCCATTATTTCAGCCCCAGTTCCATTTTTTCAGCCCAAGATCCACTATTTGAGCTCCAGTTCCATTATTTCAGCCCCCGTTCCATTATTTCGGCCCCAGTTCCATTATTTCACCTCCTGTTCCATTATTTCAGCCCAAGTTCCATTATTTCAGCTCCTGTTCCGTTATTTTGGCCCCAGTTCCGTTATTTCAGCCCCAGTTCCGTTATTTCAGCCCCAGATCCATTATTTCAGCCCCAGTTCCAATCTTTCAGCCCCAGTTCCATTATTTCAGCCCCAGTTCCATTATTTCAGCCCCAGTTCCATTATTACAGCCCCAGTTCCATTATTTCAGCCCCAGTTCCATCATTTCAGCTCCAATTCCATTATTTCAGCCGTTGTTCCATTATTTCAGCCCCAGTTCCGTTATTTTCGCACCTGTTCAATTATTTCAGCCCAAGTTCCATTATTTCGGCCCCAGTTCCATTATTTCAGCTCCTGTTCCATTATTTCAGCCCAAGTTCCATTATTTCAGCTCCTGTTCCGTTATTTTGGCCCCAGTTCTGTTATTTCAGCCCCAGTTCCGTTATTTCAGCCCCAGATCCATTATTTCAGCCCCAGTTCCAATCTTTCAGCCCCAGTTCCGTTATTTCAGCCCCAGATCCATTATTTCAGCCCCAGTTCCAATCTTTCAGCCCCAGTTCCATTATTTCAGCCCCAGTTCCATTATTACAGCCCCAGTTCCATTATTTCAGCCCCAGTTCCATCATTTCAGCTCCAATTCCATTATTTCAGCCGTTGTTCCATTATTTCAGCCCCAGTTCCGTTATTTTAGCACCTGTTCAATTATTTCAGCCCAAGTTCCATTATTTCGGCCCCAGTTCCATTATTTCAGCTCCTGTTCCATTATTTCAGCCCAAGTTCCATTATTTCAGCTCCTGTTCCGTTATTTTGGCCCCAGTTCCGTTATTTCAGCCCCAGTTCCGTTATTTCAGCCCCAGATCCATTATTTCAGCCCCAGTTCCAATCTTTCAGCCCCAGTTCCATTATTTCAGCCCCAGTTCCATTATTTCGGCCCCAGTTCCATTATTTCAGCTCCTGTTCCATTATTTCGACCCCAGTTCCATTATTTCAGTCCCTGTTCCATTATTTTGGCCCCAATTGCATTATTTCAGCTCCTGTTCCATAATTTCAGCCCCTGTTCCATTATTTCTGCCCCAGTTCCATTATCTCAGCCCCAGTTCCATTATTTTAGCCCCAGTTCCATTATTTCAGCTACTGTTCCATTATTTCAGACCCAGTTCCATTATTTCAGCCCCAGTTCCATTATTTCAGCCCCAGATCCATTATTTCAGCACCAGTTCCATTCTTTCAGCCCCAGTTCCATTATTTCAGCCCCAGTTCCATTAATTCGGCCCCAGTTCCATTATTTCAGCTCCTGTTCCATTATTTCAGCTCCTGTTCCATTATTTCAGCCCCAGTTCCATTATTTCAGAAGCTGTTCCATTATTTCGGCTCCAGTTCCATTATCTCGGACCCAGTTACATTATTAGAGCCCCAGTTCCATAATTTCAGCCCCAGTTCCATTATTACAGCCCCAGTTCCATTATTTCAGAAGCTGTTCCATTATTTCGGCTCCAGTTCCATTATCTCGGACCCAGTTACATTATTACAGCCCCAGTTCCATAATTTCAGCCCCAGTTCCATTATTACAGCCCCAGTTCCATTATTGCAGCCCCAGTTCCATTACAGCCCCAGTTCCATTATTTCAGCCCCAGTTCCATCATTTCAGCTCCAATTCCATTATTTCAGCCGCTGTTCCATTATTTCAGCCCCAGTTCCATTATTTCAGCCCCAGTTCCATCATTTCAGCTCCAATTCCATTATTTCAGCCGCTGTTCCATTATTTCAGCCCCAGTTCCATTATTTCAGCCCCAGATCCATTATTTCAGCCCCAGTTCCAATCTTTCAGCCCCAGTTCCATTATTTCAGCCCCAGTTCCATTATTTCAGCCTCTGTTCCATTATTTCAGCCCTAGATCCATTATTTCAGGTCCTGTTCCATTATTTCGGCCCCAGTTCCATTATTTCAGCTCCTGTTCCATTATTTCGACCCCAGTTCCATTATTTCAGTCCCTGTTCCATTATTTTGGCCCCAATTGCATTATTTCAGCTCCTGTTCCATAATATCAGGCCCTGTTCCATTAATTCGGCCCCAGTTCCATTATCTCAGCCCCAGTTCCATTATTTTAGCCCCAGTTCCATTATTTCAGCTACTGTTCCATTATTTCAGACCCAGTTCCATTATTTCAGCCCCAGTTCCATTATTTCAGCCCCAGTTCCATTAATTCGGCCCCAGTTCCATTAATTCGGCCCCAGTTCCATTATTTCAGCCACAGATCCATTATTTCATCCCTAGTTCCATTCTTTCAGCCCCAGTTCCATTATTTCAGCCCCAGTTCCCTTATTTCAGCCCCAGTTCCATTAATTCGGCCCCAGTTCCATTATTTCAGCTCCTGTTCCAGTATTTCAGCCCCAGTTCCATTATTTCAGCTCCTGTTCCATTATTTCAGCTCCTGTTCCATTATTTTAGCCCAAGTTCCATTATTTCGGCTCCAGTTCCATTATTTCGGACCCAGTTCCATTATTACAGCCCCAGTTCCATTATTTCAGACCCAGTTCCATTATTACAGCGCCAGTTCCATTATTTCAGCCCCAGTTCCATCATTTCAGCTCCAGTTCCATTATTACAGCCCCAGTTCCATTATTACAATCCCAGTTCCATTATTTCAGCCCCTGTTCCATTATTTCAGCCAAAGTTCCATTATTTCAGCCCCAGTTCCATTATTTCAGCCCCAGTTCCATTATTTCAGCCCCAGTTCCATTATTTCAGCCCAAGTTCCATTATTTCAGCTCCTGTTCCGTTATTTCGGCCCCAGTTCCGTTATTTCGGCCCCAGTTCCATTATTTCAGCCCCAGTTCCATTATTTCAGAAGCTGTTCCATTATTTCGGCTCCAGTTCCATTATCTCGGACCCAGTTACATTATTACAGCCCCAGTTCCATAATTTCAGCCCCAGTTCCATTATTTCAGCCTCTGTTCCATTATTTCAGCCCCAGTTCCATTATTTCGGCCCCAGTTCCATTATTTCAGCCCCAGATCCATTATTTCAGCCCCAGATCCATTATTTCAGCCCCAGTTCCATTATTTCAGCCTCTGTTCCATTATTTCAGCCCCAGTTCCATTATTTCAGCCCCAGTTCCATTATTTCAGCCTCTGTTCCATTATTTCAGCCCCAGTTCCATTATTTCAGCCTCTGTTCCATTATTTCAGCTCCTGTTCCATTATTTCAGCCCCAGTTCCATTATTTCAGCCTCTGTTCCATTATTTCAGCCCCAGTTCCATTACTTCAGCCCCAGTTCCATTATTTCAGCCCCAGTTCCATTATTTCAGCCCCAGTTCCATTATTTCGGCCCCAGTTCCATTATTTCAGACCCAGTTCCATTATTTCGGCTCCAGTTCCATTATTTCCGCCCCAGATCCATTATTTCAGCCTCTGTTCCATTATTTCAGCCCCAGTTCCATTATTTCAGCCTCTGTTCCATTATTTCAGCCCGAGTTCCATTATTTCAGCTCCTGTTCCATTATTTCGACCCCAGTTCCATTATTTCAGTCCCTGTTCCATTATTTCAGACCCAGTTCCATTATTTCAGCCACAGATCCATTATTTCAGCCCTAGTTCCATTCTTTCAGCCCCAGTTCCATTATTTCAGCCCCAGTTCCATTATTTCAGCCACAGATCCATTATTTCGGCCCCAGTTCCATTATTTCAGCCCCAGTTCCATTATTTCAGCCCCAGATCCATTATTTCAGCCCCAGTTCCATTATTTCAGCCCCAGTTCCATTATTTCAGCCCAAGTTCCATTATTTCAGCTCCTGTTCCGTTATTTCGGCCCCAGTTCCGTTATTTCGGCCCCAGTTCCATTATTTCAGCCCCAGTTCCATTATTTCAGAAGCTGTTCCATTATTTCGGCTCCAGTTCCATTATCTCGGACCCAGTTACATTATTACAGCCCCAGTTCCATAATTTCAGCCCCAGTTCCATTATTTCAGCCCCAGTTCCATTATTTCAGCCTCTGTTCCATTATTTCAGCCCCAGTTCCATTATTTCAGCCCCAGTTCCATTATTTCGGCCCCAGTTCCATTATTTCAGCCCCAGTTCCGTTATTTCGGCCCCAGTTCCATTATTTCAGCCCCAGTTCCATTATTTCAGAAGCTGTTCCATTATTTCGGCTCCAGTTCCATTATCTCGGACCCAGTTACATTATTACAGCCCCAGTTCCATAATTTCAGCCCCAGTTCCATTATTTCAGCCCCAGTTCCATTATTTCAGCCTCTGTTCCATTATTTCAGCCCCAGTTCCATTATTTCAGCCCCAGTTCCATTATTTCGGCCCCAGTTCCATTATTTCAGCCCCAGTTCCATTATTTCAGCCCCAGTTCCATTATATTCGGCCCCAGTTCCATTATTTCAGACCCAGTTCCTTTATTTCGGCTCCAGTTCCATTATTTCCGCCCCAGATCCATTATTTCAGCCTCTGTTCCATTATTTCGGCTCCTGTTCCGTTATTTCAGCCCCAGTTCCGTTATTTCAGCCCCAGATCCATTATTTCAGCCTCTGTTCCATTATTTCAGCCTCTTTTCCATTATTTCAGCCTCTGTTCCATTATTTCAGCTCCTGTTCCGTTATTTCGGCCCCAGTTCCCTTATTTCAGCCCCAGATCCATTATTTCAGCCTCTGTTCCATTATTTCGGCCCCAGTTCCATTATTTCAGCCCCAGATCCATTATTTCAGCCTCTGTTCCATTATTTCAGCCTCTGTTCCATTATTTCGGCTCCAGTTCCATTATTTCTGCCCCAGTTCCATTATTTCAGCCTCTGTTCCATTATTTCAGCTCCTGTTCCGTTATTTCGGCCCCAGTTCCGTTATTTCAGCCCCAGATCCATTATTTCAGCCCCAGATCCATTATTGCAGCCCCAGTTCCATTATTTCAGCCTCTGTTCCATTATTTCAGCCCCAGTTCCATTATTACAGCCCCAGTTCCATTATTTCAGACCCAGTTCCATTATTACAGCGCCAGTTCCATTATTTCAGCCCCAGTTCCATCATTTCAGCTCCAGTTCCATTATTACAGCCCCAGTTCCATTATTACAATCCCAGTTCCATTATTTCAGCCCCAGTTCCATTATTTCAGCCCCAGTTCCATTATTTCAGCCAAAGTTCCATTATTTCGGCCCCAGTTCCATTATTTCAGCCCCAGTTCCATTATTTCAGCCCCAGTTCCATTATTTCAGCCCCAGTTCCATTATTTCAGCCCAAGTTCCATTATTTCAGCTCCTGTTCCGTTATTTCGGCCCCAGTTCCGTTATTTCGGCCCCAGTTCCATTATTTCAGCCCCAGTTCCATTATTTCAGAAGCTGTTCCATTATTTCGGCTCCAGTTCCATTATCTCGGACCCAGTTACATTATTACAGCCCCAGTTCCATAATTTCAGCCCCAGTTCCATTATTTCAGCCTCTGTTCCATTATTTCAGCCCCAGTTCCATTATTTCGGCCCCAGTTCCATTATTTCAGCCCCAGATCCATTATTTCAGCCCCAGATCCATTATTTCAGCCCCAGTTCCATTATTTCAGCCTCTGTTCCATTATTTCAGCCCCAGTTCCATTATTTCAGCCCCAGTTCCATTATTTCAGCCTCTGTTCCATTATTTCAGCCCCAGTTCCATTATTTCAGCCCCAGTTCCATTATTTCAGCCTCTGTTCCATTCTTTCAGCTCCTGTTCCATTATTTCAGCCCCAGTTCCATTATTTCAGCCTCTGTTCCATTATTTCAGCCCCAGTTCCATTATTTCAGCCCCAGTTCCATTATTTCAGCCCCAGTTCCATTATTTCAGCCTCTGTTCCATTATTTCAGCCCCAGTTCCATTATTTCAGCCTCTGTTCCATTATTTCAGCCCCAGTTCCATTATTTCAGCCTCTGTTCCATTCTTTCAGCTCCTGTTCCATTATTTCAGCCCCAGTTCCATTATTTCAGCCTCTGTTCCATTATTTCAGCCCCAGTTCCATTATTTCAGCCTCTGTTCCATTATTTCAGCCCCAGTTCCATTATTTCAGCCTCTGTTCCATTCTTTCAGCTCCTGTTCCATTATTTCAGCCCCAGTTCCATTATTTCAGCCCAAGTTCCATTATTTCAGCTCCTGTTCCGTTATTTCGGCCCCAGTTCCGTTATTTCGGCCCCAGTTCCATTATTTCAGCCCCAGTTCCATTATTTCAGAAGCTGTTCCATTATTTCGGCTCCAGTTCCATTATCTCGGACCCAGTTACATTATTACAGCCCCAGTTCCATAATTTCAGCCCCAGTTCCATTATTTCAGCCTCTGTTCCATTATTTCAGCCCCAGTTCCATTATTTCGGCCCCAGTTCCATTATTTCAGCCCCAGATCCATTATTTCAGCCCCAGATCCATTATTTCAGCCCCAGTTCCATTATTTCAGCCTCTGTTCCATTATTTCAGCCCCAGTTCCATTATTTCAGCCCCAGTTCCATTATTTCAGCCTCTGTTCCATTATTTCAGCCCCAGTTCCATTATTTCAGCCTCTGTTCCATTCTTTCAGCTCCTGTTCCATTATTTCAGCCCCAGTTCCATTATTTCAGCCTCTGTTCCATTATTTCAGCCCCAGTTCCATTATTTCAGCCCCAGTTCCATTATTTCAGCCCCAGTTCCATTATTTCAGCCCCAGTTCCATTATTTCGGCCCCAGTTCCATTATTTCAGCCCCAGTTCCATTATTTCAGCCTCTGTTCCATTATTTCAGCCCCAGTTCCATTATTTCAGCCTCTGTTCCATTATTTCAGCTCCTGTTCCATTATTTCAGCCCCAGTTCCATTATTTCAGCCTCTGTTCCATTATTTCAGCCCCAGTTCCATTATTTCAGCCCCAGTTCCATTATTTCAGCCCAAGTTCCATTATTTCAGCCTCTGTTCCATTATTTCAGCCCCAGTTCCATTATTTCAGCCTCTGTTCCATTATTTCAGCCCGAGTTCCATTATTTCAGGTCCTGTTCCATTATTTCGGCCCCAGTTCCATTATTTCAGCTCCTGTTCCATTATTTCGACCCCAGTTCCATTATTTCAGTCCCTGTTCCATTATTTTGGCCCCAATTGCATTATTTCAGCTCCTGTTCCATAATTTCAGGCCCTGTTCCATTATTTCGGCCCCAGTTCCATTATCTCAGCCCCAGTTCCATTATTTTAGCCCCAGTTCCATTATTTCAGCTACTGTTCCATTATTTCAGACCCAGTTCCATTATTTCAGCCCCAGTTCCATTATTTCAGCCACAGATCCATTATTTCAGCCCTAGTTCCATTCTTTCAGCCCCAGTTCCATTATTTCAGCCCCAGTTCCCTTATTTCAGCCCCAGTTCCATTAATTCGGCCCCAGTTCCATTATTTCAGCTCCTGTTCCAGTATTTCAGCCCCAGTTCCATTATTTCAGCTCCTGTTCCATTATTTCAGCTCCTGTTCCATTATTTTAGCCCAAGTTCCATTATTTCGGCTCCAGTTCCATTATTTCGGACCCAGTTCCATTATTACAGCCCCAGTTCCATTATTTCAGACCCAGTTCCATTATTACAGCGCCAGTTCCATTATTTCAGCCCCAGTTCCATTATTTCAGCCCCAGTTCCATTATTTCAGCCAAAGTTCCATTATTTCGGCCCCAGTTCCATTATTTCAGCCCCAGTTCCATTATTTCAGCCCCAGATCCATTATTTCAGCCCCAGTTCCATTATTTCAGCCCCAGTTCCATTATTTCAGCCCAAGTTCCATTATTTCAGCTCCTGTTCCGTTATTTCGGCCCCAGTTCCGTTATTTCGGCCCCAGTTCCATTATTTCAGCCCCAGTTCCATTATTTCAGAAGCTGTTCCATTATTTCGGCTCCAGTTCCATTATCTCGGACCCAGTTACATTATTACAGCCCCAGTTCCATAATTTCAGCCCCAGTTCCATTATTTCAGCCCCAGTTCCATTATTTCAGCCTCTGTTCCATTATTTCAGCCCCAGTTCCATTATTTCAGCCCCAGTTCCATTATTTCGGCCCCAGTTCCATTATTTCAGCCCCAGTTCCATTATTTCAGCCCCAGTTCCATTATTTCAGCAAGTGTTCCATTATTTCGGCTCCAGTTCCATTATATTCGGCCCCAGTTCCATTATTTCAGACCCAGTTCCTTTATTTCGGCTCCAGTTCCATTATTTCCGCCCCAGATCCATTATTTCAGCCTCTGTTCCATTATTTCAGCCTCTGTTCCATTATTTCTGCCCCAGATCCATTATTTCAGCCTCTGTTCCATTATTTCAGCCTCTGTTCCATTATTTCAGCCCCAGTTCCATTATTTCCGCCCCAGATCCATTATTTCAGCCTCTGTTCCATTATTTCAGCCTCTGTTCCATTATTTCAGCTCCTGTTCCGTTATTTCGGCCCCAGTTCCCTTATTTCAGCCCCAGATCCATTATTTCAGCCTCTGTTCCATTATTTCAGCCCCAGTTCCATTATTTCTGCCCCAGTTCCATTATTTCAGCCTCTGTTCCATTATTTCTGCTCCTGTTCCGTTATTTCGGCCCCAGTTCCGTTATTTCAGCCCCAGATCCATTATTTCAGCCCCAGATCCATTATTGCAGCCCCAGTTCCATTATTTCAGCCTCTGTTCCATTATTTCAGCCCCAGTTCCATTATTTCAGCCCTAGTTCCATTATTTCGGCCCCTGTTCCATTATTTCAGCCCCAGTTCCATTATTTCAGCCTCTGTTCCATTATTTCAGCCCCAGTTCCATTATTTCAGCCCCAGTTCCATTATTTCAGCCCCAGTTCCATTATTTCAGCCCCAGTTCCATTATTTCAGCCCCAGTTCCATTATTTCGGCTCCAGTTCCATTATTTCGGCCCCAGTTCCATTATTTCGGCTCCAGTTCCATTATTTCCGCCCCAGATCCATTATTTCAGCCTCTGTTCCATTATTTCAGCCCCAGTTCCATTATTTCAGCCCCTGTTCCATTATTTCGGATCCAGTTCCATTATTTCTGCCCCAGTTCCATTATTTCAGCCCCAGTTCCATTATTTCAGCCCCAGTTCCATTATTTCAGCCTCTGTTCCATTATTTCAGCCCCAGTTCCATTATTTCAGCCCCAGTTCCATTATTTCAGCCCCAGTTCCATTATTTCAGCCCCTGTTCCATTATTTCGGCTCCTGTTCCATCATTTCAGCCCCAGTTCCATCATTTCAGCCCCAGTTCCATCATTTCAGCCCCAGTTCCATCATTTCAGCCCCAGTTCCATCATTTCAGCCCCTGTTCCATTATTTCGGCCCCAGTTCCATTATTTCGGCCCCAGTTCCATCATTTCAGCCCCAGTTCCATTATTTCAGCCCAAGTTCCATTATTTCAGCCCCAGTTCCATAATTTCAGCCCCAGTTCCATTATTTGAAGGGGCACTCCTCAAATTCTGGCTACATTTTTCCCCCTGACACTATTATGTCACCCATCAATGTACTGACACCTTTCGTGTTGCCACACATCATACAAGTTATGTTTAACATAGTCAGAGCTGATTCAGGAATGAAAGTGTTCGTAATCTGCATCTACAATAAACCATAAACCAGTCGGTGAGCGGCGGCAAAGAGCGAGACCAGAGCGGGGATAAAAAACAGCGCAGAGAGAGCGAGAGTTCAGTCAGTGAGCGGCGGCAAAGAGCGAGACCAGAGCGGGGATAAAAACAGCGCGGAGAGAGCGAGAGTTCAGTCGGTGAGCGGCGGGAGAGAGCGAGACCAGAGCGGGGATAAAAACAGCGCGGAGAGAGCGAGAGTTCAGTCGGTGAGCGGCGGGAGAGAGCGAGACCAGAGCTTACTCTGAGAGCGAGACTCTGAGACCAGCGGCAGTTCGGGGTGACGTCACCAGTCAGAAAGTGACGCGGCACAGGGGAGGCAGCTGATTGGTGAGTAGGTTCAGGTGAGTATTTCTACCGTTTTACTGTAAGTAAAGTAATAAGAAAGGGAAGGTCTGCAGGTTTTATAGCAGGTAGTGTTTTCTTAAGTGAACCTAGGTCCCTAGTATAGTTAACATTTTCTAATTTCAACGTAATTTAAAAGGGGTAACTGAGCTGAGGCAAGTCATGGCAGCAGACCTCGCACCCGTGATATGCCCCTCCTGCAAGATGTGGGAAGTCATGGACACTACCAGTGTCCCTGCCGACCATGTGTGCAGGAAGTGTGTCCACCTGCAGCTACTGACCGATTGTATCTCGGAGCTGGAGCTGCGGGTGGACTCACTGTGGAGCATCCGCGATGCAGAGAAACTCGTGGATAGCACGTTTAGCGAGTTGGTCACACCGCAGGTAAAGGCAGTACAGGCAGGAAGTGAATGGGTGACCACCAGGAAGAGTAAGAGGTGCAGGCAGGTAGTGCAGGGGTCCCCTGTGGCCATCCCCCTCTCAAACAGATATGCCACTTTGGATGCTGTTGGGGGGGATGACTTATCAGGGGAAGGCAGCAGCAGCCAACTTCCTGGCACCACGAGTGGCTCTGCTGCACATGCTGGGAGGAAAAAGAGTGGAAGAGCTATAGTGATAGGGGACTCAATTGTAAGGGGAATAGACAGGCGTTTCTGCGGCCGCAACCGAGACTCCAGGATGGTGTGTTGCCTCCCTGGTGCAAGGATCAAGGACGTCTCGGAGCGGCTACAGAACATTTTGGAGGGGGAGGGCGAACAGCCAGCTGTCGTGGTGCACATAGGCACCAACGATATAGGTAAAAAAGGGGATGAGGTCCTAAAAGCAGAATATAGGGAGTTAGGAGGTAAATTAAAAAATAGGACCTCAAAGGTAGTAATCTCAGGATTGCTGCCAGTGCCACATGCTAGTCAGAGTAGAAATAGGAGGATATTTCAAATGAATACGTGGCTAGAGGAATGGTGCAAGGGGGAGGGATTCAAATTCCTGGGGCATTGGAACCGGTTCTGGGGGAGGTGGGACCAGTACAAACCGGACGGTCTGCACCTGGGCAGGGCCGGGACCGCTGTCCTAGGAGGAGTGTTTGCTAGTGCTGTTGGGGAGGGTTTAAACTAAAGTGGCAGGGGGTTGGGAACCTGAGCAGGGAGACAGAGGAAAGCGTAACAGGAGGGACAGAAGGTATGGAGTAATAGGTAAAGTGTTAAAAAAGGAAAAAGCAGGAACTAAGCGTCACAAAACAGATTTGAAAGTTCTTTATCTGAATGCACGTAGCATTCGTAACAAAATGGACGAGTTAACGGCACAAATAACTACGTATGGGTATGATCTTGTGGCCATTACAGAAACACGACTGCAGGGTGACAACGACTGGGAATTAAATATACCAGGGTATTTAACAATCAGGAAGGACAGGCAGGAAGGAAGGGGAGGTGGGGTGGCTATGTTAATAAAGGAAGCAATCACTGTAATACAGATAAATGATATTGGGACAAAGGATCAGGATAATGAAAGAGTTTGGGTAGAGATAAGGAATAATAAGGGAAAAAAAACTAGTTGGGGTAGTATATAGGCCTCCTAATAGTTGCAACTCTGCTGGAAGAAGTATTAATCAGGAAATAGTCGGGGCATGTAATAAGGGAACAGCTATAATTATGGGGGATTTTAACTATCATATTAACTGGACAAATCAAATTGGGCAGAGCAGCCTTGAGGAAGAGTTCATTGAGTGCATCAGGGATGGATTTCTTGAGCAGTATGTAACTTATCCTACAAGGGGGCAGGCAACCTTGGACCTGGTCCTGTGTAATGAGTCAGGATTAATTAATAATGTCCTCGTTAAGGATCCCCTTGGAACGAGCAACCACGACATGGTTGAATTCCACATCCAATTAGAGGGTGAGAAGGTTGAATCTCAAACAAGCGTACTGAGCTTGAATAAAGGAGACTATGATGGTATGAGAGCGGAATTGGTTAAAGTGGACTGGGAAAATAGATTAAAGGGTAAGACGGTACATGAGCATTGTGTTCATTTAGGGAGTTATTTTACAACTTTCAAAATAAATATATTCCACTGAGGAAAAAAGGGTGTAAAAGAAATGACAGCCATCCGTGGCTAAGTAAAGAAATTAAGAATAGTATCCGACTAAAAACAAGGACATATAAGGTAGCCAAACTTAGTGGGAGGATAGAAGATTGGGAAGTCTTCAAAAGTCAGCAAAAAGTAACTAAAGGATTGATAAAGAAAGGGAAGTTAGATTATGAAAAGAAATTAGCAAAAAATATAAAAACAGATAGCAAGAGTTTCTATTGTTATATAAAAAGAAAAAGGGTGGCTAAGGCAAACATCGGTCCTTTAGAGGATGAGACCGGGAAATTAATGGTGGGAAACATGGAGATGGCAAAAATGCTGAACAAATATTTTGTTTCAGTCTTTACGGTAGAGGACACTAAGAATATCCCAACACTGGACAAACAGGGGGCTGTAGCGGGGGAGGAGCTAAATACGATTAAAATCACTCAGGAGATGGTACTCAGTAAAATAATGGGACTCAAAGTGGATAAATCCCCTGGACCTGATGGCTTACATCCTAGGGTCTTGAGGGAAGTGGCAGTAGGGATTGTGGATGCTTTGGTGATAGTTTTCCAAAATTCCCTGGACTCAGGAGAGGTCCCGGCAGATTGGAAAACTGCTAATGTAACACCGTTATTTAAAAAGGGTAGTAGGCAGAAGGCTGGAAATTCTTGGCCAGTTAGCCTAACATCTGTGGTGGGTAAAATTTTGGAGTCTATTATTAAGGAGACAGTAACGGAACATTTAGATAAGCATAATTTAATAGGACAAAGTCAGCATGGCTTTATGAAGGGGAAGTCATGTCTGACAAATTTGCTTGAGTTCTTTGAGGCTATAACGTACAGGGTGGATAAAGGGGAACCAGTAGACGTAGTGTATTTAGAATTCCAGAAGGCATTCGACAAGGTGCCACATAAAAGATTATTACTTAAGATAAAAAATCACGGGATTGGGGGTAATATTCTGGCATGGGTGGAGGATTGGTTGTTGAACAGGAAGCAGAGAGTTGGGATAAATGGTTCATTCTCGGACTGGCAACCAGTAACCAGTGGTGTTCCACAGGGGTCGGTGCTGGGTCCCCAACTCTTTACAATCTATATTAACGATTTGGAGGAGGGGACCGAGTGCAACATATCAAAATTTGCAGATGATACAAAGATGGGAGGGAAAGTAGAGAGTGAGGAGGACATAAAAAACCTGCAAGGGGATATAGACAGGCTGGGTGAGTGGGCGGAGATTTGGCAGTTGCAATATAATATTGGAAAATGTGAGGTTATGCACTTTGGCGGGAAAAATCAGAGATCAAGTTATTTTCTTAATGGCGAGAGACTGGAAAGTACTGCAGTACAAAGGGATCTGGGGATCCTAGTGCAAGAAAATCAAAAAGTTGGTATGCAGGTGCAGCAGGTGATCAAGAAAGCCAACGGAATGTTGGCTTTTATTGCTAGGGGGATAGAATATAAAAACAGGGAGGTATTGCTGCAGTTATATAAGGTATTGGTGAGACCGCACCTGGAATACTGCATACAGTTTTGGTGTCCACACTTAAGAAAAGACATACTTGCTCTCGAGGCAGTACAAAGAAAGTTCACTCGGTTAATCCCGGGGATGAGGGGGTGGACATATGAGGAGAGGTTGAGTAGATTGGGACTCTACTCATTGGAGTTCAGAAGAATGAGAGGCGATCTTATTGAAACATATAAGATTGTGAAGGGGCTTGATCGGGTGGATGCAGTAAGGATGTTCCCAAAGATGGGTGAAACTGGAACTTGGGGGCATAATCTTAGAATAAGGGGCTGCTCTTTCAAAACCGAGATGAGGAGAAACTTTTTCACTCAGAGGGTGGTAGGTCTGTGGAATTTGCTGCCCCAGGAAGCTGTGGAAGCTACATCATTAGATAAATTTAAAACAGAAATAGACAGTTTCCTAGAAGTAAAGGGAATTAGGGGTTACGGGGAGCGGGCAGGAAATTGGACATGAAGCTGAGCTCGGATCGGTCAATGCCCTGTGGGTGGCGGAGAGGGCCCATGGGCTGAGTGGCCGGGTCCTTCTCCTGCTTCTTGTGTTCTTTAGATTTGTGGTTAGGATCAGATCAGCCATGGTCTTATTGAATGGCGGAGCAGGCTCGAGGGGCCGATTGGCCTACTCCTGCTCCTGCTCCTATTTCTTATAACTTGGGTCTCGGTTCTACTGAGTTTCACCGATCCAGTTCAAATATTTGTAGAGTGACACAGGTTGCATAAGAAATTACGAAAATGACGGACAGGAAAAGATCTACTTGTCCATCCAGCCTGTCCCACACAGTTGTGAGACCTTGTGCATTGCGACACATACACTCCCTACCCCACCCGGAGCCATGTAATCTCCTGGGAGAAGCAAGAAACCAGATAAAAACCCAAGCCAATTAGGGGGAAAAATGGGAAAATCCTCTCTGACCCACCTCCCCCCCCCACCCCACCCCGCCTTAGGCGATCGAAACTAGTCCAGGAGATCACATTGGCCTTGAATTCTATTACAGGATATCTCAACATTAATTTCAATAACTTCCGACAATAACCACTGCTCCCATTTTAAATTTTTTTGTTATTTATTGGACTGCAGCTTCTGGTTATGGTTCTACTGTTGACATTTACATCTACTCTAAACCCATCTTTTCTTTCTTTACTTGTCCCATTACCACCCTCCTTGTCTTGCACCATCATCCCTTTTGTCATTTAATCACTCCTGCCCTCTACCCTATCACAGACCTTCCCTTTTGTTCTTTCCTCCCATCCCCTCCCTCCCCCTCCTTTTCCTGGCTCTGAACTTGCTCAAAAACTTTAACTCTTAAGCTTCTTCCAGCTCTGACGAAAGGTCTTCGACCTGAAACATTAACTCTGTTTCTTTCTCCACAGAGGCTGCCTCACTTGCTGAGCTCCTGCAGCATTTTCTGTTTTTATTACAGGATACCTACCTTTCATAAGAGGTGATCTCTGCCCCAGCCAGAAACAGGTCCAGCTCTCCCTTGAAGGAATTCAGTGAATCGGCGTCCACTGCACGAGCTGGCAGCCTGTTCCAGAGGTCCACTATTCTCTGGGAAAAGAACTACCTCCTGACATCTAACCTAGTCCTGCCCTAAAGAAAGTAAGAACCCTAGTCGGCTGCACCTATGGGAGGGGGGAAGGGACTTTTGAGTTTGATTTGGATGGACGAGCTAAGATGGCCTTAATTGCCTTCCTTGTTGGTAAACATCTTGTTATGTGGGCTGGACAGTGAGCAGGAGGTCTGTGCAGACTTGCTAATTCAGCCCACGCATATCTGCGGCCTTATAAGGCTTCCGAATGGATGCAGCCTTATCCCTAATGGCTCAAGCTTTGTAAGTGTGCCAAAACATTGGCCAAAAAGGAAATTAACATTGCACTGTCGATCATAATCTAACCATTGTGGTCCTTGAGAAGGAGCTGGGGCTGTGGGACACAGGTATTATCCACAAATTGATTAACTGTTCTGGAGCTCTGAACCACTAACATATAGGCAAAACTGTAATTGAACAATGGGAGGCCTCCAAGGAGGAGATGGTTCGGGAACAGAGTAGACACATTCCCACGAGGGGGAAAGGAAGGACATCCAAAGCTAGAGCTCCCTGGATGACAAAAGAGATTAAAATGAAACAGAAAAAGGAGGATTATGATGAATGTAAGGTTCATAATACAGTAGAGAACCAGGCTGAATACAGAAAGTACAGAGGAGATCTAAAAAAGGGAATAAGAGGGGCAAAAAGAGAGTATGAGAATAGATTAGCGGCTAACAAAATAGTGAAGCCCAAAAGTCTTTTATAAACATTTAAATAGTAAAAGGGTAGTCAAAGGAAGAGTGCAACCGATTAGGGACAAAAAAGGGAGATCTTCTTGTGGAGGCAGAGGGCATGGATGAGGTAATAAATGAATACTTCACATCCGTCTTCACTGGAGAAGAGGATGCTGTCATTGTAGCAGTAAAGGAGGCGGTAGTAGTGATATTGCATAGGAGAAAAGTAGATAAAGAGGAGGGGAGTTAGATTGGATAACCCCCGAAATGGGGGCGCGGGAGTCACAGTGCACAGTTAACCCATGCCTGTTGGTTCCAATGCAGGCAGCTGGTAACATTTGTGCTGCCTGATGATTTCAATGATTGCTGCGTGCAGCCAGCACTATCTGTGCTGTTGAGTGGCTGCTTACCAGCAGGGGACCCAGATAGCTCGCGTGGCGAGCACCACTTAAAGGCAGCCTGCACCTCTTAAAGGGAAAGTGCATTGTGGCTGCAGGAAGTGGTGGAAGTCAATGGTGAAGTGAATCTGTGCTGCAATATGGTACAGCATGGTGATGATGGAACCTCTGAGATTTTCAATGAGCAACAACTGGGCTGCTCAACATTTGCGGGAAACTGATATTTGCAAAATATAAGATACGGGTCCGCACGGAGTCTGAGCAGAGATCAGACATCGCACACGTAAAACAACAGATGCAGGTCCCTCCCCTACATTTACAAACTGTTGAATTATTTTAAAACATTGAATAAAGGTTGCGCACGACTAAATCCCACATTCTCCAATGTGCACACCAGACCCACCAATCTGTCGACCTGGGCTTCATAGAATCATAGAAAGTTACGGCACAGAGGGAGGCCATTCAGCCCTTTGTGTTCGTGTCGGCCAAAAAAGAACTATCCAACTTAATCCCACTTTCCAGCACTTGGCCCGTCGCCCTGTAGGTTACGGCACTTCAAGTGCTCATCCAAGTACTTTTTAAATGAGTTGAGGGTTTCTGTCTCTACCACCCTTTCAGGCAGTGAGTTCCAGACTCCCACCGCCCTCTGGGTGAGAACATTTCTCCTCACCTCCCCTCTAATCCTTCTACCAATTACTTTAACTCTATGCCCCCTGGTCACTGCCCCCTCTGCTCAGGGAAATAGGTCCTCCCTATCCACTCTATCTAGTCGGGTCATAATTTTATATACCTCAATTAAATCTCTCCTCAGCCTCCTTTGTTTGAAAGTAAACAACCCCAGCCTATCCAATCTTTTCTCATAGCTAAAATTCTCCGGTCCTGGCAACATCCTCGTAAATCTCCTCTGCACCCTCTCTAGTGCAATCACATCATTCCTGTAATGTGGTGACCAGAACTGTACGCAGTACTCAAGCTGTGGCCGAACCAATGTTTTATACTTGCGAGAGAGCGTGCACCAAGGTTCTATGATGATGCACCAGAGGCCTTGGTGCAAGAGGCGGACAGAAGGGGGGGCATCCTATATCCGCACGGGGCCGGGGGTGGGGGGGGGGCGCGGCAAGAGGCCTTCTGAGACAATGGGAGGCAGTAGGGGATGAAGTCAATGCCAGGCGCCTAGCACCACGAACATGGATGCAGTGCAGGGAGAAGTTCAATACTTTGACACGAATTGTCAAGGTGAGTGAGGTCAACTGTCAAGTGGTATCTCCGACCAACTGCACCACTAGCCGCATCCACTGCTCCACACACGACAGCCCACATCACCCATATACCAACAAACTCTGTCAATCAGATGCTTCATCTCACCCTCACACATTACCACTGTTGCAAGCCGCACACCCACAACTCACAGGTCACACACACTGACAGCTATTTAACCATGACAGCCACATCGCCCAAGCATCTTGCAGGACACTCACTCACACATGTCCCACTTTCTTGCTGAAGAAGGTGGTGCAGAACAGGAGGCAGCAAGTGACAGTGGCTCCATGGAACATGAACCTGTTGTCCTCTCAGGATGACAGTATTCCTGTCCCACACCTGCCACTCCAACAATGCCCTTGTTGTTGCCTGTCAGCGAGCCAGCCCACTCCCTGTAGAGTATTGAAAGTTTATTATAAGAACAGCGGAAGATAGGAACAGGAGTAGGCCATTTAGCCCCTTGAGCCTGTTCCACCATTCAATGAGATCATGGTTGATCTGTGACCTACCTCCATATACCCGCCTTAGCCCTATTTCCCTTAATAACTTTGGTTAACAAAAATCTATCAATCTCAGATTTAAAATTAACAATTGAGTTAGCATCAACTGTCACTTGCAGAAAAGTACCCCAAATTTCTACCACCCTTTGTGTGTCGAAGCGTTTCCTAACTTCACTCCGGCAAATCCTGGCTCTAATTTTTAGTCTATGCCCTCTCGTCCTCGTAATCAAGTATAGGAGACCTCCAAAAACAGGTACAAATGCATCAGCAGCCAGAAGCAATAATCCAACAACTAACCTGTAAATCCTGCATGATCCCTTTAAATAGCACTAGTGGGGGGTTAAGACAGCGTGTTGGCTGGAACATTGAGTTCCAAAATCGCATCTGTCCCTTTAAATCAGCATTGCACACTGATCTAACGCATATTCTCCATACTTTACATGCTGTCGACGTTTGTTATCTGCATGTGCGCAAATGCCTTTACCAATATGGCGTCCGGCGCATGTCATGCTAGGTGCGTGCGTGCGCATTCGGATGCCATTTTTGGTGTTTGGAAGGCTATGTAACATCTACAAAATGGGCGCTGTGTGGCCCTATTTAGCTACTGAAGTACTCAAAAGTCACTCAGTCTTTTCTTTATTTGTTCATGGGATGTGGGCATCGCTGGTGAGGCCAGCATTAATTGCCCATCCCTAATTGCCCTTGAGAAGGTGGTGGTGAGCCGCCTTCTTGAACCGCTGCAATCCGTGTGGTGAAGGTTCTCCCACAGTGCTGTTAGGAAGGGAGTTCCAGGATTTTGACCCAGCGACGATGAAAGAACGGCGATATATTTCCAAGTCGGGATGGTGTGTGACTTGGAGGGGAACGTGCAGGTGGTGTTATTCCCATGTGCCTGCTGTGCTTGTCCTTCTCGGTGGTAGAGGTTGCGGGTTTGGGAAGTGCTGTCGAAGAAGCCTTGGCAAGTTGCTGCAGTGCATCCTGGGGATGGTACACACACTGCAGCCACTGTGTGCCGGTGGTGAAGGGAGTGAATGTTTAGGGTGGTGGATGGGCTGCCAATCAAGCGGGCTGTTTTGTCCTGGATGGTGTTGAGCTTCTTGAGTGTTATTGGAGCTGCATTGATCCAGGCAAGTGGAGAATAGGAACATAGGAACAGGAGTAGGCCATTCAGCCCCTCGTGCCTGCTCCGCCATTTGATAAGATCATGGCTGATCTGTGATCTAACTCCATATACCTGCCTTTGGCCCACATCCCTTAATACCTTTGGTTGCCAAAAAGCTATCTATCTCAGATTTAAATTTAGCAATTGAGCTCGTATCAATTGCCGTTTGCGGAAAAGAGTTCCAAACTTCTACCACCCTTTGTGTGTAGAAATGTTTTCTAATCTCGCTCCTGAAAGGTCTGGCTCTAATTTTTAGAATGTGCCCCCTACTCCTAAAATCCCCAACCAGCGGAAATAGTTTCTCTCTATCCACTCTATCTGTTCCCCTTAATATCTTATAAACTTCGATCAGATCACCCCTTAACCTTCGAAACTCTGGAGAATACAACCCCAATTTGTGTAATCTCTCCTCGTAACTTAACCCTTGAAGTCCGGGTATCATTCTAGTAAGCCTACACTGCGCTCCCTCCAAGGCCAATATGTCCTTCCGAAGGTGCGGTGCCCAGAACTGCTCACAGTACTCCAGGTGCGGTCTAACCAGAGTTTTGTATAGCTGCAGCATAACTTCTGCCCCCTTGTACTCTCGTCCTCTAGATATAAAGGCCAGCATTCCATTAGCCTTATTGATTATTTTCTGCACCTGTTCATGACACTTCAATGATCTATTTACCTGAACCCCTAAGTCCCTTTGGACATCCACTGTTTTTAACTTTTTACCATTTAGAAAAGTTTTGACATCAAGGCAGCATTTGACCGAGTGTGGCACCAAGGAGCCCTAGTAAAATTGAAGTCAATGGGAATCAGGGGGAAAACTCTCCAGTGGCTGAAGTCATACCTAGCACAAAGGAAGATGGTAGTGGTTGTTGGAGGCCAAGCATCTCAGCCCCAGGGCATTGCTGCAGGAGTTCCTCAGGGCAGTGTCCTAGGCCCAACCATCTTCAGCTGCTTCATCAATGACCTTCCCTCCATCATAAGGTCAGAAATGGGGATGTTCGCTGATGACTGCACAGTGTTCAGTTCCATTCGCAACCCCTCAGATAATGAAGCAGTCCGAGCCCGCATGCAGCAAGAACTGGACAACATCCAGGCTTGGGCTGATAAGTGGCAAGTAACATTCGCGCCAGATAAGTGCCAGGCAATGACCATCTCCAACAAGAGAGAGTCTAACCACCTCCCCTTGACATTCAACGGCATTACCATCGCCGAATCCCCCACCATCAACATCCTGGGGGTCACCATTGACCAGAAACTTAACTGGACCAGCCATATAAATACTGTGGCTACGAGAGCAGGTCAGAGGCTGGGTATTCTGCGGCGAGTGACTCACCTCCTGACTCCCCAAAGCCTTTCCACCATCTGCAAGGCACAAGTCAGGAGTGTGATGGAATACTCTCCACTTGTCTGGATGAGTGCAGCTCCAACAACACTCAAGAAGCTCGACACCATCCAAGATAAAGCAGCCCGCTTGATTGGCACCCCATCCACCACCCTAAACATTCACTCCCTTCACCACCGGCGCACTGTGGCTGCAGTGTGCACCATCCACAGGATGCACTGCAGCAACTTGCCAAGGCTTCTTCGACAGCACCTCCCAAACCCGCGACCTCTACCACCTAGAAGGACAAGGGCAGCAGGCACATGGGAACAACACCACCTGCACGTTCCCCTCCAAGTCACACACCATCTCGACTTGGAAATATATCGCCGTTCCTTCATTGTCGCTGGGTCAAAATCCTGGAACTCCCTTCCTAACAGCACTGTGGGAGAACCGTCACCACACGGACTGCAGCGGTTCAAGAAGGCGGCTCACCACCACCTTCTCAAGGGCAATTAGGGATGGGCAATAAATGCCGGCCTTGCCAGCGACGCCCACATCCCGTGAACGAATAAAAAAAAAGTACCCTGTTCTATCCTTTTTTGATTCAAAGTGGATGACCTCACATTTGTCCACATTGAATTCCATTTGCCACAGTTTTGCCCATTCACTTAATCTATCAATATCGCTTTGTAATTTTATGTTTTCATCTACACTGCTTACAATGCCACCAATCTTTGTTTCATCAGCAAACTTCGATATGAGACTTTCTATGCCCTCATCTAAGTCGTTAATAAATATTGTGAATAATAAGTATTCCATCACACTCCTGACTTGTGCCTTGCAGATGGTGGAAAGGCGTTGGGGAGTCAGGAGGTGAGACACTCGCCACAGAATACCCAGCCTCTGACCTGCTCTTGTAGCCACAGTGTTTATATGGCTGGTCCAGTTCAGTTTCTGGTCAATAGTGATCCCCAGGATGTTGATGGTGGGGGATTCGGCGATGGTAATGCCATTAATGTCAAGGGGAGGTGGTTAGACTCTCTCTTGTTGGAGATGGTCTTTGCCTGGCACTTGTCTGGCGCAAAAGTTACTTGCCACTTATCAGCCCAAGCCTGGATGTTGTCCAGGTCTTGCTGCATGTGGGCACAGACTGCTTCATTATCTGAGGGGTTGCAAATGGAACTGAACACTGTGCAATCATCAGCGAACATCTCCATTTCTGACCTTATGATGGAGTGAAGGTCGTGGATGAACCAGCTGAAGATGGTTGGGCCTAGGACACTGCCCTGAGGAACTCCTGCAGCAATGTCCTGGGGCTGAGATGATTGGCCTCCAACAACCACTACCATCTTCCTTTGTGCTAGGTATGACTCCAGCCACTGGAGAGTGTTCCGCCTGATTCCCATTGACTTCAATTTTACTAGGGCTCCTTGGTGCCACACTCGGTCAAATGCTGCCTTGATGTCAAGGGCAGTCACTCTCACCTCACCTCTGGAATTCAGCTCTTTTGTCCATGTTTGGACCAAGGCTGTCATGAGGTCTGGAGCCGAGTGGTCCTGGCGGAACCCAAACTGAGCATCGGTAAGCAGGTTATTGGTGAGTAAATGTCGCTTGATAGCACCTTCACTTGACATCACTTTGCTGATGATTGAGAGTAGACTGATGGAGCGGTAATTGGCCGGATTGGATTTGTCCTGCTTTTTGTGGACAGGACATACCTGGGCAATTTTCCACATTGTCGGGTAGATGCCAGTGTTGTAACTGTACTGGAACAGCTTGGCTAGATGCGCAGCTAGTTCTGGAGCACAAGACTTCAGCACTACAGCCGGGATGTTGTCGGGGCCCATAGTCTTTGCTGTATCCAGTGCACTCAGCCGTTTCTTGATATCACGTGGAGTGAATCGAATATGGCTGAAGACTGGCTTCTGTGATGGTGGGGATATCGGGAGGAGCCGAGATGGATCATCCACTTGGCACTTCTGGCTGAAAATGGTTGCAAATGCTTCAGCCTTATCTTTTGCACTCACGTGCTGGACTCTGCCATCATTGAGGATGGGGATGTTTACAGAGCCTCCTCCTCCCGTTAGTTGTTCAATTGTCCACCACCATTCACGACTGGATGTGGCAGGACTGCACAGCTTTGATCTGATGCGTTGGTTGTGGAATCGCTTAGCTCCGTCTATAGCATGTTGCTTCCGCTGTTTAGCATGCATGTAGTCCTGAGTTGTAGCTTCACCAAGTTGGCACCTCATTTTTAGGTACGCCTGGTGCTGCTCCTCTGCACTCCTCATTGAACCAGGGTTGATCCCCTGGCTTGTTGGTAATGGTAGAGTGAGGAATATGCCGGGCCATGAGGTTACAGATTGTGCTGGAATACAATTCTGCTGCTGCTGATGGCCCACAGCACCTCATGGATGCCCAGTTTTGAGCTGCTAGATCTGTTCTGAATCTATCCCATTTAGCACAGTGGTAGTGCCACACAACACATTGGATGGTGTCCTCAGTGCGAAGACGGGACTTTGTCTCCACGAGGACTGAGCATCAACCACTTTGATGTGGGTCTGGAGTCACATATATGCCAGACGGGAGAAAGACGGCAGGTTTCCTTCCTTAAAGGGCATTAATGAACCAGGTGGACTTTTACGACAATCCGGTAGTTTCATGGCCACCATTACTGATATTAGATTTTTTTAAATTCCAGATTTTATTTAATTCATTGAATTTAAATTCCCCAGTTGTCATGGCGGGATTTGAACGTGTGACTGTCGATTGTTAATCCAGGCCTCTGGATTATTAGTTCAGTAACATAACCACTGTGCTATCTTACCCTAGATGGGTTGCAGCTTAAGTCACTGAGGGAAGTAACGGTAGAAATTGCAGAGGCTCTGGCCACAATCTTCCAATCCTCCTTCGATATGGGGATGGTGCTGGGAGACTGGAGGATTGAAAATGTTACACCCATGTTCAAAAAAGGGGAGAGGGATAAACCCGGCAATTACAGGTCAGTCAGCCCAATATCGGTGGTGAAGAAACTTTTCGAGACAATAATCCAGCACAAAATTAATTGGTACTTGCAAAAGTATGGACTAATAAATGAAAGTCAACACAGATTTGTTAAAGGAAAATCATGTTTGACTGACTTGATTGAGTTCTTTGATGAAGTAACGGAGAGGGTTGATGAAGGTGGTGTAGTTGATGTTGTGTATATGGACTTTCAAAAGGCATTTGATAAAGTAACACATAATCAACTTGTTAGCAAAATTAAAGCCTGTGGGATTAAAGGGACAGTGGCCATATGGATATGAAATTGGCTAAAGGACAGAAAGTAGAGATTAGTGGTGAACGATTGTTTTTCCGGCTGAAGGGAAGTACACAGTGGTGTTCCCCAGGGGTCAGTATTGGGACCACTGCTCTTTTTGATATATATTGACGATCTGGACTTGGGTATAGAGGGTATAATTTCCAAGTTTGCAGATGACACGAAACTCGGAAATGTAGTGGATCGTAACAGACAATGTGAAGGATAGTAACAGACTTCAGGAGGACATAGACAGGCTGGTGAAATGGGCAGACACATAACAGATGAAATTTAATGCAGAGAAGTATGAAGAGGTACATTTTGGTACAAAGAATGAGGAGAGGCAAATAAACTAAATGGTACAATTTTAAAAGGGTTGCAGGAACAGAGAGACTTGGGGGTGTACGTACACAAATCTTTGAAGATGGCAGGACAAGTTGAGAAGGCTGTTAAAAAAGCATATGGGATCCTGGGCTTTATTAATAGAGGCATAGAGTCCAAAAGCAAGGAAGTTTTGCAAAACTTTTATAAAACACAGGTTGGGCCTCAGCTTGAATATTGTGTTCAATTCTGGGCATCGCACTTTAGGAAGGATGTCAAGGCCTTAGAGAGGGTGCAGAATAGAATGGTATCAGGGATGAGGGACTTCAGTTATGTGGAGAGTCAAGAGAAACTGGGGTTGTTCTCCTTAGAACAGAGGAGTTTAAGGGGAGTTTTAATAGAGGTGTTCAAAATCATGAAGGGTTTTGATGGAGTAAATAAGGAGAAACTGTTTCCAGTGGCAGAAGGGTCAGTAATCAGGGGACACAGATTTAGAAAGAGCCAGAGGCGACATGAGGAAACATTTTTTTACTCAGCGAGTTGTAATGATCTGGAATGTGCTGCCTGAAAGGGTGGTGGAAGCAGATTCAATCAGAACTTTCAAAAGAGAATTGGATAAATACTTGAAGGGAAAATATTTACAGGGCTATGGGGAAAGAGCAGGGGAGTGAGACTAATTGGATAGCTCTTTCAAAGAGCCGGGACGGACACGATGGGCCGAATGGTTTCCTCCTGTGCTGTACCTTACTATGATGCTATGATATGAACTGTTAAGGAGAACTCGCAATTTGGCTGGGCGTGAATTTTTTGGCTTCCTGCAGATAAGACAGTCTTGTCTCAGGAATGAACATGCAGGCTGTGCACATGGTTGATAGATAGTTACGGATGAGGAATTCAATTTGACCTATCTCAGACCCCCATTCGCAATAAATTGACTGCCCTTTCAACGCTGTGTCCAACTATTTTCTAAATGATTACAGGGATTTTGTTTTCATTATCTGGCAGTCTGTTCCACATATTGACCACTCTTTGAGTGGTTCCGGAGGTTAGCTACAAGTGTGTGTTTCCCCAGTTTGACCCCTTTGGGGGTAATTTGTAATTGGGCGGCTTCTACGCTGGGTGGGCGATCGAGTTGTTATGATGTGGAATGCACTACCTGAAAGTGTGGTGGAAGCAGATTCAATAGTAACTTTCAAAAGGAAATTGGATAAAGACTTGAAAAGGAAAAATTTGCAAGGCTATGGGGAAAGAGCATGTGAGTGAGACCAATTGGATAGTTCTTTCAAAGAACCAACACAGGCAGAATGGGCCGAATGGCCTCTTTCAGTGCCGCATAATTCTATGATTCTATGATCTGCTCCACCAAGTTACCAGTTGGCAGCAAAATTGGAAATTACCCCCCTGGCAACTTGTCCTACTATCATGGCTTACTTTGAAGTCATATTCCAGGTTTACCTTTTCCATACCATTTACTCCCTTATACACTTCTATGAGGTTCCCTTTTAGTTGCCAAGGCTTCTTCGGCAGCACCTCCCAAACCCATGACCCCCACCACCTAGAAGGACAAGGTTCAGCAAGCACATGGAAAAACTAATCACTCCAAGTTCCCCTCCAAGTCACACACCATCACAACTTTCTTTTTATTCGTTCATGGGATGTGGGCGTCGCTGGCAAGGCCGGCATTTATTGCCCATCCCTAATTGCCCTTGTGAAGGTGGTGGTGAGCCGCCTTCTTGAACCGCTGCAGTCCGTGTGGTGAAGGTTCTCCCACAGTGCTGTTAGGAAGGGATTTCTAGGATTTTGACCCAGCGACGATGAAAGAACAGCGATATATTTCCAAGTCAGAATGGTGTGTGACTTGGAGGGGAACATGCAGGTGATGTTGTTCCCATGTACTTGCTGTTCTTGTCCTTCTAGGTGGTAGAGGTCGCGGGTTTAGGAGGTGCTGTCGAAGAAGCCTTGGCGAGTTGCTGCAGTGCATCCTGTGGATGGTACACACTG
The DNA here is from genome assembly GCF_035084215.1 of Heptranchias perlo. Classification (NCBI taxonomy): domain Eukaryota; kingdom Metazoa; phylum Chordata; class Chondrichthyes; order Hexanchiformes; family Hexanchidae; genus Heptranchias; species Heptranchias perlo. Next base: position 61,363,366 of record NC_090336.1, on the reverse strand, counting down.
CAGCCACAGTGCGCCGGTGGTGAAGGGAGTGAATGTTTAGGGTGGTGGATGGGGTGCCAATCAAGCGGGCTGCTTTGTCCTGGATGGTGTCGAGCTTCTTGAGTGTTGTTGGAGCTGCACTCATCCAGGCAAGTGGAGAGTATTCCATCACACTCCTGACTTGTGCCTTGTAGATGGTGGAAAGGCTTTGGGGAGTCAGGAGGTGAGTCACTCGCCACAGATTACCCAGCCTCTGACCTGCTCTTGTAACCACAGTATTTATGTGGCTGGTCCAGTTAAGTTTCTGGTCAATGGTGACCCCCAGGATGTTGATGGTGGGGGATTCGGTGCTGGTAATGCCGTTGAATGTCAAGGGAAGGTGGTTAGACTCTCTTTTGTTGGAGATGGTCATTGCCTGGCACTTATCTGGCACGAATGTTACTTGCCACTTATCAGCTCAAGCCTGGATGTTGTCCAGGTCTTGCTGCATGCGGGCTCGGACTGCTTCATTATTTGAGGGGTTGCGAATGGAACTGAACACTGTGCAATCATCAGCGAACATCCCCATTTCTGACCTTATGATGGAGAGGAGGTCATTGATGAAGCAGCTGAAGATGGTTGGGCCTAGGACACTGCCCTGAGGAACTCCTGCAGCAATGTCCTGGGGCTGAGATGATTGGCCTCCAACAACCACTACCATCTTCCTTTGTGCTAGGTATGACTCCAGCCACTGGAGAGTGTTCCGCCTGATTCCCATTGACTTCAATTTTACTAGGGCTCCTTGGTGCCACACTCGGTCAAACGCTGCCTTGATGTCAAGGGCAGTCACTCTCACCTCACCTCTGGAATTCAGCTCTTTTATCCATGTTTGGACCAAGGCTGTAATGAGGTCTGGAGCCGAGTGGTCCTGGTGGAACCCAAACTGAGCATTGGTGAGCAGGTTATTGGTGAGTAAGTGCCGCTTGATAGCACTGTCGACGACATCTTCCATCACTTTGCTGTTGATTGAGAGCAGACTGATGGGGCGGTAATTGGCCGGATTGGATTTGTCCTGCTTTTTGTGGACAGGACATACCTGGACAATTTTCCACATTGTCGGGTAGATGCCAGTGTTGTAGCTGTACTGGAACAGCTTGGCTGGAGGTGTGGCTAGTTCTGAAGCACAAGTCTTCAGCACTACAGCTGGGACGTTGTCGGGGCCCATAGCCTTTGCTGTATCCAGTGCACTCAGCCGTTTCTTGATATCACGTGGAATGAATTGAATTGGCTGAAGACTGGCTTCTGTGATGGTGGGGATATCGGGAGGAGGCCGAGATGGATCATCCACTCGGCACTTTTGGCTGAAGATGGTTGCAAACGCTTCAGCCTTGTCTTTTGCACTCACGTGCTGGACTCCACCGTCATTGAGGATGGGGATGTTTATGGAGCCTCCTCCTCCCGTTAGTTGTTTAATTATCCACCACCATTCACGACTTGGACATCTATCAGTCGTTCCTTCATCATCGCTGGGTTAAAATCCTGGAACTCCCCACCTAACAGCACTGTGGGAGTATCTTCACCACATGGACTGCAGCGGTTCAAGAAGAAGGCCCACCACCACCTTCTCAAGGCCAACTAAGGGATCGGCAATAAATACCAGCCTTGCCAGCGGCGCCCACATCCCGCGAATTAATTTAAAAAAAGTCACACACTTTTCAGGCTGGAGAGCCCAAGTTACTCCATTCTTTCCCCATTAATTCAGTCCTATGATTCCAGGGATCATTTTACCTGCTGTTTAATCATAAAAGAACATATCTGAACAGTTTTAAAATGTTAATGCACATGTGTGTAGCGATTGTGCCGAGGGAGCACTGAGGCCTCTCCCCTATTAATCCTTGTTATTTGATGCAGTAAAGGGGCATCTTTCAGACACGTGTTAGTGTAAACGTGTCACAGTAACCAGGACAGTGTAAATGTGTCACAGTGACCAGGGTAGTGTAAACATGTCATAGTGAGCAGGGGTGGCATAAACGTGTCACAGTGACTAGGGTGGTGTAAATGTGTCACAGTGACCAGGGAGATGTAAACCTGTCACAGTGATCAAGTTGGTGCAAATATGTCATGGTAACCACACAGTGACCAGGGTAGTGTAAATGTGTTACAGTAACCAGCTCAGTGTAAACATGTCACAGTGACCACAAGTGATCAGGATAGTCTAAATGTGTCACAGTAAGCAGGGTAGTGTAAATGTGTCACAGTGACTAGGGTGGTGGAAACATGTCACAGTGACCAGGGAAGTGTAAATGTGTCACAGTGACCAGAGCAGTGTAAATGTGCCATAGTGACCAGGGTGGTGTAATCACAGTGACCAGGGCAGGGTAAACATATCACAGTGGCCAGGGTGGGGTAAACGTGTCACAGTGACCAGAGTGGTGTAAACATCTCACAGTGACCAGGGCAGGGTAAACGTATCACAGTGACCAGGGTGGGGTAAACATATCACAGTGACCAGGGTGGGGTAAACGTATCACAGTGACCAGGGTGGGGTAAACATGTCACAGTGACCAGGGCAGGGTAAACGTATCACAGTGACCAGGGTGGGGTAAACATATCACAGTGACCAGGGTGGGGTAAACGTATCACAGTGACCAGGGTGGGGTAAACGTATCACAGCGACCAGGGTGGGGTAAACATGTCACAGTGACCAGGGCGGGGTAAACGTATCACAGTGACCAGGGTGGGGTAAACGTGTCACAGTGACCAGAGTGGTGTAAACATATCACAGTGACCAGGGCAGTGTAAATATATCACAGTGACCAGGGCGGGGTAAACGTGTCACAGTGACCAGAGTGGTGTAAACATATCACAGTGACCAGGGCAGGGTAAACGTATCACAGTGACCAGGGTGGGGTAAACATGTCACAGTGACCAGGGCGGGGTAAACGTATCACAGTGACCAGGGTGGGGTAAATGTGTCACAGTGACCAGGGTGGGGTAAACGTGTCACAGTGACCACGGTGGAGTAAACGTGTCACAGTGACCAGAGTGGTGTAAATGTGTGACAGTGACCAGGGCAGTGTAAAATGTCACAGTGACCATGGTGGTGTAACCATGTCACAGTGACCAGGGAAGTATAAACATATCACAGTGACCAGGGAAGTGTAAACATATCACAGTGACCAGGGAAGTGTAAACGTGTCACAGTGACCAGGGAAGTGTAAACATGTCACAGTGACCAGGGCAGTGTAAATGTGTCACAGTGACCATGGTGGTGTAAACATGTCACAGTGACCAGGGCAGTGTAAACATATCACAGTGACCAGGGCAGTGTAAATGTGTCACAGTGACCAGGGCAGTGTAAATGTGTCACAGTGACCAGGGCAGTGTAAATGTGTCACAGTGACCAGGGCAGTGTAAATGTGTCACAGTGACCAGGGCAGTGTAAATGTGTCACAGTGACCAGGGCAGTGTAAACGTGTCACAATGACCAGGGCAGTGGAAATGTATCACAGTGACTAGGGCAGTGTAAATGTATCACAGTGACTAGGGCAGTGTAAATGTATCACGGTGACCAGGGCAGTGTAAAAGTATCACGGTGACCAGGGCAGTGTAAATGTGTCACGGTGACCAGGGCAGCGTAAAATTATCACGGTGACCAGGGCAGTGTAAATGTATCACGGTGACCAGGGCAGTGTAAAAGTATCACGGTGACCAGGGCAGTGTAAACGTATCACAGTGACCAGGGCACGGTAAATGTATCACAGTGACCAGGGCAGGGTAAACGTATCACAGTGACCAGGGCACGGTAAATGTATCACAGTGACCAGGGCAGTGTAAACGTATCACAGTGACCAGAGCAGTGTAAATGTATCACAGTGACTAGGGCAGTGTAAATGTATCACGGTGACCAGGGCAGTGTAAAAGTATCACGGTGACCAGGGCAGTGTAAATGTGTCACGGTGACCAGGGCAGCGTAAAATTATCACGGTGACCAGGGCAGTGTAAACGTATCACAGTGACCAGGGCACGGTAAATGTATCACAGTGACCAGGGCAGTGTAAACGTATCACAGTGACCAGGGCAGTGTAAATGTATCACAGTGACCAGGGCAGTGTAAATGTATCACAGTGACCAGGGCAGGGTAAACGTATCACAGTGACCAGGGCAGGGTAAACGTATCACAGTGACCAGGGCAGTGTAAATGTGTCACAGTGACCAGGGCAGAGTAAAAGTATCACGGTGACCAGGGCAGTGTAAAAGTATCACGGTGACCAGGGCAGTGTAAACGTATCACAGTGACCAGGGCAGGGTAAACATATCACAGTGACCAGGGCAGGGTAAACGTATCACAGTGACCAGGGCAGGGTAAACGTATCACAGTGACCAGGGCAGTGTAAACGTATCACAGTGACCAGGGCAGTGTAAAAGTATCACGGTGACCAGGGCAGTGTAAACGTATCACAGTGACCAGGGCAGGGTAAACGTATCACAGTGACCAGGGCAGGGTAAACGTATCACAGTGACCAGGGCAGTGTAAACATATCACAGTGACCAGGGCAGTGTAAACGTATCACAGTGACCAGGGCAGTGTAAACGTATCACAGTGACCAGGGCAGGGTAAATGTATCACAGTGACCAGGGCAGTGTAAATGTGTCACAGTGACCAGTGCAGTGTAAACGTGTCACAGTGACCAGGGCACGGTAAACGTATCACAGTGACCAGGGCAGTGTAAACGTGTCACAGTGACCAGGGCACGGTAAACGTATCACAGTGACCAGGGCAGTGTAAACGTATCACAGTGACCAGGGCAGTGTAAATGTATCACAGTGACCAGGGCAGTGTAAATGTGTCACAGTGACCAGGGCAGTGTAAACGTATCACAGTGACCAGGGCAGTGTAAACATATCACAGTGACCAGGGCAGGGTAAATGTATCACGGTGACCAGGGCAGTGTAAATGTGTCACAGTGACCAGGGCAGTGTAAACGTATCACAGTGACCAGGGCAGTGTAAACGTATCACAGTGACCAGGGCAGTGTAAATGTGTCACGGTGACCAGGGCAGCGTAAAATTATCACGGTGACCAGGGCAGTGTAAACGTATCACAGTGACCAGGGCACGGTAAATGTATCACAGTGACCAGGGCAGGGTAAACGTATCACAGTGACCAGGGCACGGTAAATGTATCACAGTGACCAGGGCAGTGTAAACGTATCACAGTGACCAGGGCAGTGTAAACGTATCACAGTGACCAGGGCACGGTAAACGTATCACAGTGACCAGGGCAGTGTAAACGTATCACAGTGACCAGGGCAGTGTAAATGTATCACAGTGACCAGGGCAGTGTAAACGTATCACAGTGACCAGGGCAGTGTAAACGTATCACAGTGACCAGGGCAGTGTAAATGTATCACAGTGACCAGGGCAGTGTAAATGTATCACAGTGACCAGGGCAGGGTAAACGTATCACAGTGACCAGGGCAGGGTAAACGTATCACAGTGACCAGGGCAGTGTAAATGTGTCACAGTGACCAGGGCAGTGTAAAAGTATCACGGTGACCAGGGCAGTGTAAAAGTATCACGGTGACCAGGGCAGTGTAAACGTATCACAGTGACCAGGGCAGGGTAAACATATCACAGTGACCAGGGCAGGGTAAACGTATCACAGTGACCAGGGCAGGGTAAACGTATCACAGTGACCAGGGCAGTGTAAAAGTATCACGGTGACCAGGGCAGTGTAAACGTATCACAGTGACCAGGGCAGGGTAAACGTATCACAGTGACCAGGGCAGGGTTAACGTATCACAGTGACCAGGGCAGTGTAAACATATCACAGTGACCAGGGCAGTGTAAACGTATCACAGTGACCAGGGCAGTGTAAACGTATCACAGTGACCAGGGCAGGGTAAATGTATCACAGTGACCAGGGCAGTGTAAATGTGTCACAGTGACCAGTGCAGTGTAAACGTGTCACAGTGACCAGGGCACGGTAAACGTATCACAGTGACCAGGGCAGTGTAAATGTGTCACAGTGACCAGGGCAGTGTAAACGTGTCACAGTGACCAGGGCACGGTAAACGTATCACAGTGACCAGGGCAGTGTAAACGTATCACAGTGACCAGGGCAGTGTAAACGTATCACAGTGACCAGGGCAGTGTAAATGTATCACAGTGACCAGGGCAGTGTAAATGTGTCACAGTGACCAGGGCAGTGTAAACGTATCACAGTGACCAGGGCAGTGTAAACATATCACAGTGACCAGGGCAGGGTAAATGTATCACGGTGACCAGGGCAGTGTAAATGTGTCACAGTGACCAGGGCAGTGTAAACGTATCACAGTGACCAGGGCAGTGTAAACGTATCACAGTGACCAGGGCACGGTAAACGTATCACAGTGACCAGGGCAGGGTAAATGTATCACGGTGACCAGGGCAGGGTAAATGTATCACAGTGACCAGGGCAGTGTAAATGTATCACAGTGACCAGGGCAGGGTAAACGTATCACAGTGACCAGGGCACGGTAAACGTATCACAGTGACCAGGGCAGTGTAAATGTGTCACAGTGACCAGGGCAGTGTAAACGTATCACGGTGACCAGGGCAGGGTAAATGTATCACAGTGACCAGGGCAGTGTAAACGTATCACGGTGACCAGGGCAGTGTGAACGTATCACAGTGACCAGGGCAGTGTAAACGTATCACGGTGACCAGGGCAGTGTAAACGTATCACGGTGACCAGGGCAGGGTAAATGTATCACAGTGACCAGGGCAGTGTAAACATATCACAGTGACCAGGGCAGGGTAAACGTATCACAGTGACCAGGGCAGGGTAAACGTATCACAGTGACCAGGGCAGGGTAAATGTATCACAGTGACCAGGGCAGTGTAAATGTGTCACAGTGACCAGGGCAGTGTAAACGTGTCACAGTGACCAGGGCACGGTAAACGTATCACAGTGACCAGGGCAGTGTAAATGTGTCACAGTGACCAGGGCAGTGTAAACGTATCACAGTGACCAGGGCAGTGTAAACATATCACAGTGACCAGCGCAGGGTAAATGTAACACGGTGACCAGGGCAGGGTAAATGTATCACAGTGACCAGGGCAGGGTAAATGTATCACAGTGACCAGGGCAGTGTAAATGTGTCACAGTGACCAGGGCAGTGTAAACGTATCACAGTGACCAGGGCAGTGTAAACGTATCACAGTGACCAGGGCACGGTAAACGTATCACAGTGACCAGGGCAGGGTAAATGTATCACAGTGACCAGGGCAGTGTAAATGTGTCACAGTGACCAGGGCAGTGTAAACGTATCACAGTGACCAGGGCAGTGTAAATGTATCACAGTGACCAGGGCAGTGTAAATGTGTCACAGTGACCAGGGCAGTGTAAACGTATCACAGTGACCAGGGCAGTGTAAACATATCACAGTGACCAGCGCAGGGTAAATGTAACACGGTGACCAGGGCAGGGTAAATGTATCACAGTGACCAGGGCAGGGTAAATGTATCACAGTGACCAGGGCAGTGTAAATGTGTCACAGTGACCAGGGCAGTGTAAACGTATCACAGTGACCAGGGCAGTGTAAACGTATCACAGTGACCAGGGCACGGTAAACGTATCACAGTGACCAGGGCAGGGTAAATGTATCACGGTGACCTGGGCAGGGTAAATGTATCACAGTGACCAGGGCAGTGTAAATGTATCACGGTGACCAGGGCAGGGTAAATGTGTCACAGTGACCAGGGCAGTGTAAACGTATCACGGTGACCAGGGCAGGGTAAATGTATCACAGTGACCAGGGCAGTGTAAACGTATCACGGTGACCAGGGCAGTGTAAACGTATCACAGTGACCAGGGCAGTGTAAACGTATCACAGTGACCAGGGCAGTGTAAACGTATCACGGTGACCAGGGCAGTGTAAACGTATCACGGTGACCAGGGCAGGGTAAATGTATCACAGTGACCAGGGCAGTGTAAACGTATCACGGTGACCAGGGCAGGGTAAATGTATCACAGTGACCAGGGCAGTGTAAATGTATCACAGTGACCAGGGCAGTGTAAATGTGTCACAGTGACCAGGGCAGGGTAAACGTATCACAGTGACCAGGGCAGGGTAAACGTATCACAGTGACCAGGGCAGTGTAAATGTATCACAGTGACCAGGGCAGGGTAAATTTATCACAGTGACCAGGGCAGGGTAAACGTATCACAGTGACCAGGGCAGTGTAAATGTATCACAGTGACCAGGGCAGGGTAAACGTATCACAGTGACCAGGGCAGTGTAAACGTATCACAGTGACCAGGCTGATGCAAACATGTCACAGTGACCAGGGTAAGATCCTTAAAGAAAGAAAGACTTGTATTTATACAGTGCCTTTCATGACTTCCCAAAGTGCTTTATAGCCAATAAAGTACTTTTGAAGTCCAGTCATTGTTGAAATGTAGTAGCTAATTGTGCACAGCAAGGTCCCACAAATAGCAATGTGATAATGTCCAGATAATCTGTTTTTTATTGATGTTGGTTGATAAATATCGGCCAGGACACTGGGGAGAACTACCCTGCTCTTCCACAAAAGAACACCATGGGATCTTTCACTTCCACCTGAGAGGGCAGACGGGGCCTCGGTTTAACATCTCATCTGAAAGACAGCACTTCCAACAGTGCAGTACTCCCTCAGTACTATACTGGCAGCATCAGCCTCGATTTTGTACTCAAGTCTCAGGAGTGGGGCTTGAACCCACAACCTTCTGACACAAAAGCAAGAGCGCTACCCACTGAGCCATGGGTCAAATCTCTTCCCACTCTCTCAGTTCTACACCCCAAACATCAACCTGCCATCTCCCCTTTTTGAGGCTGACAGGCTTGTTGTGCGTTTCCGAGTTGTAGCTTTAACTGATTCAGGTTGGTGTCAGCCATGTTAGCAGGCTCAAAATATATTTGATTTTGATTCTGCGTGCCTGGTAGGGTTGCCAACACTGGTTGGGTGTATTCCTGGAGGTTTCATCACATGACCGCCCTCCCTGAACCACCCCGCCCCCACAATCTCACCATTGGCCCATCCTCCAGGCGCCAATTGGAGAGTGAACAGACTCTTTATTGTTACCAGATTGGATTAATCTTAACTGCCAGTCAAACAGCCCCCCCCGCCAAAAAAAACAGCTCCAATATTTTTCCAACTAATAAATGAAAGTGTTCAAAGAAAATGAAAAAGAAAACTATTTTTTTTAATGCCCCGCTGATTTTTCTCCCGGGTGTTTACGCACAACAGTATCCTTGAGATTAATCTTCGATTCCTGGAGACTCCAGGGCAATCCTGGAGGGGGTTGGCAACCCTGGTGCCTGGGTTTGCATGGACCCCAGCAGCTGTAGGGGGGGGGGGGGGGGGGTGGAGAGCTGTTCCAAGACGACACTGCTGGTGTGACCCTGTCACGTTGTATCACGGTGCAACATCAGACCGTGAGCCTGAAAGCCCTCCAGTCACAACAAGTGGTTGGGGTGGGACTTGGGGAAGGGTCTATTGCACAGAAAACACAGCTGATGAAGCCGCTGAACCTTCTTGCGGTGATTGATGATGATGATGATGTGTAAACCGGGCTGAATCTCCTTGCTTTTGTTTTGCATTACAAGCTGCCCAGTCTGACGTAGGGAAGGAGCTCAGCATCTTTTTCGGGATATGAATGAAGAATGGCGGATACAGAGCCCATGAACTCTCCGGCTGCATCTCCCTTCCTCGGGCTCCACATCACCTCCCCTTCCAATTTCAGGTACCGGAGACTTCATCAGTGAAATCTGTTTGCTTTTTTTTTTGTTGCTTCTATTTGCGATATTTGATCTCAATGCAAAGGGAGAGGGGAAAAGGAGAAGGGAGGGGAAAAAAAGCATTAAAAGGGGAATGAAATGCTAATAACGCCCCGGTACTGTCTGCACCAGGCACCGGCAGCCGGGTCATTCTCCCCTGTTAATTACTGCAATGTGTTGCACCCATTATACTGGCAATTGGTATTTATTTTAATTTTTTGCACATTCTTTTTTGTGTGTATGTGTGTAACTTGTGTTTTACAAATCATTGCCCAAAACGTGTTATTTGCCGGATATTATTTCAGGGCGTGGACAGCTCCCAGTGAGTGGAGGCTTTTTAAATGTCGATTTAAAAAAAATTAAAGCAATTTCGAAGATGTGTTTTTATGAAAATTGCAACTTTTTAAATGCTAGTGCTTTGATATTGTAAGTTATTATTATTATTAATAAGCTGTTCTTTTCACGTTCGCATAGTAAGGGGAAATTGGAATTGTGACGGTGGTGTTTATTGGGACGAGCAGTGAGATACACATTTGTGTATATATATTATTAAATCATGCTAAATATTGAGGAGAGCAATGCTTAACTCCTAAAAAGACGGCCCATAGGCAGAGTATGTGACTGCAGGTTGTTGTGAATTAAACCCTTGCTATCTCGACAGCCTGTTTGCTCCCGTAGCTCAGTGGGTATCACTCGCCTCCAAGTCAGGAGGTTGTGGGTTCAAGTCGAAATCCAGAGACTTGAGAGCAAAATAAAAATCCAGGCTGACACTCCAGTGCAGTACTGAGGGAGCGCTGCACTGTCGGAGGGGCCGTCTTTTGGATGAGACATTAAGCCCCCTCAGGTGGACCTAAAGGCTCTTGGGGCACTATTTTGAAGAAGAGCAGGGGAGTTTTCCCTGGTGCCCTGGCCAAATTGATCCCTCAACCAACATCACTTTTTTAAAAAACACAGATTATCTGATCATTTATCTCGCTGCTGTTTGTGGGATCTTGCTGTGCACAAATTGGTTGCTGTGTTTCCTTGCATTACAACAGTGACTACACTTAAAGTATTTCATTGGCTGTAAAGCGCTTTAGGATGACCTGAGGTCGTGAAAGGTGCTATATAAATGCAAGCCTTTCTTTCTTTGTTAAATCATCTGTCTCACGGTGACTGAATGTGACATATTTTGGATTTTTGCTGTTTTTTTGAGGGGGGGGGGAAATCACTTCCTGCTATTCTGCTCCCTTTATAATTTAAGTTCACTGGTCTATGATGACTTAAATCAGATATAAGTCCCTTCTCATTATGTGCAAATTATGGGATTTTCCCAGGCTTTTTAAACGGTGCTTTTTTGGGGGGGGGAGGATTATATTCCACTACTCCGTCCATTTATAACTGGGACCACTGGTTGACTGGTTCAAGTCAAATCCCATTTTTATTACATAGATTATGGATTTTTTCCTCCAGCCCTACAACCCTCCGAGATCTCTGCACTTCCCCAATTCTGGCCTCCTGCACATCCCCGATTTTCATCGCTCCACCATTGGCGGCCGTGTTTTCAGCCCTAGGCGGTAAGCTCTGGAATTCCCTCCCTAAACCTCTCTGCCTCTCTCTCCTTTTTGAGATGCTCCTTAAAACCTACCTCTTTGACCAAGCATTGGTCACCTGTCCTAATATCTCCTTATGTGTCTCGGTATCAAATTTTGTCTGATTACGCTCCTGTGAAGCGACTTGGGACAACTTTCTACGTTAAAGGTGCTATATAAAAGCAAGTTGTTATTATCAGGTATTTCTGCCTGTGTTTTTGGAATTGTATTTTGTGATTCCCTGCATTTTTCAATGAGAACCACAAATCAGTGTCCAGGATCATCATTAACAACAAGGCTGTTACTTTAACAGTTAAGAGACAACCAGGCTGGTGTGGGACTGGAATCACATAGGTCCAGACTGGTTAAGGACAGCAGGTTTCCTTCACTACTGTCCACTAAGACTTAACCGGTCTGGACCTATATGTGATTCCACACCCACCTGGTTGACTCTTAATTGCCCTCTGAAGTTGCCTAGCAAGCCACTCTGTTGTTTCAAAACTGTTACAGGGCAACTGAGGATGAACTGTAAATGTCCCCCTTGCCAGTGACGCTGACATCCCGAGAATGCTCCTCATCAATTTTTAAAAAAATAGCTAAACATACCTTTTCGCTGACTTGGCTGCATTCTTTGTCCAGAAACCCCTGGGTGTGCAGGCCCGGTGCCTGCTCCTCTCAGGGCAGTCCAATTTCCCAGAGGGATGCTAAAACAGGCGTTAGGCCCTTTCCATATGCTGAGGGGCCTAACGCCTGTTTTGGGTGGCCACCCCAGATGCCTGAAAAGCAGCCTGACCCAATTTCTGGTCGAACGTTTTTCAGGCATCTTTAGGGCACAAGATGTTAATCCCTGAAATTGGGCCTCGTTGTGCCCATTTTATGTTTGTTAATGGGTGGAACGAGGTCCAATTTCTACCCCAATCTGTCTCTCAGGCAGTCCATTACACACATTAATCACCCTCGGTGTAAAGTAGTTAAATATAAACTCTCCGTACTCCCCTTTTCTGAGCTTGAACCAGTGAGCCCTGGTCCTAGAGTTTCTAATAATCTCGAGACGTTTTACCAAGGTTCAGTTTATCCCTTAAAGATCTTGACTACTGGAATAATATCTCCCTCTGAGCCTTCTGTTGTTCAATGTAAATAATCTCTGGGTCTTCACCCTCTCCTCATAGCTCAGATGCTTTAATCTGGATATCGGTTAGGTTACCCATTTATATACTGTATCATTGCCCTGGTTCCCTCACTGTCACAGTCAGCCAGAATCGTGCACAGTATTGCAGGTGTGGCTGTACCAGTGCTTTGTACAGATTCAATTTCACCGCCTGACATTTATAGGAAAGAAAGAACGAACTTGCATTTATATAGCATCTTTCAGAGCAACAACTTGCATTTATATTGCACCTTTTAATGTAGTAAAATGTCCCAAGGCGTTTCACAGGAGAGATTATCAGACAAAATTTGACACTGAACCACATGAGGAGATATTAGGACAGGTGACCAAAAGCTTGGATAAAGAGGTAGGTTTTAAGGAACGTCTTAAAGGAGGAGAGAGAGGTAGAGAGGTTCAGGGAGGGAATTCCAGGGCAATTACAACTGATGGCCAGTTGTTTACTCTTTTGGTTGAGTTGGGATTTATACGCTTCAAATAATATCTGCACTCAATATTCATAAGTGATATCCCATCAAGTGATCGGAATGGTACCTTTGCTTGCAGGGGATATCTAAATGACAAGAGTTGCTGTTTGAACCAGCCTGAAATTACAGTTATATAAATGTGCCGTTAGCTATTTGGAGAGCCACTGAACTTAATTGCTGGGATTAGAATTCTGATGCACCCAACAGCACAATGTGGTATGATCAGTCAATTGCACACATTTTATTTTGTTATTTTAGATCTAATTGTTCTTACTACTTCAGTCAAATGAATTGTTGTACTCCGATTTGCCAATTTGTAAAATTTGCCGCAAATCTATTGTGCACCTTGAGTGGCAGGTTGCACAATAGTATGTGTTAAAATAGTTAGGTGTCAGCTGTGGCTCGGTTAGTAGCACTCTCGTCTCTTGAGTTAGAAGGTCGTAGGTTCAAGCCCAGCTCCAGAGACTTGAGCACATAATCCAGACTTGACACTCCCAGTGCCAGTACTGAGGGAGTGCTGCACTGTCGGAGGTGCCGTCTTTCGGATGAGATGTTAAACCGGGGCCCTGTGTTTACTGCTCACTGTTAAATACTTCTGATACCATGTGTACAAAATCCAGGCTGACACTCCCAGTGCAGTCTGGGCCCTTTGAACTCCATCAGGGTCGGATGCTGAGTCAGTTTGTGGGTGAAGACCAGGCGCGGGTATATGAGGGGGGGGGGGGTTGGTGAGCATTGGTCTAGCAGTATTAATGTGGAGTCAGAAGGAGCACCCCTTCCCCTCCTGGCTCCACATTAAGGTAGCTTCAAAAAATAAATGACCCTGCCAATTTCTTCAAAGGCCTCCAGTGGTCCCTTTTTAAGAGCCTGAAATTTTTGATAGGAGCATATAGGTCATACAAGAGCACCACCGACAGTGAGAGCCAAGCTTACATACCTGTGGTCTGAGGGAGAACTTTAAAGGCCCTGATTTTAACCTGGGAAGGGTGGGAAGCCCTCATGATGGCAGCAGAATGAGGCTTGGGCCATTTATCTCCCAGGCCTCATTTAAATATTGTAAACAATTTTACAACACCAAGTTATAGTCCAACGATTTTATTTGAAATTTACAAGCTTTCGGAGGCTTCCTCCTTCCTCAGGTAAATGTCAGGAACTCCTCGAAGCCTACGTATTTATAAATCACAGAACAATACATGGTGATTATAGATAGTCTTTGCAACTGCCCGTTGCCAAGGCAATCACAGTGTTCAGACAGAGAGGTGTTACCGACAGAGCCCCCGAATATACAGTCAACAAAAAAAAACAAACAGAAAAAAAAACAGAGAGGCAGAAACATCCGGAAGGCAGAGAAAGCCAGCAAATGACCCGTTATATTAAAAACAGATAGCTTTTGTTCACTGGTGGGGTTACGTGTAACGTGAGATGAACCCAAGATCCCAGTTGAGGCCGTCCTCATGGGTGCGGAACTTGGCTATCAATTTCTGCTCGACGATTTTGCATTGTCGTGTGTCTCGAAGGCCGCCTTGGAGTACGCTTACCCGAAGATCGGTGGCTGAATGTCCCTGACTGCTGAAGTGTTCCCCGACTGGGAGGGAACCCTCCTGTCTGGCAATTGTTGCGCGGTGTCTGTTCATCCGTTGTCGCAGTGTCTGCATGGTCTCGCCAATGTACCATGCTCTGGGGCATCCTTTCCTGCAACATATGAGGTAGACAACATTGGCCGAGTCACAGGAGTATGAACCATGCACCTGGTGGGTGGTGTCCTCTCGTGTGATGGTGGTATCTGTGTCGATGATCTGGCATGTCTTGCAGAGGTTACCATGGCAGGGTTGTGTGGTGTTGTGGACGCTGTTCTCCTGAAAGCTGGGTAATTTGCTGCGAACGATGGTCTGTTTGAGGTTGGGTGGCTGTTTTGAAGGCGAGTAGTGGAGGTGTGGGGATGGCCGTAGCGAGGTGTTTGTCGTCATTGATGACATGTTGAAGGCTGCAGAACAAGGTTGAAGAACATGGCGTAGTTTCTCCGCTCCGGGGAAGTACTGGACGATGAAGGGTACTCTGTTGGTTGCATCCTGTGTTAGTCTTGTGAGGAGGTCTATGCGATTTTTCGCTGTGGCCCGTCAGAACTGTCGACCGATGAGTCGAGCGTCATATCCCGTTCTTACTAGGGCGTCTTTCAGCGTCTGTAGGTGTCCATCGCGTTCCTTCTCGTCTGAGCAGACCCAGTGTATTCGCAGGGCCTGTCCATAGGGGATGGCCTCTTTGACGTGGTTAGGTCGATGTATCTGGTGTATAGCGTTGGTTGGAGGTCCTGTGCAGTGAAGAAGTCGTGCTCGAACTTGTGCATGAAAATGTTGGCGTATTGGGATGCGAATTTGGTCCCCATGGCTGTTCCGTGTGTTTGGGTAAAGAACTGGTTATCGAAGGTGAAGACATTGTGATCCAGGATGAAGCGGATGAGTTGTAGGATGGCATCTGGAGATTGGCTGTTGTTGGTGTTGAGTATTGATGCTGTCGCAGCGTGCTGTCATCGTGGGGGATACTGATGTAGAGTGCTGAGACGTCCATCGTGGTGAGAAGTGTTCCTGGTTCAACTGGTCCGTGGGTACTGAGTACTCAGGAACCAGGAACACTTCTCACCACGATGGACGTCTCGGCACTCTACACCAGTATCCCCCACGATGCACAAGTTCGAGCACGACTTCTTCACTGCACAGGACCTCCAACCAACGCTATACACCAGATACATCAACGACATTTTCTTCCTATGGACCCACAGCGAAGAATCACTAAAGAGACTACACGATAACATCAACAAGTTCCATCCCACCATCAAGCTCACCATGGACTACTCCTCAGAATCGGTTTCTTTCTTGGACACACGAATCTCCATCAAAGACGGGCACCTCAGCACCTCACTCTACCGCAAGCCCACGGACAACCTCACAATGCTCCACTTTTCCAGCTTCTACCCTAACCACGTCAAAGAGGCCATCCCCTATGGACAGGCCCTGCGAATACACAGGGTCTGCTCAGACGAGGAGGAACGCGATGGACACCTACAGACGCTGAAAGACGCCCTAGTAAGAACGGGATATGACACTCGACTCATCGATCGACAGTTCCGACGGGCCACAGCGAAAAATCGCATCGACCTCCTCAGAAGACTAACACGGGACGCAACCAACAGAGTACCCTTCGTCGTCCAGTACTTCCCCGGAGTGGAGAAACTACGCCATGTTCTCCGCAGCCTTCAACATGTCATCAATGACGACAAACACCTCGCCATGGCCATCCCCACGCCTCCACTACTCGCCTTCAAACAGCCACCCAACCTCAAACAGACCATCGTTCGCAGCAAATTACCCAGCTTTCAGGAGAACAGCGTCCACGACACCACACAACCCTGCCACGGTAACCTCTGTAAGACATGCCAGATCATCGACACAGATACCACCATCACACGAGAGGACACCACCCACCAGGTGCATGGTTCATACTCCTGGGACTCGGCCAACGTTGTCTACCTCATATGTTGCAGGAAAGGATGCCCCGGAGCATGGTACATTGGCGAGACCAGGCAGACACTGCGACAATGGGTGAACGGACACCGTGCAACAATCGCCAGACAGGAGGGTTCCCTCCCAATCGGGGAACACTTCAGCAGTCAGGGACATTCAGCCACCGACCTTCGGGTAAACGTACTCCAAGGCGGCCTTCGAGACACACGACAACGCAAAATCGTCGAGCAGAAATTGATAGCCAAGTTCCGCACCCATGAGGACGGCCTCAACCGGGATCTTGGGTTCATCTCACGCTACACGTAACCCCACCAGCGAACAAAAGCTATCTGTTTTTAATATAACTGGTCATTTGCTGGCTTTCTCTGCCTTCCGGATGTTTCTGCCTCTCTTTTTTTTCTTTTTTTTTTGTTGACTGTATATTCGGGGGCTC
Source organism: Heptranchias perlo (assembly GCF_035084215.1). Lineage (NCBI taxonomy): Eukaryota > Metazoa > Chordata > Chondrichthyes > Hexanchiformes > Hexanchidae > Heptranchias > Heptranchias perlo. The sequence continues at coordinate 61,346,451 of NC_090336.1, read as the reverse complement.
TGTAGTTAACACCTCTCTGTCTGAACACTGTGATTGCCTTGGCAACGGGCAGTTGCAAAGACTATCTGTAATCACCATGTATTGTTCTGTGATTTATAAATGCGTAGGCTTCGAGGAGTTCCTGACATTTACCTGAGGAAGGAGGAAGCCTCCGAAAGCTTGTAAATTTCAAATAAAATCATTGGACTATAACTTGGTGTTGTAAAATTGTTTACTATTGTCAACCCCAGTCCATCACTGGCATCTCCACATCATTTAATTATGGCAACGTTGACTCCTGCTCCTCCTGGCTCACAGGGAAACGTTAAGAAAAATAAATCAAACTTACTCGGGGTCTCTTCTGGTTTTACTGGCAGCCCCAGCACTTTGTGCCATTCCTTGTTAAAATCTCGTCGGGGTCCAAATTACATCATCGCCCCCCCCCCGACTTTCGAATATTGATGAAGCGCCCATGAAACGCTTCGGGAATGCGCCCCCCCCCCCCACCCCCCCGCCATTTTAACCCATACCTGCCGGGTGGGCAGGGGTTAAAATCGGGCTAACAACTTTGCAGAATATTCTATAGTTTATTGGAGCTGCTTGCTCTGGTGCTAGATCAGTATTAGTCATGCTAATTTGTGTGTGTGTGTGTGTGTGTGTGTGTGTGTGTGTGTGTATTTTGATCTAATTCAATTAAAAATAAAATTTTCCCAGAGCTATTAAAATGATCCAGACACTGAGAAATTACTGTCGCTGAATCCACTGCGTGAACACTTAAATGCCTCCAGTTCCCCTCTGTGCTATTTTAACCGAGGTGTTAACGGGGCATTGACCCATGTTAAAATAAATGAGTTAAGAGTGGAGAGAAGGAATTCAGTATTAATTGCTTGTACGACAACATAACTGACAGGAAGTTGTACCCTAAGAAGAGGAGAGGTGTAGCGGAGAGCGTGAAATACGACAGCCTGCTCGCAGAGATACTGATTGCACAGCAACAAGAGACAAAGACCATTATTATTTCTGGGATCCTTTGGAGACAGATTGCGCTGGCACTAGACTGTTCAGAACAAAGAGAAGTAAGGAGAATTTGATTAAAGGGGAAGATCTTTGTCGAAAGGGAGCCCAGCAGGGATGGAACGTGACACAGTCATTTCCCCTTAGGGGCAGGACAGTTTAAGAGGAGATACCAATGGAAAGCTAAATTCCCAGGATAAAGCCAGGTTAGAGAGGGGGCAACTATCTCCCTTCAGCAAGACGCCATCTCTAGCCACTAAGCAAGGAATCCAGGTCTATCTCTGTAATAAAAGCAAATCTCTTCAAAGAGATTCAACCTTTACTATCTGTTGTCATTTACATCCTTCCTGCTGTGTTTTCAATGGGCTACAGAATGATACAGCACACAAGGAGACCCTTTGGCCCATCGTGCCTATGCCGGCTCTTTGAAAGAGCTATCTAATTGGTCCTGCTCTTACCCCATAGCCCTGCAAACTTTTCCTTTTCCAGTTTATATCCAAGTCCCAATTGTGGCCACCTACTATTGTTCACAGTCATGGCACTTACTCCTTCCAAAATGGCTGATGACTTAGGGTACAGTTAAACTATAACCGCACTGTCAGTGTGTGAAGTATCATCGTAGGTGCATAGAGGAGGCCATTTGGCCCATCGTACCTGTGCCGGCTCTTTGAAAGAGCGATCTAATCAGTCCCACTCACCCTGCTCTTTTACCATAGCCCTGCAAATGTTTTCCCTTCAAGTATTCAAGTGGTTTCACTTTGCTTCAACCTGACTGTTACAAGAGGTAATCCTGCAGCACCAGCAGGGAGTGTGGATCGGGAGTACGAGGTAAACACTGTATCCCCAATTCTCCCATCTGCACTCCCTATGGGTGTAGCTCTTGGCTGGGAGGGCAGAATTACTCCTGTAGTGTAAATGCAGCCTGCGTCTGGAGTTAGGAAGTGACCGCACACTGGATTGAGGTGGAGTGGGTCTCCATGCAGGACGTAACCTCACTCCGCTTTGCTCTGAAGTCAGGTTGGGCCTTGGCACCAGATTGATGCGACACAAATCCAGTGTTGGTGCTAAGCCGAAACCGCTCCAGTTAAACAGTAGGCGATGGCCCAGATACAATGGTCCAATGACATCCTTCTGTGCTGCAATCTCAAGCAAGAAAGAAGGCAAGAACTTGCATTTATATAACACATTTCATGACCTCAGGACATCCCAAAGTGCTTTACAGCCAATGAAGTACTTTTTTGAAGCATAGTCACTGTTGTATTATAGGAAAAGCGGCAGCCAATTTGCGCACAGCAAGATCCCACAAACAGCAATGTGATGATGACCAGATCACCTATTTTAGTGATTGGTTGAAGGGAGGGATAAATATTGGCCAGGTCACCGGGGAGAACTCCCCTACTCTTGTTCGAAATACTGCCACCTGAGAGGGCAGTCAGGGCCTCGGTTTTACATCACATCTGAAAAAGACGGCACCTTCGACAGTGCAGCTCTCCCTCAGTACTGCGCTGGAAGTGTCAGCCTGGATTCCGTGCTCAAATCTCTGGAGTGGGACTTGAACCCACAACTTTCTGATGCCGAGGTGAGAGTGCTACCCACTGAACCACAGCTGACACCTAAAGTCCTTAAGTATCCCATCTGGTCAGGCCGGTGAATTGGTGAAATTAATTCTATAGTGTAAACGTTGCAGTTACTGTATTACAGGCTCACCAACTTGCGTTCATTGTTGTAGCCAGTGTTAGTAGATTTTTCACTGACAGTCTTCACCCAAACCCCAGCGATCAACCTTCACCGGGGTCCTTTCAACAGATCTTATCTCATTCCACCCTCAAAACCTAAAAGACCTCCTACCTGCCACGTGAGCCCACCTTGAAACGATCAAGGTCAGCGCTCAGTGGAATCCGCAGTGTCGGTCCTCCGATTTCTGACGACGTCCTACACGTTGAAATGAACCCTGCAGGTAGCTCTCCGCTGACCCCGGCTACCATGACACGACTGACCCCCCAACACACCGATCTTCGGTGGAGCTGCTTAAGTACCTTCTGACAAATCAGCTGTAATCTAATTCCTTTTGAATTAATTTGACAGATTTGTGTCGTCCCTATAATTCTGAAACTTGTCACTTAGCAAGAAAAAAATAAAGACTTTCTACCCTGCCCACTTGGAATGATTGGCTTTTCAGCTGTCAGTTCAGGATAAATCAATCATTCTTAAATGGAGTGGACGGCCATAAATGGTGGGTAAGTGTTACTCGCTTAAGCATTGTTAAGATGCTCATTAACTACTTCAAAACCGAGAAACTCATCATCACTGCAGGATCGTGCTGTTTGGCTGATTTTAATTGGACCCATCGGGTTGGCACTGGACCGCCCCTGTGTCACTAGTCAGAAAACATCTCTGGGGGGGGCGCCACGAGTAAAAGAGTCTAACAATTGCAGGGGGGTGGGGGTGAAGCATAAACTGGCAGCGGACTGCAGTGTTTTTGGGGAGCTAGGAGAAACCTCTCTTGCTTCCCACTTGTGGGGGAATCCAAAACTAGAGGCCATCAGTATAAGATGGTCACTAATAAATCCAATCAAGAATTCAGGAGAAACTCTTTGCCCAGAGAGTGGTGAGAATGTGGAACTCACTACCTCAAGGAGTGGTTGAGGCGAATAGCATAGATGCCTTTAAGGGGAAGCTAGATAAGTACATGAGGGAGAAAGGGTTAGATGAAATATGGTGGGCGGAGGCTCGTTTGGAGCTTAAACACGGCCTGGACCTGTTGGGCCGAATGGCCTGTTTCTGTGCCGTAGACACCACGTCACTTGGTGGCAGCGGTTTGGGAACTTTAAATTGACCAGGGCATTTCATAGCCTTCCTTACCTAAGAAAGGATATACTTGCTATTGAGGGAGTGCAGCAAAGGTTCACCAGACTGATTCCTGGGATGGCAGGACTGTCGTATGTGGAGAGATTGGGTCGACTCGGCCTGTATTCATTCGAGTTTAGAAGAATGAGAGGGGATCTCATTGAAACATATAAAAATCTGACAGGGCTAGACAGACTGGATGCAGGGAGGATGTTTCCCCTGGCTGGGGGGGTCTAGAATGAGGTGTCACAGTCTCAGGATACGGGGTAGGACATTTAGGACTGAGATGTGGAGAAATTTCTTCACTCAGAGGGTGGTGAACCTGTGGAATTCTCTACCACAGAAGGCTGTGGAGGCCAAGTTACTGAATATATTTAAGAAGGAGCTCGATAGATTTCTAGACACAGAAAGCATCAACAGGTATGGGGAGAGAGTGGGACTATGGTATTGAGATAGAGGATCAGCCATGATCATACTGAATGACTGAGCAGGCTCACAGGCTCGAAGGACCGAATGGCTTACTGCTGCTCCTAATTTCTATGTAAACAATTTTACAACACCAAGTTATAGTCCAGCAATTTTATTTTAAATTCACAAGCTTTCGGAGGCTTCCTCCTTCGTCAGGTGAACGATGTGAAAATGTTTTCACATCGTTCACCTGACGAAGGAGGAAGCCTCCGAAAGCTTGTGAATTTAAAATAAAATTGCTGGACTATAACTTGGTGTTGTAAAATTGTTTACAATTGTCAACCCCAGTCCATCACCGGCATCTCCACATCAATTTCTATGTAGGCAGCAAACCACTGCTCCGATCGCCCTTCAACCTTCTATTGCAAGATGAGTAAATACAATTTTGTTTAATTCATTTTGCCACTGAAATGTCAAGATATTTTAGAGGATTTCAGCAACAAAGGTGCGAAGAGTTTACGGAATTGCCCGAAATAGAAGGCTCTCTTTTAACACATTGTGAGCAGCTCCTTTGAAATTGAGTGCTAAGTGCCCAGTATAAACGGTTGCCTGCCATAAGCGTGAGTACTAAAAGTGGTGGGGGCTGGATTCGCTATTTATTCGAGTTTTTAAATCTTCAGTTTTACTTGTAGGTTGGATTCAGTTTAGGAGGAGATCACGGCAATTCAGATGGCTTCACTTAACCAGAGGAATAATAAAGGGTAAATTGCATATAAATTTTCATAACTTTCTTTGCTGTAAAACGTATTGGGAGTTCAGGTGTGACGGTTAGCAGGTTCCACAGGATATTCCATGGACCTTTGCATCAAAATTCCCAAAATTCACGACCAGTGGGTGAAGCTTTGCTTGTGAATCGGTGAAATTACCCCAATGGTGTAAAAGCTATTGTCGTTGATGTACAAACATTTAACCAAATTTTAACCAAACCAAAATTTAGATTCTTCTAGGTAAGGGTATTAAGGGTTACGGAAGCAAGGCGGGTAGATGGAGTTAAACTACAGATCAGCCGTGACCTAATTGAGAGGCGGAACAGGCTCGAGGGGCTGAATGGCCTGCTCCTGAATTTCTCTCCCTACTGCTTTAATGGAGGTGTTAACCTATGAATCTTGAGCTGTGAGGAGCCAGTGGAGTGCAAGAGGTCCAGACAGTGTGGCGATTAGTCACAGCAGGAATGATTGGGACATAAGTATTGAAATTTCCATTTGTATATTTTGCTGTATTTTGAGTTTACCTTTTAATTTACTTCATTTTAGCTATTCAATACTAGGAGCTGTTTAACATCATTTTATTTGTCAAAGTTTATTTGTTAAAGGTGTCAGCCCTGGCTCAGAGGGTAGCACTCTCACCTCTGAGTCAGAAGGTCATGGCTTCAAGTCCCACCCCAGAGACTTGAGCACAAAATCTAGGCGGACACAGCATAAAAAGAATTTCAAAGCCATAGTGTACAGCATTGATTCACCAGGACGATGTGAGGGATGGAAATTCAAAGTTATGAGGGGAGACTTGAGATACTGAAACTATTTTCACTCGATCAGGGAAGGCTAAGAGGGGATTTAGTAGATTTTTTTTCTTTAAATTGTGAAGAGTTTTGATCGAGTGAATAGGGGAAGACTCTTTCTTCTGGCTGGGGAGCCAGTGACGAGGGGGGCCATCAATTTAAAAACTGTTACTGCTATGAGAACAAAGAGCGGTTAGGAGAAATTTCTTTACACAGAGGGTTGTTGGAGCTCGGATTGCTTTTTTTTATTCATTCATGGGATGTGGGTGTCGCTGGTGGTGAGCCGTCTTCTTGAACTGCTGCAGTCCATGTGGTGACGGTTCTCCCACAGTGCTGTTAGGAAGGGAGTTCTAGGATTTTGACCCAGCGACGATGAAGGAACGGCGATATATTTCTAAGTCGGGATGGTGTGTGACTTGGAGGGGAACGTGCAGGTGGTGGTGTTCCCCTCCAAGTCACACACCATCCCGACTGTGCTTGCTGCCCTTGTCCTTCTAGGTAGTAGAGGTCACTGGTTTAGGAGGTGCTGTCGAAGAAGCCTTGGCGAGTTGCTGCAGTGCATCCTGTGGATGGTACACACTGCAGCCACTGTGCACCAGTGGTGAAGGGAATGAATGTTTAGGGTGGTGGATGGAGTCCCAATCAAGCGGGCTGCTTTGTCCTGAATGTTGTCAAGCTTCTTGAGCGTTGTTGGAACTGCACTCATCCAGGCAAGTGGAGAGTATTCCATCACACTCCTGACTTGTGCCTTGTAGATGGTGGAAAGGCTTTGGGGAGTCAGGAGGTGAGTCATTCGCCACAGAATACCCAGTCTCTGACCTGCTCTTGTAGCCACAGTATTTATATGGCTGGTCCAGTTAAGTTTCTGGTCAATGGTGACCCCCAGGATGTTGATGGTGGGGGATTCGGTGATGGTAATGCAGTTGAATGTCAAGGGGAGGTGGTTAGACTCTCTTGTTGGAGATTGTCATTGCCTGGCACTTGTCTGGCGCGAATGTTACTTGTTATTTGAGAAAGTTACTTGCTTTGCCACAGGGAATGGTCGAGGCAGAGACCATTGCATTTATTAAGGAAAAACTGGGCAAATATTTGAAGAGGAGGCAGATACAGGCTTTTGGGAAGAGAGCTGATTAGTTTTAGATTGTGCTAGCAAACAGTTGGCACAGACACGATGGGCTGAGTGGCCTCCTTCTGTGCTGCAAACTTCTGTGTTTATTTTATTTTAAATGGATTAACACCTTCAATAAAATAATGGGGAGAGTGACACTTGGGACAAGAGCACTCAGCATCTGTGCAGTAACGTCGCTAATTGTCACATCTATCCGTAGATTTTTCTTGCATTACAAATGAAGATGAGAAATGCAATGTGAGAGTGTTGCTATGAAGTTTGGCAATGATACAACGTTAATGTTATGTTAACGCTGTTTACCAGGGAATGGTTTTCAGCAGCATTACAATTAAATTGCTGTGAAATTAATGATAACAGAATCTGTTGGCCAGAATTCAGCTAGTAATTGAATAGTTCTGGTGGAACCACTATTGGGGGGGTGGGGGGGGGAGATGCAGGCTACCTCTGACAGCTGGATAGGGTCTAAGTGTATCAGGTGTGAGCAACCTCAATCCAGTTCTCGGTGGAATTGTTCGACAGGACAGACATCCGTCTTATTCTGCACCCGTTGGGACTGAAGGGACAAACCTGCGAAATTCAAGTCATGTTAGTGCAATTCATAGAATTTTACAGCACAGAAGGAGGCCACTCGGCCCTTTGTACCTGTGCCGGCTCTTTGAAAGAGCTATCCAATTAGTCCCACTCCTCCTGGTCTTTCTCCATAGCCCTGCAAATATTTCTTTTTCAAATATATATCCAACATCAATGTGCATTTCTATAGCGCCTTTAACTTCGCAAAACATCCCAAGGCGCTTCACAGGAGTGTAATCTGACAAAATTTAACACCGAGCCAAATAAGGAAATATTAGGAAGGGAAAGAGGTAGGTTTTAAGGAGCATCTTAAAGGAGGAGAGAAAGGCAGAGAGGTTTAGGAAGGGAATTCCAGAGCTTAGGGCCTAGACAGCTGAAGGCATGGCCGCCAATGGTGGGGTGATGGAAAGCGGGACTGCGTAAGAGGTCAGAATAAATGGAGAGAAGGGTTAAAGTAAAACTAAGTCAGGATATTGTTGTGGAAACCGATTGTACGGTAATCACCTTGCGATGGCCTGCGGTCACAGAGGGGGTGGGGACATTGAGTGAACCGGCAGACACCCCAACGCCCCTTTCCGGGGCCACTCAGGCACATGTGCTGTTTGGCTGAGTTCTGCATGATTACGTTATCAAAATTCCAGAACTTAGAGCCCAGGCGGCTGAAGGCATGGCCGCCAATTCCCAATTACTGCTGTGGGAGGCATAAACGTTAGATTTGTGTGGTTTAGGTAAGCACTTAGAGTAAAACAGTGAGAAGTTGCTTTCACCTTGGCCCTGACCTCACCAAGTATTGCTTCATGGTGTCACTGAACATAAAATGCTCAAATATTTCATTATTATTTATCCTTCAACTCAGTCTGAACTTTGTGTGTTGGATCCAGTGGTGTTACTGAATATAAAGTGGTGCATAATTCGCCTACTCAACAATTGAAAAATAATTCCATGGCTGTAAAACAGCCAAATTTCAGGATGTCCTGACCTCAGAGGCGCTACATAAATGCAAGTTCTTGGTAAAATGTTTCATTATTATTTATTCTTTAACTCGTTAAGGATATTTGTGTCTTCCCTAAACTGGCTTGCACTTTTCCAGTGGATCACCCAGCTCTCATTAACACTTGGCGAAGATTAAGCACAAGCATATTTTATGTTTGCTATTAATTTATACTGTGAAGCTATTTAGCCGGATCTTGGTGGAGTGGGGCATCTTGCAGCGTGCCCCGTTAGTTAGACATTTTCCTGCACCCTTCAGCTCAAATTTTTTTGCCCTGTATCTTGGTGGAAGTGCAAGCTGATAATGATGTAGCGAAGGTAACGAGACATCTGGGGCCTTAGTGAACAGTGGGTCCTACAGTCTATCTCCTTAAACAATGAGATTTAACAATTGAGAAATAAACAGAGGAACGATGGAGAAGAAAATCGAGTGAATCAGAGTCAAATCAGGTACAAAAAGAGAAATGGAGAGGGAAAGAAAGATTGGATTAAGAGAGAGAGGAAAAAGAGACAAAGGAAAAGTTTTAGAAAAAAAAGTAATAATTTAAAATTTGACATTTTAAAAACCTCTAGGAACAATTTACTATATACAAGATTCAGATTGAACAGTTTAAATTGTTCAATTCCTGGGCCAGAGGGGTTGATTGACATTGCATTAACAATTATCACATTGTTAAAAAGGTACTTACGCTGTTAATTACCAGACATACCTTTCTGTGGCGGGTTTAATGGGCAATTAATGTGCAAATCCAGCAAGTTCTTAAAAATGACGGGGAGGCTAAGGGCGAAATGAAGTGTATGCAAGGCAAATGGCAGAGCAGCGTAAATCCACCAAGAAGTTCTGGAGATTCGCAACTCGTGGCGTTTCTCTTAATCCCCTGAATTTATTTGCCGATTTGCATATTAATAACGGCCTGTGTTGTTAACACGCCGTCATTTTTCCAACAAGATTCAACATATTATAGCAGCAATAACTTACTACTGTGTCCCCATATAGGAGAATGCCTCAAGTCATTTAACAATGAGAGGAGACTGAACAGGGATGAGAGAGATGGGGAGGAACCGACTGATTAATAGGGAGAGGGGACCAAAAAAGCAATCACAAAGATGTTTATTTTTCAAAGGACCTTGAATGAGGTGAGGGAAGGGGCGAGGTGGAATGATTTAGGGAGAGACTTTTAGAGGGCAGGATATGGTGTGACAGTGTGATCGAGTGGAGGGAGCAAGGAATAAGCAGTCAGCCAGAGTCATGGTGCTGTGTGTGTTCTGGGACATGTAGTTCACTCAAATAGGAAGGGACAAAGCCATGGAGGGATTTATAGACAAGGGTACACACTAGGGAACAGCGAGTCGGTGCAGCTTTACCAAGGGCAAGAGGTAATGGAAGTGCAGGATCAGTAGCGGAAACAAATTTGGGCTGCAAAGTTTTGGATTAATGGAAGTTTGCGATGATGGAGGAGGGGAAGCCAATGTGGAGGCATGTGAGACGTCAGTCTTTGGTACGATAAAGGCGTGGATTCGGGTTCCAGCAGCAGAGGGAGCGAGGTAGGAACATTATCAGATAATGTTCCCAAAGCCATGTTAGAAGCTGCCAGGATTCAGGGTATAAAATGAATGAGCAATTATGCACTGTTTAGACTGCAGTTTTCTAAATGAGATATTTTTACCTTTATTTCTCTGTTATGGTGACCGTTATAAATATTTAAAGCTCCTTCATCAGTCTAATTCCCAGGAGTCAATGCTTACTCACCAGCTATTCATAATCTCAGCATCCACTCAGCCATGTATTAAAGGGGTGTTGTCATCATGAAAAGGTGTCTGGCAAACCTTTTATCCCTCTGTATGTAAATGCACGACATGAAAATGTAAAGGAAAAGCGATGACATCAATCATATCCATTTAGGTCGAAGGCATATGGAGTGATCGTGTGTCTGAAGGAAAGAGGAGAATTTTATTTTTGTCACAATCAGGTTTACTGAATCTGTTTTTGAATGGTAAATGGGCACCCCTTAATAATGTCACTGATATATTCGAATTACATACCGAGCTTGAACATTTTTAAGTGACATTCAGAGACATGAGGATCCATTTTCTCACCAGTGCTGTTCCTGTACGATTGTTTCACACATACTAAACTCCCCTTGTGTACTTGTAAGACAATCAGACAGAGCATGTCCAGGGCTTGGAGAGGGTGCAGAGGAGATTTACCAGAATGGTGCCAGGGATGAGGGACTTCAGTTATGTGTAGAGACTGGAGAAGCTGGGGTTGTTCTCCCTTGGAGCAAAGAATGGTTAAGAGGAGAGTTAATAGAGGTACTCAAAATTGTGAGGGGTTTTGATAGCGTAAATAAGGAGAAACTGTTTCCACTGGCAGGAGAGTCGATAACCAGAGGTCACCGATTTCAAGGTAATTGGAAAAAGAACCAGAGGTGAGATGAGAATTTTTTTAATGCATCGAATTGTTGTGATTTGGAATGCACTGCCTGAAAGGGCGGTGGAAGCAGATTCAATAGTAACTTTCAAAAGGGAATTGGGTAAATACTTGAAAAGGAACAGTTTGCAGGGCTACAGGGAAAGAGCGGGGCAGTGGTTCTAATTGGATAGCTCTTTCAGAGAGCCGGCATGGACACGATGGGCTGAATGGCCTCTTCCTGTGCTGTATAATGTGCTGTGTAAAACGGGTTGCCGTTTCACTATCGCCTGTTTTGCGCTATTATCCGAGATGAACGTCACCCCCAATAAACCTACATGCATTTGCTTTAAAGTACGGACTTTCACCATTTAAAAAGAAATGAAATAACATCTGCGTTAAATCTGCACAAGTGAGTCGTTAACTGTACACGAGAATGTTAAGCAGTTGTAACCGGTACATCACTGGCCGGCCAATATGTCATGCTGACTCTTTTACATTTAACTGTTCTGCAGCATAAAAACATTGTTTGTTTCTATATAGCTGGTAAGATGTGGCTGTTTCTAACGTTTTGTAACACTTGCTTGATAGCTTCTGGGAAAGTAACTGGGGAGATTGTGTTCTTAATATCTTTCTTACCTAATGGGTTTCATGCACTGATATGAGGACCCCTTCAGTTAACGTTGCCTTGGTAACTGTGATGTCAGTGCAGCTTGGTGCTTTACACGAGTAATTGTGACAAGTGATACTTCGCATTGGCAATTTTGTATTGCTTGTTTATTTTGTCATGTGTTCTGAGAGGTTGGGGGATGCTGATTCACTTTCATTCACTAGTATCTGAGAATGAACTGACGAGGTAAAAAATGAGAACAGCAGAGAAAGGGTTAACTTAAAGGCAGGACATCCTGGAAGGAATGTATTGACAAGAGGGGAATTGCCGGATAACAAAGTTTTGAATTCAGACATGGTATGTAAGCTGGAATTCTTTAAACTGTGTCTGAGATGTTTGGTGAAGATGGAAAGCTGCAAGTTAACTTAACACTTTGCTACTTTTTGGCATTTTGATACTCAGTGTAAAAACCCACCCCCTAACTGGTTGGAACAATCTGTTCATTCCATGATTGCAGATAAGGACCCTAAATTGATTTCTCGGTCTCTGAAATGAGTTGTAATTTGTATTCATTTCATCCAACAACAGCAATAACTTGTGTTTCTACAGCACCTTTTTAATGTAGTAAAACATCCCAAGATGCTTCACAGGAGCGTAATCGGTCAAAATTTGACACCGAGCCACGTAAAAGGTAATAGCAGAGGTGACCAAAAGCTTGGTCAAAGAGGTAGGTTTTAAGAAAGGAGGAGAGGGGGGTTTAGGGAGGGAATTCCAGAGCTTGGGCCGAAGCAACTGAAGGCACGGCCGCCAATGGTGGGATGATGAAAATCAGGGATGCGCAAGAGGCCAGAATTGGAGGAGCGCAGAGATCCTGGAGGGTTGTAGGGCTGGAGGAGGTTACAGAGATAGGGAGGGGTGAGGCCGTGGAGGGATTCGAACACAAGGATGAGAATTTTAAAGTTGAGGCTTTGCCGGACCGAAGACAATGATTTCAGTTTTCCCAATGTTTAATTGGAGGAAATCTCTGCTCATCCAATGCTGGATGTCGGACAATCAGCGTGACAAATCAGAGGCAGTGGAGCGATCGAGAGAAGTGGTGGTGAGGTCGAGCTGGGTGTCGTCAGTGTACATATTAACTTGAATGACTTTTGCTTTGCTGAGAATATGCCGTTATTTCTAACGGACAGTTTATTATAATTGTAGTGTTGTCCATTCAATTAAATTAATTTGGTGGCAAAGAGTTTATTTTTAAACCACGCCTGTCTGTCTGATTCCCAATTGAGAGGCTGGGGAGAGAGAGAGAGAGAGAGAGAAGAGGCAGGAAAAGAAGAAACACAACAGTCTCCATCACAACTGGCCAGACGTGTAGTAGAGTCAAGAGGGGAAAATTTGTTCGTGTGCGTAAACAGGTGCATGGGGTGCAGGAAACGATCCATGCGCCGGAACGGACAGGCCCAAAGGTCTCGGACCTCGTTATCATCGAGCCACGGACACCTAACGGGCGTCTCTAGGCTGCTCTCCGGGGAACGGACCTCGAAGATTGGGCATGCCTGCACCACCAGCAGTGGATCTTGGGTAAGTCATTAAAGGGGACTGCGGGGGGCACGGGTGGGGGTTGCAACTGGGATGAGGGCAATCAGAAGAGTGGGTGATGGCGACATTCCGGGGGTGGGGGGGAGAATGGGATGTTGAGGTTGGAGTTGGGGGGGTGGTGGGGGAGACAGTGGTTGGCAGTGGCCTGCGTGCTTTGAATGTGGGGTTGGGAGGAGCACTCCTGCTTGTGGATCTGGTTGTCCTGAACGCAGCGTCAGGGCAAACCAATATTTCAGAGGGGGCCTCAAATAGGTGTTAGGCCCCTTATTTGCATATGCACTTGTTTCAGTAACGGGCCCTGGGTGCCTGTTTTTTTTTGCCTGCACCAATATGGCGGGCGGCCGCTTCCCGCCCACCATATTGGAGGCTTAGCGCCCAAATAGTGCACATGGGACCTGAACTCAGCCGTGGGTGAAAATAGGATGGAAGGGTTTTTGATAGTTACTTTCAAAGATTGTTGGAGGACTCGATTCGGGTAGATAGAGAAACTATTTCCACTGGTTGGGGAGTCTAGGACCAGGGGACATAACCTAAAAATTAGAGCCAGGACTTTCAGGAGTGAAGTTAGGAAACACTTCTACACGCAAAGGGTGGTAGAAGTTTGGAACTCTCTTCCGCAAACGGCAGTTGATGCTAGCTCAATTGTTAAATCCATCAATCTCAGATTTAATTTTTTGTTAACCAAAGGTATTAAGGGATATGGGGCTAAAGAGGGTATATGGAGTTAGGTCACAGATCAGCCATGAATGGGAAAGATACAAAGATCAACAAAGGGTCACAAAACAGATAGTAAGGGCTACAAAAAGAGAGTATGAAAAGAAACTCACAAGGGATATCAAAACCAATAAAAAGAACTTTTATAGTTATATTAGGAAAAAGAGGGTGGTCAGGAGCAGTGTTGGCCCCTTAAAAACTGAAAGTGGGGATATTGTCATTGACAATGGCGAAATGGCGGACATGTTGAACAATTACTTTGCGTCAGTCTTTACAGTCGAAAAAGAGGATAGCATGCCGGAAATCCCAAGAAAACTAATATTGAATCGGGGACAGGGACTCGATAAAATTAACATAGGTAAAGCAACAGTAATGAAGAAAATAATAGCACTAAAGTGACAAATCCCCAGGACCAGATGGTTTCCATCCCAGGGTTTTAAAGGAAGTAGGTGAGCACATTGCGGTTGCTCCAACTATAATCTTTCAAAGTTCTCCAGATTCAGGAACTGTCCCTCTAGATTGTAAAATTGCACATGTCACTCCGCTTTTTAAGAAAGGAGAGAGGGAAACCAGGGAATTGTAGACCAGTTAACCCAACATCTGTTGTGGGGAAAATGCTGGAGTCTATAATTAAGGATAGGGTGACTGAACACATCGAGAATTTTCAGTTAATCAGAGAGACCCAGCATGGATTTGTGAAAGGTAGGTCATGCCTCACAAACCTGATTGAATTTTTTGAAGAGGTGACTAAAGTAGTGGACAGGGGAATGTCAATGCATGTTATTTATATGGACTTCCAGAAGGCATTTGATAAAGTCCCACATAAGAGAATGTTAGCTAAGTTAGAAGCCCATGGAATCGAGGGAAAAGTACGGACTTGGTTAGGAAGTTGGCTGAGCGAAAGGCGACAGAGAGTAGGGATAATGGGAAGGTACTCACATTGGCAGGATGTGACTAGTGGAGTCCCGCAGGGATCTGTCTTGGGGCCTCAATTATTCACAATATTTATTAACGACTTAGAAGAAGGCATAGAAAGTCTCATATCTAAGTTTGTCGATGACACAAAGATTGGTGGCATTGTAAGCAGTGTAGATGAAAACATAAAATTACAAAGCGATATTGATAGATTAGGTGAATGGGCAAAAGAGTGGCAAACGGAATTCAATGTGGACAAATGTGAGGTCATCCACTTTGGATCAAAAAAGGATAGAACAGGGTACTTTCTAAATGGTAAAAAGTTAAAAACAGTGGATGTCCAAAGGGACTTAGGGGTTCAGGTACATAGATCATTGAAGTGTCATGAACAGGTGCAGAAAATAATCAAGAAGGCAAATGGAATGCTGGCCTTTATATCTAGAGGACTGGAGTACAAGGGGACAGAAGTTATGCTGCAGCTATACAAAACCCTGGTTAGACCGCACCTGGAGTATTGTGAGCAGTTCTGGGCACCGTACCTTCTGAAGGACATATTGGCCTTGGAGGGAGTGCAGCGTAGGTTTACTAGAATGATACCCGGACTTCAAGGGTTAAGTTGCGAGGAGAGATTACACAAATTGGGGTTGTATTCTCGAGGGTTTCGAATGTTGAGGGGTGATCTGATCAAAGTTTATAAGATATTAAGGGGAACAGATAGGGTGGATAGAGAGAAACTATTTCCACTGGTTGGGGATTTTAGGAGTCGGGGGCACAGTCTAAAGATTAGAGCCAGACCTTTCAGGAGCGAGATTAGAAAACATTTCTACAATCAAAGGGTTGTAGAAGTTTGGAACTCTCTTCCGCAAATGACAATTGATACTAGCTCAATTGCTAAATTTAAATCTGAGATAGATAGCTTTATGGCAACGAAAGGTATTAAGGGATATGGACCAAAGGCGGGTATATGGAGTTAGATCACAGATCAGCCATGATCTTATCAAATGGCGGAGCAGGCACGAGGGGCTGAATGGCCAACTCCTGTTCCCATGTTCCTATGATTCACATGGTTATATCATTGCAGCTTTTTCTGTGCCGACAGGTCTGTGCCATCTTGATCTCACTGGCCCAGCATAACACCAACTGATTTCAGCTGTAGAGCTCCACCCCCCCCCCCCCCACCCAGAGAAAAGGCAGGCTGGTTTATTGGGGGTGAGATGCATCTCAGATGGTGGAGCAAAATGGGCGTTAGCGAATCGGCAGCCTGGTTTGCCCCGCCCGGTTTTCTCTTTCATTGCGTATCGGGCTGCTCAATTTTACTTTCCATTGAAGTCAATGGAGGGTGAAACGGGACGGGGCGCGAGGCGACGCCGCTGACGCGGGGCGCGAGGCGACGCCGCTGACGCGCGGCGCGAGGCGACGCCGCTGACGCGGGGCGCGAGGCGACGCCGCTGACGCGGGGCGCGAGGCGACGCCGCTGACGCGGGGCGCGAGGCGACGCCGCTGACGCGGGGCGCGAGGCGACGCCGCTGACGCGGGGCGCGAGGCGACGCCGCTGACGCGGGGCGCGAGGCGACGCCGCTGACGCGGGGCGGGGTGTAAAACGTTGGGGACATCCCAATTCTGTCAGATTCCCATTGGGCGGATCAGGTTAAAGTTACCCCCAAAAGTTTCTCCGTTCCTTCGCTGGACACTGCACATTAGAGAAAGAGCGAGCTTGCATTTATGTAGCATCTTTCACGATCTCAGGACATCCCAAAGTGCTTTACAGCCAAGGAAGTACTTTTTTGAAGTGTAGTCACTGTTGTAATGCAGGGAAACACGGCAGCCAATTTGCGCACAGCAAGGTTCCACAAACAGCAGTATGATGATGACCAGATAATCTTATTTTAGCGAATATTAATTGAGCATTAGGAATTTTGAGAGATTTAGATTCAGTGTGATGGCCTGAATGTAAGATATGTTCTCAATTTGGATGCTTTGAGGACTGAGCATCCTGTGCAAGGTTAAGGATACAATGTTCTGTGCCTATTAATGGGGGGATCGTTGTTGCTCTTCAGCTGACAAGAAGATGGGGTAATTCCTGTAACACGTTATTTTTACACAAAAGGTAGAAATTTGGAACACCCCGCCCCCACCCCCCCATGCTGATAAGGCTGTGGATGCTGGGGGACAATTGGATCTTTCAAGATTGAGATCGATAGTCTTTTGTGAGGTAAGGGTATCATGGGATATAGGGCTAGGGTGGGTGAGTGGAGTTGAGATATGGATCAGTCATGATCTAATTGAATGGAGGAGCAGGCTTGAAGGGGCTGAATGGCCTCCTCCTGTTCCTATGAATCTGGGTTGCAGAAAATATTTGTTCTCCTTGTTTGTGGGTGTCTTTCATTTGAGGACTGACCCTGTATTCATTAACTCTCCCACTGAAGGTTGCGAACTTTGCAATCTTTCTCAGTGTGTGAATTTTAATCTTTCCAATCCGGTGGGTGATAATTTTAATTGCACTATTCAAGATAGATGGAGAACTCCCCTTTTGAAAGTCACAAAACTTCTTTCAGTAGTTATAAGGAAACTGACATTTTTAATGATTGCTGGCAATTTCATCGCACATCCCACACAATTCCCAAGTCTGAGCATCTGCAAATGTCTGCATAGGATGCTGGGACTTGTAGCTCTTGTGGGCTAATGTTCCTGAGCTCTGGTAGGCACACAGACCGTGCCCTTATTAAAGCAGGCAACCCAACCCTGCCCCGGACAGAGTTTGGACGTTACACCATTGATGCCTGGACGGTATCTTGCAACTAATTCTGCTTCCCTTTTGTCTATCTTATATAGCGTTTGACCAAAGGAACGTAGTTTGAGCTCAAGTGTCTGTGTGAGCTCAGGTACGTGCCTGGGATAGTGGGAGTTACAGTTTAATGTGTGGCTATTCACCAGCTTCTTCGTTTAGGAGAGTAGGAAGTGTCTGCTCATCATGCTCCTGGCATCAAGAGCATGGGGCAGGAATCAGCTGGTCTTTTCCTGCCCGTCATTTCCCTATGTTCATTTCCGTATATCTCTGAAAAATGCCTCAGAATGCTTCACACAAAATACGTTTTGCACTGCATGGCATTGGTTGAATGTTGATAAAACGTGAGGTTCGAGCACTGTGCCCCTGCTTTTTGGAACTCTCTGTCCCGTTCCCTCAGTCTGGGCACCTTCCTCTGCTTTCTAAACCCTCCTGTTTGAATGTGTCCTTGGTGCCCCATCCTAACCTCTCCATTCCGCACCTCCCCTGCTTGATCTCCCAATCCTCCTTATTGCAGTTTGATTTCTTCCTGTTGGTAAGGTAAAGAAAGAAAGACTTGCATTTATATGGCGCCTTTCATGACCTCTGGACGTGCCAGAGCGCATTACAGCTAATGAAGTGCTTTTGAAGTGTGGTCATTGTTGTAATGTAGGAAATGCAGCAGCCAATTTGCGCACAGCAAGCTCCCACAAACAGCAATTTGATAATGACCAGATCATCTGTTTTGGTGATGTTGGTTGGGGGATAAATCGCCTGCTCTTCTTTGAAATAGTGCCGTGGGACCTTTTACGTCCACCTGAGAGGGTCCTCGGTTTAACGTCTCCTCCGACAGTGCAGTACTGCACTGAGATCCCCGACAGCCTAGATTTTGTGCTGCTATATAAATAGAAGTTGTTGCTGCTGAAGGTCGCTTGTCGAGTGACATTTTGATGCTCTGTGAACAAAACAGAAATTGTATCTGGAAGTGGCAGGAGGCCATTGTCCAGTGGTGAAACACGTCAGCCCAGATGCTGCATGACAAAACTGCTCACCAGCTCTGGAAAGTAAAACATCAAAAATTGCATTGTATCAGACTGAAAGGAGCTTTGTTTGGATGGATGGGGAAAGAGAATGTATTGACATAGAATGATAGGAATCTAATGGTGCTGTGGTTTTTTATTAATATTAATCTCCTGCGATATTCCTCACAGACAAAAACTTAAATATGTCTGCTTATGTCCGACACTGTATTCCTGTTTGTCCTCCACTTCCCCCCCCCCCCCCCCCCCACTTTCTGTAATTGAGTAGTGGTAGCGCACTCGCCTGTGAGTCAGTAGGTCGTGGGTTCAAATCCCACTCCAGAGACGTGAGCACATAATCTCGGCCGACTCTCCAGTGCAGTGCTGAGGGAGTGCTGCACTATCTGAGGTGCCGTCTTTCAGACGGGACGTTAAACCAAGCCCCAATCTGCCCCCTCAGGTGGACGTAAAAAGATCCCAGGGCACTATTTCGAGGAGCTGGTGCGTTCTCCCCGGTGGCCTGGCCAAAATTTATCCCTCAATCAACGACGCTAAAAACACATTACCTGGTCAACATCTCATTGCCGTTTGTGGGACCTTGCTGTGCGCAAATTGGCTGCCGTGTTTCCTTCATTACAATCGTGACTACACTTCAAAAGTACTTTGGTTGTAAAGCACTTTGGGACATCGCGAGTTCACGCAAGGCACTATAAGAGATGCAGGTTCTTTCTTTCCTGTTTGCCCTTCATTCATTCTCTCTCTCTCTCTCTCTCTCTCTCTCTCTCTCGCTGTACAGCTCTCAAGTGTTTTCTGTCCTGGTCACCACCTTAATCGGGAGTGGAATGCATGGCCAGAGATTGGAGCTGTCAGGAAAGAGGAGGAGGATAGGTCTCTGAAACAGAATGCCCAGCTGTGTCAGGGGAGCAGGGCAGATGGGTGAGGTGAGAGTTGATTGCCCGGCTATTTTGCTGTCAACTGACAAGTGCCGGCATCGCCCACATCCCGAGAACACGCTCAAAATACAAATTAGAAGGGGTTAGGGGATGGGCAGAGATAGTATTGGAGGCTGAGGCCTAGAGAAAGGCCTTTCAGGTTGAGGCCGAGAAGAGTGGGAGGCTGGGGTAGTGGGGGGTGGGGTGCGGTGTGGGCTCATGCTGGGGATACTGTTTTGAGAAATTATTTAATTCAATAATCATAGTTGGGGATGGGGACAGAGGTGTACAACGAACTCATCTTTACCTCAGCCCTAAAGCTTGAATTTCTCTCTTGCGTCACAGTTCTCAGGTTCAACTTTCAGAAAGAAAGAATTTGCATTTATATAGCAACTTTCACAACATCAGGAAGCCCCAAAGTGCTTTACAGCCAATGAAGTACTTTTTGAAGTGTAGTCACTGTTTTAATGTAAGAAACGTGGCAGCCAATTTGCGCACAGCAATGAGATAAATGACCAGATAATCTGTTTTATCATGATGTTTGTTGAGGGATAAATATTGGCCAGGACACCGGAGGAGAACTCCCCGGCTCTTCTAAATAGCGCGTGGGATCTTTTACGTCCACCTGCGAGGGCAGACAGGGCCTTGGTTTAATGTCTCGTCCGAAAGATGACACTCCGACAGTGCAGCACTCCCTCGGTACTGCACTGGGAATGTCAGCCTGAACCGCAGCCTGTACTCAAGTCTCTGGAGTGGGATTTTAAACCTACAACCTTCTGACTCGGAGGCAGGAGTGCTACCAACTGAGCCACGGCCGACACCTTTAAGCAGAACGATAGGCAATTAAGGAAAGAGCTTCTGAAGATTTGATGAAGAAACCACTGAGAGCTCCTCTGCTCACTTTTTCAGTAACTTGCATTGATTTGCCCCCAACCCCCACACCCTGCTGTTGCTATTTAAGGGGTTGGAAACTGAGTCGCTATACGTGATTTCATATGAACAGTGGTTGCTGCCAATAAGGTAAATGATAATTCTCGAGCAATTAGTTTTGCTGAATTAAGTTCAATCATTTCATAACCCGAATTAATGCTTTCCAAAACGTCAGTATTGAGAGGGTTTATTCAGATTAACGAAGAAAGTTCCACTCAAAATAGATTGGCCTCAACAATTTTCCCAAGCCAATTCCTACATTTGCATCCGTTAGTAAAAGTGTAGGGAATGGGATTCTGTTTAAGGCTTTGTGCCCAAGGATTGATCCAGATTAGGAGTGGATTGGGAAGGAAGTTTCAATGTTAATGCTGAGGCAAAATCTTCAGTATGATCAGTGATATCGCTCAAACCATAACGGCGCCTTGTGATCGTTTTATTTTTATCTGCCCTTGACCCCGGTCTTTCTCTTCAGAAAGAGAAACCAATCTGCAACCAAACTCTCTGTTAATTCAAATTGTTACTGTATGCTGCGTAGACCCATGAGGAGGTGTTAAGTTGTGGGAATGTAATTCTTCAATGAGAGAAAGGGACAAAATTGAAAAACAAAGCGAAGGAAGGAAGAAATATAAGATCACTCCAATCTCCCTCCCCACTGACCTCAGCACCATTTGTGCCCAAATTTGAGGCTAGGCTTCAGAGGTGAGAGTTTCCTGGAGTGAGGCAGGTTTAGTAGTGTTGTGTTATCCCAAACATATTTCTCTTAGGACCCCTGCCGGACCCACAGAGAAGAATCTTTCATCATCTCAGTGATTTAAACCCCAGTCCCAATGATTGTTGTGGGTTCAGGTCCCATTCCAGAGACTTGAGAACAAAATCTCGGCCAACACTCTCAGTGCACTACTGAAGGAGTGCTGCACTGTCGGAGGTGCCGTCTTTCTGATGAGATGTTAAACCAGGTCTCCGTCTGCCCTCTCGGGTGGACGTTAAAGATCCTGTGGCACTAGTTCAAAGAGGAGTCCTCGCCAATGGCCTGGCCAATATTTATCCCTCAATCAACATCAGTAAAACAGATTATCTGGTCATTATCACATTGCTGTTTGTGGGAGCTTGCTGTGCGCAAATTGGCTACCGCGTTTCCTATATTACAACAGTGACTACACTTCACAAAATACTTCAATGGCTGTAGAATGCTTTGGGTTGTCCTGAGGTCGTGAAAGATGCTATAGAAAGGCAAATCTTTCTAAAATTCTCAGAGTAATTTTGTGAGTAATTGCTCAGGATGCGTATCGGAAAATCACAGTCCCCAACACCAGCCTGTGCTCAGGATTACCCTCTATGTCTGCTGAATGCAGGGAGGCAAATTGGACACTGTGCAATTTATAAAATATTGATTTATTAAACCAGCAACCATAAAAATGTACAGGTACGTTTTATCCAGACGTGATTAATGATCTGGATCTTGCAGTATCCATAGCAACCACAGAGCATTAATTGGAACAGGCAGTCGTGACTTGTACACGAACCTGTTTCTCATCAAGATCTCCTGAAATGAATCCCAAAGGTGGTCATTAAATGGGATTTCAGTGCCTTTGGAATCGACATCCAGTCAAGCAGTCTGGCTGTTTCATCTCTTTTTTTATTTATTCGTCCATTCATGTTTATTTTATCTCCAGCTGGGTAATTGGAAAGTCATTTAACCAGCTTCCCCCTTTGACCAAAAGATGTGGATTGCTGCGTTTGAGCTGGCAGCTTCCGTCATAAAGTGTTCTGATTCTCCTCAGCCAGGGGTGAGGAAACTAATCAGCAGCAGACAAAAGATATGTTCAGAAAATGCTGGGGAAGCTCAGCAAGTGAGGCAGCATCTGTGGAGAAAGAAACAGAGTTAAACTGGAAGATGTTAAATAGTTAAAGTTTTTGAGCAAGTACAGAGCCACGGAACAGAGGGGAGGGGAGGAAAGAACAAGAGGGAAGGTCTGTGATAGGGTGGAGGGCAGGAGTGATTAAATGACAAAAGGGATGATGGTGCAAGACAAGGAGGGTGGTAATGGGACAGGTTAAGAAACAAAAGATGGGTCTAGAGGAGCTGTAAATGGCAACATCAGAACCATTACCTGCATTAGCTGACTGAAAAAATGGGAGCAGTGGTTATGATTTGAAGTTATTGAAATCAATGTTGAGTCCGGAAGGTTGTGAAGTACCTAATTGAAAGATGAGGTACTGTTCCTTGAGCTTCATTAGAACAGTGTAAGAGGCCGAGGACAGAGAGGTCAGAGTGGGAGTGGGATGGCGAATTAAAATGGCAAGCGACCGCAGGTCAGGGTCACGCTTGAGGACTGAGCGGAGATGTTCAGCAAAGCGATCACCCAATCTGCGTTTGGTTTCCCCAATGTAGAGGAGACCGCATTATGTGCAGTGAATACAGTATACTAAATTCAAAGAAGTAAAGGTAAATCACTGTTTCACCTGGAAGGAGTGTTTGGGGCCCTGGAAGGCGGGAAGAGAGGAGGTGAAAGGGCAGGTGTTGCATCTCCTGCACTCGCACAAGAAGGTGCCGCGTGGAGGAGAGCGGGTGGGAGTCTAGTGGGCTTATAATAGATATTGGTTGACAGCCTAGCCCCAAAAATGGAGATAGAGAAGTCAAGGAAGGGAAGAGTCGGAGATGGACAGTGTGAAGAAGAGGGAAGGGTGAAAATTGGAAGCAAATTTGATGACATTTTTCAGTTTAGGGTGAGGGAATGAAACGGCACCGATACAGTCATCAATGTACCGGAAAAAGAGGTAAGGGAGGGGACCTGAGTAGAACTGGAACAAGGAATGTTCCATGTATCCCACAAAAAGGCAGTAATAGCTGGGACCCATATGGGTTCCCATAGTGGCACCTTTTATTTGGAGGAAGGGAATGGAGTCAAAGGAGAAGTTCAGCCAGGTGGAGGAGGAGGAGGGTGGTAGTGGAGGATGGGGACTGGTTCAGCCTCCATTCAAGGAAGAAGCGGAGGGCCGATGGAGGGCCTTCCCTCCTGGAACAATGATGGGGTCCCCCTTGTCCTCACCTTCTACCCCACCAGCCTCCACATTCAATGTATCATCTTCCGCCGCCTCCAGCGCGATCCCACCACCAAACACATCTTCCCCTCCCCTTTCAGCATTCCGAAGGGACCACTTCCTCTGTGACCCCCTGATCCACTCTTCCATTACCCCCAACACCCGCTGTCCTCCCCACAGCACCTTTCCGTGCGAACGCAGGAGATGCAACACCTGCCCCTTCACCTCCTCCCTTCCCATTGTCCAGGACCCCAAACACTCCTTCCAGGTGAAACAATGATTTACTTGTACTTCTTTGAATTTAGTATACTGTATTCACTGCACACAATGCGGTCTCCTCTACACTGGGGAGACCAAACACAGATTGGGTGATCGCTTTGCTGAACATCTCCGCTCAGTCTGCAAGAATGACCCTGACCTGCCATTTTAATTCCCTTTCCCACTCCTACTCTGACCTTTCTGACCTCGGCCTCTTCCACTGTTCCAATGAAGCTCAACGGAAGCTCGAGGAACAGCACCTCATCTTTCGTTTAGACACTTTACAATCTTCCGGACTCGACATTGATTTCAATAACTTCAGATCATAACCACTGCTCCCATTTTTTCGGTCAGCTTGTGCTGGTAATGGTTCTGCTGCTGCCATTTACAGCTACTCCTGATCAATCTTTTGTTTTTTAACCTGTCCCATTACCACCCTCCTTGCCTTACACCATCATCCCTTTTGTCATTTAATCACTCCTGCCCTCTACCCTATCACAGACCTTCCCTTTTGTTCTTTCCTCCCCTCCCCTCCCCTTTCCCTGGCTCTGGACTTGCTTAAAAACTTTAACTCTTCAACATCTTCCAGTTCTGATGAAAGGTCTTCGACCTGAAACATTAACTCTGTTTCTTTCTCCACAGATGCTCCCTCTCTTACTGAGCTCCTGCAGCATTTTCTGTTTTTATTTCAGATTTCCAGCATCTGCAGTATTTTGCTTTTGACAGAGGACATGTTGTGTGTTTTGAATTGTAATAATGGGATTATAGTGTGTACAATCTGCATTATATTGGTTTGAACTGAATTGCTTGAAATTGTGTCCTTTTACATTGAACTGTGTGTATCTTTAAATTTTATGAAATAAAGTTTATTTTGAAATATAAAATAAAAAGTGAGAAAACTAATCAACAGCAGACTTAGGGTTACCAACACTGGTTTGATGTATTCCTGGAGGTTTCATCACATGACTCCAACTGCCCCGCACTCCCGCCGTTGGTCGCCCGACATGTACACCCTTGCGGTGCCCCGCCTTCCCACGGTCAATTGGAAAGCAAAATTTATTACCCAATTGGATGATTCTTGACTGTTAGTCAAACAGCCTATTTCCCCCATCTCCAATATTTTTATAACTAATAAACAGAAGTGTTCAAAGAAAATGAAAAAAAAATACAATTTTTTTTTTAACGCCACCCTCCCCTATGATTTTTCTCCTGGGTTTTTGCTCGCAGCACTGTGCTGGAGATTAATCTTCAATTGTTGGAGATTCCAGGCCAATCCTGGAGGGTTGGCAACCCTAAGCGGATAGCACCTGGTCCCCTGTATTTCAGCCTCAAACAAGGACCAGGACAACACTGGGTTCGTGTCTCAGCTTCATTGGTCTACCAGGAAACGAAATCAATGCCCTTTCAAATCATCAAGCGATCCCCTGTACTACTGAGGTTGGACTTTTAAAATCACCTTTAAAGAAAGAGTTACATTTATATAGCGCCTTTTATGATCTCAGGTCGTCCTGAAGCGCTTTACGGCCAATGAAGTAACATAGAAACGTAGAAAGTAGGAGCAAGAGTAGGCCATTCGGCCCTTTGGGCCTGCTCCGCCATTCAAAATGATCATGGCTGATCGTCTAACTCAGTACCCTGTTCCTGCTTTTTCCCCATATCCCTTGATCCCTTTAGCATTAAGAAATCTATCTATCTCCTTCTTGAATACATCTAATGACTTGGCCTCCACTGCCTTCTGTGGTAGAGAATTCCACAGGTTCACCACCCTCTGAGTGAAGGAATTTCTCTTCATCTCGGTTCTAAATGGCATACCCCGTATCCTGAGACTGTGACCCCTGGTTCTGGACTCCCCAGCCATCGGGAACATCCTCCCTGCATCTAGTCTGTCTAGTCCTGTTAGAATTTTATTTGTTTCGATGAGATCACCTCTCATTCTTCTAAACTCTAGTGAATATAGGCCTAGTCGACCCAATCTCTCCTCATACATCAATCCTGCCATCCCTGGAATCAGTCTGATACTTTTGAAGTGTGGTCACTGTTGTAATGTAGGAAACACAGCAGCCAATTTGCGCACACCGAGATCCCACAAACAGCAATGTAATAATGACCGGATAATTTGTATTTTTAGGTGTTGGTTGAGGTATAAATATTGGCCAGGCCACTTGGGAGGACTCCCCTGCTCTTCTTCGAAATAATGCCATGGGATCTTTTACATCCACCTGAGAGGGCAGACGGGGCCTCTGTTTAATGTCTCATCCATAAGGTGGCACCTCTGACAGTGCAGTGCTCCTTCAGTACTGTACTGGAATGTCAGCCTAGATTATGTGTTCAATTCTCTGGAGTGGGATTTGAACCCACGACCTTCTGACTCACAGGCGCGAGTAATACCAAGGCTGATACGTTATTAACGACTTGTAATCTGATTTGACCTGCTAATATCTGCAGCACCAAAAGCCCACAAGCACTGACATTGCGATGTGTGTCCTACTGAACAGTTGAGAAATTGAGAAATAAACATTCTATTTATTCAAGAAAGTTGCACTTTACAACTAAAATGTTCACAATGTGTTGTGTTTGGTTTAAGAAGAGAATGCAAAACAAGCATTGCTGACAGACAAACTGAGTGTTACTGAACATCAGATAGATACCTGGATGATGTCCAGATTAGTTCTAAACTATCCATTCAGCAGACTGGACCATAATGGCACATTAAGTGTTTGGCCTAACATTGTTACTCCATCAAATGCCTCCTGAGCCAATGGTTTCGAAGGGTTGCTTTCCCTTTGAAAGCCTCCAGCTTATCTCTCGGGCTGTGTCATTCTAATAATGGTTAACTGATAAGTACTGTATTGTGACATTTATGCAGGTTAATGGGGTTTAAT
The DNA here is from genome assembly GCF_035084215.1 of Heptranchias perlo. NCBI lineage: Eukaryota > Metazoa > Chordata > Chondrichthyes > Hexanchiformes > Hexanchidae > Heptranchias > Heptranchias perlo. The sequence continues at coordinate 61,319,887 of NC_090336.1, read as the reverse complement.
GGCGGGAGGTCAGACCACTTTTTCTACCAGCTGTCTGTGCCATCTGCTTTTAATGATGACATTTAACATTTGGGAGGTATTATCTTATCCCTTTTGTAAACTGATCCTTCTCCTGAGACCACATGTCCAGAGAGAGGGTTTTTTTTTGCGCAACACTTTTTGCTCCATCCTTTGCTGTTCTGTCCGAATTATAGGGCGCAGAATTTGTTGGAGTGGGACATCTCACGGCTTGCCCCATTAGACACTTCCCCTCGCCCTTCAGCTCAAAAAATGTTGCACCGCACATTGCTGGAAGTGGGAGCTGGTGATGGGACGACAGGACATCTGGGACCTTAGTGAACGGTGGGACAAACAGTCTATCTCCATAACCAATGAGATTTAAGGCTAGTGAAAGAAACAGAGGAATGACTGAGAAGGAAATAGGGTGAATTAGAGTCAAATTAGGTACAAAAAGAGAAATAAGGAAAGATTGGATTAAGTGAGAGTGAGAAAAGAGACAGAAAGGAAAAGTAAGAAAAAAATTTTAATTTTAAAAATCTTTAACAACAATTTACTACCTGCAGGAATGAGACTCCACAGTTTCAATTGTTCCCTTTCTGGGCTAGAGAGGTTGGGCATAGCAGGAACATAAATCTCGTCATTAAAAGGGTCCTTACGTCATTAAGTACAAGGCCTAACTTTCTGTAGTGAGTTAATTGGTAATTAATGTGCAAATGCAGCAACTTCACGGGGAGGTTGAGGGCAAACTGCTGTTTTCGCGAGGTGAATGGCGCAAATCGTCCAGCAAAATGTGGTGATTCGTAATTCACGGGGTATCTCTTCCTTGCCACAAGTTGCTGGACGATTCACACACTAATAACGGCGACGCCATCAAACTCACTGTTAGTTTGGTGGCAAATTCTGGCCCGACCACTCGTGTTGGTGCGATATTAACTAACTGCTTTTATTTCCCCCCGAGAACATTACCGTTAAAGAATAACAAATAATAATAGGAGTGTAATTGCTACAATGTGCTTACTACCCACAGAGGAGCCATCTAGTGTTCAGTTCACAATATGCGAGTACCATACCTATCACTCAGACAATCCCCACCACTCTCACTGGTCACGCACATCTTCGACAGCCGCCTATATCAGGCAAATGGCGCTAACCATTTCTCATGGCCATAGGTGTCAATTACAAAGGCTCCGTTTAAAACCTACTTTGGGCAGTTCGAGCAGAATAACTTTATGCCTCAACTGTGTGCACCTCTTCAAAGTGCGATTACTATTGAGCCCTTTCATGGTTCTTGGTTACCTTTTCACCATTACATTATTTAAGGACAAGACGACAACAAGAACGACTTGCATTCATATAGCGCCTTTTAATACAGAGGAATGTCCCAAGGTGCTTCGACTAGGAGTGAGAAGGAAGACAAACGCCGAGCCAAAGATAGGAGCATTTCGGAAGGTGAAAAAATAGTTGTCTGCAGATACATTGAGGGAACCGCAGTACAGGAAACGATAAGTCGTGTGTTGTCCAATTTGAAATGTTTCTTTGTAAAAGACCACATTCGTGTTAATATTTCCCTTGTTAATATTTCCCTCTGCCTTAGCATGTCCAGTCACATCTTTCCCCTAAGTTTCTTTTAATTCATTCTCGGGATGTGGCGAGGCCGGCATTTATTTCCCATCCCTAATTGCCCTCGAGAAGGTGGTGGTGAGCCGCCTTCTTGAACCACTGTAGTCCGTGTGGTGAAGGTTCTCCCACAGCGCTGTTAGGGAGGGAGTTCCAGGATTTTGACCCAGCGACGATGAAGGAACAGCGATATATTTCCAAGTCGGGATGGTGTGTGACTTGGAGGGGAACGTGCAGGTGGTGTTGTTCCCATGTGCCTGCTGCTCTTGTCCTTCTAGGTGGTCGAGGTCGTGGGTTTGGGAGGTGCTGTTGAAGAAGCCTTGGCGAGTTGCTGCAGTGCATCCTGTGGATGGTACACACTGCAGCCACAGTGCGCCGGTGGTGAAGGAAGTGAATGTTTAGGGTGGTGAATGGGCTGCCAATCAAGCGGACTGCTTTGTCCTGGATGGTGTCGAGCTTCTAAAGTGTTGTTCGAGCTGCACTCATCCAAGCACAATGTGCTTATGGCTGCAAGATGCAGAAGATAAATGATGGTGCAGATCAGGATGGGCTTGGGAGGAAGCTCTGCGGACACTAGACTGGGTGAAGGTCTATGTGAGAGACTTTCAATGAGCTTATGCTACTGACTCCAGTCACTAGACCCCATTGACCAAGATTCAGTCCCTGGGCTCGCAGCACCAGAAAGGCCATTAATGTGGCTCTGAAGAATAGTTACATGTTTGTGCTCTTGGTGTCAATTTGATTTCAAATGATCAGGAATTCATTCTGAAGAGGCCAACATATCCAGCCATTTGTGTTTTAATTTTCATTCTAGCTCTCTATTGCTCCTTTGCTGTTAGTAGTAACACCTCGAGGATTAACATTTTCGAATGATTTCCTCTGAATGTGAGGCATTCTTGCTTTGAAACAAAGCAAGAACTTACATTTATGTTGCGCCTTTCATGACCTTGGGATATCGCAAAGCACTTTACAGCTAATTAAGTACTTTTGAGGTGTAGTCACTGTTGTAATGTAGGAAACATGGCCGCTAATTTGTGCACAGCAAGGTCCCACAAACAGCAATGTAATAATGACCAGATCATCTGTTTTAGTGATGTTGGTTGAGGGATAAATATTGGCCTGGACACCAGATAGAACTCCCCTGCTCTTCTTCAAAATAGTTACCTGAGAGGGCAGACAGGGATCTTGGTTTAACGTCTCATCCGAAAGACGGCACCTCCGACAATGCAGCACTCCCTCAGTACTGCGCTGGGAGTGCCAGCCTGGATTATGTGCTCAAGTCTCGGAGTGGGACTCAAACCCACCACATTCTGACTCAGGCGAGAGTGCTACCACTGAGCCATGGCTGACGCCTAAATTGTCGATCTGATGACAGTCCATGAAGGAGGAGAGTTAAAGAGCTGAAACTCAGCCCGCTTGTCAGTGCTGCTGATGAATATGAGGCGGCTTCACTTAACTCCGTTGCACAATTTTGCACGGCACGATATGGGTGAGTTTCAAGCAGAACGCCCGGCGTGTGACTCGACACAGGCCATCTACAGAGTTGTTTGGTCTCTGCTGTGGTACTGTGCTTTGCTGTGAGTGGTGTCTGGGACAGGGAATGCAGATTCATACTGAGCTGGACCATTGATTAGAGTAACAAGATCTTCCAGTATACAGAGGTACAGAGAGAGAGAGAGAAACACAACAGTGCTTGGAAAATGAAACTTATTGATTTGAGCTCTAAATAATGAACGAGGCTGGTCCCTCTTCAGACTGTGTGAGCAGTGACAGCCTGCATTTCCTGTTTCATGCTGGTTATATATAGCAGCTAATGGCATAATTGTTTTTTCCGTGGTAGCTTCTGCAGTGTAGGGCAGATTCTCTTGGGCTGAGCAATGGATTAGACATGAAGAGAATCCAAGTAACACAGGGAGGACACTGAAGAAAGAGGCATCTCCATGTATATGTTGTATTTGTTGAAAGCAGTTTTATACGGACGGGTAAAAAGAAATCTTGGATAAAGTGGCTGATAAATGTCTCCTCCTTCCAAAATGGAATCTGATGAAGATGAGAACTGGATTGAAGATCACTGGGAAGAATGGTAGGAAAACTCTCAAAGCCAGTGTGAGATGGAGTGGAAGGATTGCAAGTCAGTGGTAGTTCGCTTTCTGCTAAGGATGATTTATTTTGAGATACTATGTCCACCTTTGCTCAGAGAGAGAGAGATTTATTACTCAGTGCAAGCTGGACTTTGGAATTTTTTCCTGTCTTCTGACAAAGATTATTTTGCACATTGTATGAAATGTAAAAACCCAGGATTGCAAGGAATGCTAAATCAGAGAATTATACCGAAAGGATTTTTCTCACTAAGTCATGTAATTTTCCTGAGAATTCCTAGAATCCATTTGGTCCCTCTGTTACGATGCAGACCTACAATGTACATGAATCAATGTCAAAAACCTGCTCTTTTGCTCTACCTCATGAAAGCAGGTGTTTTTTATTCATTTAAAAAAAATGTTTATTTGTAAAAATCATGCATTTTACATCTTGTTATCGAAGGAAGCTTTGCTCTTTAAATACTTCGAAACCTCAGTATGCTTTGAGTTAGGTGTCTAATATTAATTTGTAACGTATGGTCGAATTCAGACAACTGCCTACATAACAGTCACTGCTTTCCTACAGTAAGTCTTGAAACATGTTGCAATTTTCTGACCCTGGGATAATAAATGCAAGTTTTTCAATTTTAATGGTAATGTGTTACAGATTTGAAGTACTGTATAAATAATGCTGTTACAAATCAGTACGTATCAATGAACAAATGATTTAGTCTTCGTTGAAGTAAACTTGCATTACCTAAGCAGAGGTACTGTCTAGTTATTGATCTATTGGGCTACCTGTACTCTATACAACAGGTACATTCCAAGGATGAGCCTTGCCCACTCATTCAGTAGCAGGGCTTGGGCAGTGAGGGAGGTGTATGGTGTGAAATGGGTGCTTTAATCCGTGACTAGAGGAATTAGCTGGTATCCAGTGTATGTTTTACTGCCTGTGTACCTTTCCCTTTCTCTCTGTTTCACTGTTTAGCGCAGTCTTTCCTCTCCTTCTCAGAGTTTCTTCTCTCTTTCTTGCCTGTCGGTGACAGACAACCTTTGATGATTATCAATTGCGGCAATGTAGTGCCGCCACGGTGGCCCAGGAACAGAGCTTCACTTGGAGCTGGGCTTATTGGCGCCGCAGGTGTTTGGACCTGTGCAACAGCATCCAAAGATTTAATATAATTGGCAGTACTCACTGTGCCACACTAAAGGCTTTCTTGTCCCTGCTCTCATTTTACTGAGCTTCAATATTCTTGCACCAGGCATTAAAATTCTTTGTTACAGAAATAACAATGTAGAAGGAGGCCAATGAACCTGTGCTGGTGCTAGCTCTTCCACTGGAACTGTCTACTCCCATTTCCCTGTCCTTTCTCTTTATTCATTCTTTTATATGCTTCCTTTTCAAATACTTACCAGATTCCCTTTTATAAGGGAAGAAATTAGCCAGAACCTGTTTTTGGGGCCAGGACTCGTGCCCAAACAAAGAGGCCCGAGACCTTCCTGAAATTACCAGTGCTTGTGGCGCCTCTACAGGCAGCTCGCCCCGTGATCAGAAAAAACAGCAGGAAATAACTGGCTGTCTTTTTGAAGATTGCTTTGCATCTGTAACAAAGTGTGACATCGGAGGTGTGACAGGCACTAGGTTGCAAGATTTATTTTGACTATAAAGCAATGGATCTCGTGATATTGCACATGGTCTCTCTTTTACCTATCTGTGTTGCTGCTTCTCGCTCCCTCTGTTTTCTTCTCCCTCCCTTTGTTTTTTTCTGTATCTCTGCTTCTCTCTTTCTTTTTAAGCTGCTTCTTTCCTGTGGCGGTGAGTGTTGTGGCAGGGAGAGAGAGTCACTGTGGGCCAAAGGCTGCATCCACTGCATGTTGGCAAATAAATATTAGAGGCACTTTGAAAGCTTCCATGATGGCACTGAGCTAGGGAATTGGCAGAAATTAGGGAACATAGGAACAGGAGTAGGTCATTTAGCTCCTCGAGCCTGTTCCGCCATTCATTGAGATTGTTAATTGTATCCATGTGATTTATATCAATTAGTGTTAATTGTATTCAGGTGGTGTGTATCAATTGGGGACTCTGTTCCATCCATTTATAAGAAAGCTGATCTAGGGTGTGTAAGGGGAATCTCTGAATAAAGGCTTGGTAACAACTAAAGATCAAGCTCTAGTTTTCTATCTTTCACCACGTGGCTAACCAATTTTAACACAGATCATGACTGATCTGTGACCAAACTCCACATACCTGCCTTAGCCCCATATCCCTTAATACCTTTTGGTTAGCAAAAATCGATCAATCTCAGATTTAAAATTAACAATTGAGCTAGCGGCAACTGCCCTGGGAGCAGGTCCAGGGTCGGTAGACAGCAGGCGTAGGAGAAGCAGCAGACCAGGAGCCTCCATATTACAGAAAGGATGTAGAGGCGTTGAAGAGGGTGCAAAAAAGATTCACAGGGATGATATCAGAATTGAGAGGATATCCTTATCAGGAAAGGCTGAACAGGCTGGGGCTCTTTTCTCTAGAAAAGAATCATAGAATCATAGAATCATAGAAGTTACAACATGGAAACAGGCCCTTCGGCCCAACATGTCCATGTTGCCCAGTTTATACCACTAAGCTAGTCCCAATTGCCTGCACTTGGCCCATATCCCTCTATACCCATCTTACCCATGTAACTGTCCAAATGCTTTTTAAAAGACAAAATTGTACCCGCCTCTACTACTGCCTCTGGCAGCTCGTTCCAGACACTCACCACCCTTTGAGTGAAAAAATTGCCCCTCTGGACCCTTTTGTATCTCTCCCCTCTCACCTTAAATCTGTGCCCCCTCGTTAGAGAGAGAAGCAGAGATACAGAAAAAAACAAAGAGAAGGCTGAGGGGTGACCTGATAGAGGTCTTTAAAGTAATGATAGGTAGACATTGAAAAAATGTTATCACTTGTGGGGGGGGGGGGGTCCAAAACTAGAGATCATAAATAATGAATCCAATAGAGAATTCAGAGAAACTTCTTTATCCAGAGAGTGGTTAGAATGTGGAACTCGCTCCCACAAGGAGTAGTTGAGGTAAATGGCATAGATGCATTTAAGGGGAAGCTGGATAAATACATGAGGGAGGAAGGAATAGAAGGGTATCCTGATAGGGTTAGATGAAGTAGGGAGGGAGGAGGCTCATGTGGAGCATAAACGCCAGCATAGACCAGTTGGGCCAAATGGCCTGTTTCTGTGCTGTAGTTTCAATGTAATTCGATACAGGAGTGATGGTGTAGCCACAAGGCAGCAAGGTGGGGGAGTCCAGATAAAGGGGGCATAACCTTAAAATTAGTGCTAGGCCATTCAGTAGTGAAATCAGGAAGCACTTCTTACAAAGGATAAGATCTGGAACTCGTCCCCCAAAAAGCTGTTGAGACAGGGGGGGTCAATTGAAAATTTCAAAACTGAGGTTGATAGATTTTTGTTCGGCAAGGGTATTAAGGGTTACGGAACCAAGGCAGGTAGATGGAGTTAAGATACAGATCAGCCATGATCTAACTGAATGGCGCAACAGGCTCAAGGGGGTGAATGGCCTACTCCTGTTCCTATGTAGGATAGGCAGGTTTTAGGGGGAGAGGGAGGTAAGAGGAGGAAGTAGGGAGAAGGTCAAGAAGCACTTGGAATAACTTCAAGGGCAGCAGCAGAGGCTTAAAGCTAAAAAAGTAAAATAAAAATTAATACAACATAAATGTAAAATAAAATTTAAACAGGAAGTAGGGGGGGAATACCAGGAGGCAGCAGCTGTGGCCTGAATCTTAATCAAACTTACCCAGACAGAAAATGGCATCCCAGAGATTTTTTAAAAAATAAATATAAAATTTAAATAAAACATTTCCTGGAAAGGCTCCCCTGGAGAAACTGACCTGGGAGACGGAGCTTAAACAAACAGCAGCCCCCCCGCTTAGTGTTGAGAGGACTGAAATGTCAGGGTAGTGCTAAATAGACTGTCAGTAATTAGGGTGAAAGTAATTCCTCGGTGTGACACAGAATTGTGACACCAGAAGTAATGTTCAATGCACAGAAAGTGCATGCTATACAAAAAAAATGTACTTTATTACGACACACAAACTTTTTTTTTACTGAGGCAGGGGGAGACCGAGAAAATAATAGGCAACCTTTTGAGTTCTAACCTTGTGCTCCCAATCTGGGGTGATCTTGAGTGATTTACATGAATGTTTGTTCATGGGCCTGGAGTGCAACTTTTTCTTGGACCTGAGTTATACCGCTTGACTTGACTTGACTCAGTGATAACGGAGCTCTGTCCCCGTGTGTTGGGAGTCACGCACAGAGCTATGCTCCCCGAGTGACTCATTTTTTAAAGTAATGTATGAGCAGGATCAGTGCTCCTCTGCACCCGGAGAGATGATGGGTAGCACTCGCAAGACACTTGTGTAACGTGGGCTTTGCGTCGGGCTGAATTTGAGCTGCACCTGGCTTGAAGTCTCAAGTGGTCTGAGACCACTTAGTCAGTGTGGTCTCACACCTGTCACTTCACTGTGCTGAGGAGGGGGGATGGGTTCCGATCTTGAGCTGTACCGACGTGTTACACCAAAAGCACTTGGGGTCAATGTGAAAGTGATGGTGTAACTGCAGTCTTATAGCGCAACTGTGCCAGAATCCCCATTTACTTCCTATGTAACACAGCACTCCTGGTATAATGAAATTACCACTGACTTGCAATGAGAATTCTGAGCATTAATCATTTGTCTTGAGTGGGAGTGGAAAGGGACTCGTAGGACAGTGGAAGCTGGTGCCTCCAGTCACATGTTGATTAACCTTTGTCTTTATGCCAATGGTGTCTCATTCCAACTTGGGGAAAAAAATGCAGTTCATTTTCAGCATATTTTAGAATGAAATGCTTAAAAGAATCACCGGTGTGTTGCAGTGTTAAAATATCCTGCACAGTACATATCCAGGCTTGTAAGCACAGCTGTGCAGAGTGGTACAAAACAGCTTTTATGTTGTTCTCCTCCTAATTCCGATATCTCATGGATATCTGGCTTCCAACGTTTAGGGGCAGACTCTTAGACCCAGGTAAAACTGACTCTATAGGCCCCCATTTTAAACCCCCCCCCCATACTCTCCCCGGCCTGGCAGAAAGTGGGTTGGGGGGCAGTTAAAATGAGGCCAGTCACTTACCCCCCTACCGATCACGTTGCTTTCTAGGCGAGTCCCCATATTAACCTACGGCAAGCGGGACACCTGCAGGAGGTTATTCAATCTGGTAGGAAGAATAGAAAAACAGAATATTTTTTAAATGGTGAGAAACTATTAAATGTCGATGTTCAGAGGGATTTGGGTGTCCTTGTACAAGAAACACAGAAAGTTAGTATGCAGGTACAGCAAGCAATTAGGAAAGCAAATGGCATGTTGGCCTTTATTGCAAGGGGATTGGTGTACAGGAGTAAGGAAGTCTTACGATAGTTGTACAGGGCTTTAATGAGACCTCACCTGGAATACTGAGTACAGTTTTGGTCTCCTTATCTAAGGAAGGATACATTTGCCTTAGAGGCGGTGCATCGAAAGTTCTCTAGATTGATTCTTGGGATGAGATGGTTGTCCTATGAGGAGAGGTTGAGTAGAATGGGCCTATATTCTCTGGAGTTTAGAAGAATGAGAGGTGATCTCATTGAAACATACAAGATTATTAGGGGGCTTGACAGGGTAGATGCTGAGAGATTGTTTCTTCTGGCTGGAGAGTCTAGAACTAGGGGGCATAGTCTCAGGATAAGGGGTCGGCCATTCAAGACTGAGATGAGGAGGAACTTCTTTATGCAGAGGGTTGTGAATCTTTGGAATCCTCTACCCCAGAGGGCTGTGGATGCTCAGTCATTGAGTATATTCAAGGCCGAGATAGGTAGATAGATTTTTGGACTCTGGGGGAATCAAGGGATATGGGGATAAGGCGGGAAAGTGGAGTTGAGGTCGAAGATCAGCCACGATCTGATTGAATGGGGGAGCAGGCTCGAGGGGCCATATGGCCTACTCCTGCTCCTATTTCTTATATCCTTAGGAAAGAAGCGGAGTGCTTTTTTAAATATGCAGATCGGGGGCCGGATGATGTAATCGGATCCAGGACTGCAATTTTAGTTGGAGGCCTGAGTGGGGGGAGGGGACGGGGCAGTGACGGCTTCCCCCCCCCCTGCCCAGGCTTGACCTGCCGGGAGGAGGACGGTGGACCTAGAAGAGGCCCAGGCAGGTAAGTTTTAAAGTTTTTTGTTTTGGGTTTCCTCGTGAGCAGGAGTGTTCGGGTGTCATCTGTGGCTCAGTGGTAGCACCCTCACCTCTGAGTCAGAAGTTTGTGGGTTCAAATCCCACACCATAGATTTGAGCACAAAATTTAGGCTGACACTCGCAGTGCCAGAACTTGAGGGAGTGCTGCACTGTCAGAGGTGCTGTCTTTTGGATGAGACGTTAAAACCGAGGCCCTGACTGTTCTCTCAGGTGGATGTAGAAGATCCCATGGCCACTATTTCGAAGAAGGGCAGGGGAGTTCTCCCCCGTGTCCTGGCGAATATCTATCCCTTAACCAACATCACTGAAAAAACAGGTTACGTGGTCATTATCACATTGCTGTTTGTGGGACCTTGCTGTGTGCAATTTGGCTGCCACGTTTCCTACATCACAACAGTGACTACACAGCAAAAAAGTACATAATTGGCTGAAAAGTGCTTAGGGATGTCCTGAGGTTGTGAAAGGTGCTATATAAATGCAAGTGTTTCTTTCTTTTCTCCTCCAGGCCTCACAGGGAAGCCTTGGGCCTCCCTTGCACGGGCTTTCCCCACCTCCTCCCCAATCCCCCAAGAGCCTCCTGAGCCCCCTCCCATCACTACTTATCTGTGTCCCTGGCTGCGGCCTCCAACCGCTGAATTCCTGATCCCGCTGTCGCCCAGGGGTCAGCGAGAACATTAATTGGAATGAGGCCCTGCCGCTGAGATGTGCTGTGGCCTCCACGTCCCCGGACTCCCCTGGGTTCAGGGCTCGCGCGCACCATACCCGACCTCCTTTTAACATCGGTGACCTACCAGTCGTGCCACCAGACGACGGAGAAGAGGATTTAAACACCTGGAGCTAAACTCAAAGTCACCAGGCTTCAGGAATCTGGATTCGAAGAAGACTGAAAACGGGACTGAAAGCTGGCTCCATCAGTCTGGGTTAGAACTGAACCCAACTGCCAACAGTGAAAGGAGAATGCCCAACATAAGAACATAAGAAATAGGAGCAGGAGTAGGCCACACTGCCCCTCGAGCCTGCTCCGCTATTCAATAAGATCAGGGCTGATCTTCGACCTCAACTCCACTTTCCTGCCCAATCCCCATATCCCTTGATTCCCCGAGAGTCCAAAAATCTATCGATCTCAGCCTTGAATATACTCAACGAATGAGCATCCACAGCTCTCTGAGGTAGAGAATTCCAAAGATTCACAACCCTCTGAGTGAAGAAATTCCTCCTCATCTCAGTCCTATATGGCCGACCCCTTATCCTGAGACTATGCTCTCTCGTTCTAGACTCTCCAGCCAGGGGAAACAACCTCTCAGCATCTACCCTGTCAAGCCCTCTCAGAATCTTTACATGTTTCTATGAGATCACCTCTCATTCTTCTAAACTCCAGAGAATATAGGTCCATTCTACTCAACCTTCCTCATAGGACAACCCTCTCATCCCAATCCCCTAAAGCCTCAAAGCTGCCAAGTATGGCCATATTGAACGGACATCTTTTCCTGTGGGAATGACCTGTGAATGGGACACACAATATTCACATTCTTATCCATTATTTTCCATGGAAAAATTACATAAGAATGCAGAAGAAGAATCTGCTTAGCAGAGCTGAAAAATAGACTTGAAGCAAATACAAGCAGGGCAGGTGAAACATGCATTGTGGATTATGTGAAAATCGGGGTTTTCATATTTATGGATCACTGAAGGAAAGAAAGAACTTGCATTTATATAGCGCCTTTCACAAACTCGGGACATCCCAAAGCGCTTTGCAGCCAATGGAGGCCTTTTTGAAGTGTAGTTACTGTTGTAATGTAGGAAATGCAGCAGCCAATTTGCACACAGCAAGGTCCCACAAACAGCAATGTGATGATGACCAGATAATCTGTTTTAATGATGTTGGTTGAGGGATAAATATTGGCCAGGACACCGGGGAGAAAACTTCTGCTCTTCGAATAGAGGCCGTGGGATCTTTTACGTCCACCGGAGAGGGCAGAGAAGGTTTAGCATCTCATCCGAAAGAAGGCACCTCTGACAGTGCAGCACACCCTCCGTACTGCACTGGGAGTGTCAGAACTAGATTTTGTGCTCAAATCTCTGGATTGGGACTCAAGCCCGTGACCTTATGACGCAAAGGCGTGAGTGATACCCACTGAGCCACGGCTGACACCTGAATCAGGTTTAAAACAAGAAACGGGCGATTTCTGCTGGGTTTGAATATTCCTGCCATTGTTTTGACTTGAATTTTGATGAAATGTGAAAATTTATAAACGTAGCTGAGCACTTCTCTCCCTTGGAAAGCTGAGGCTAATTAAACCTAACAGCTGGATGTGCTCCTCGTAGCAGTTTTTAGTCCTGAAGTACTTAAGGAACAAGTGATTGCTGCTGTCACAGATATTACTGAAGCAAAGGTTAGTGCTGGTGGACTTCGAGCAAAGCTCCTTGTGTTTTTTTTCTGGGACATTTGCAAAATTACCGAGGCTGCACCCGATCATTCAATTGCATTACATCAAAAACTAGTTTCTTTGTGGTGCTGAATGTTTCTTAAGAGATTATTCTGGAGATGTATTGTTTGTAATTATGCGAGTTGCAAAAAATGGTCTTTTATTAATATTTAATCTTTGTAAATATTTATGCTCTTAGACAAAAGGGATACAGGTCGTAGCAAGAAGATTTTTTTTTTAAGAGATTGCTCTGCTACGGTTCTTCAGCAAAACGTTCACTGTCTATCAGTTATTGGCTTGGTCCCAGCGGAAGTATTCTCACCTTTGAGTCAGAAGGTTGTAGGTTCAAGTCCCACTCGAGGGCCAGAGTGTCGATTGACACCATGGTGTCAGCCAATGAGCTGGAGGTGGGGCAGGACTTACAGCAGGACTCACAGCAAACTGTCTATTTTACAGCAAACAAAGTCTACTTACTCAGCAAACAGTCTGTTTAAACAGCGCACTACAGCAAACAGTCTACAGAGTCTATTTAAAAGGAGTCTCTACGAACTATAACAAATTGAACTCATGACCAAAACTACAGCGATGTCTCCCGATAAAAGAAGGGTTATTTCTCCAGCGAAATACAGTGAGCAGATGGTGCTATATAAATGCAAGTAGTTGTTGTTGTGTGGAGGATAGTTGCACAATAAAAATTATGAGCGTAAAATCAATCTGTCACTTATAGCCGTGCGGTCTCCAGGCGTGATTGACAGGGGAATTTCCCAATCATCTCCATTCTGGCCGGGAATAATGGTGTCACTATATGCAGCCCTCTCACGGGCTTGAGCACATAATCTAGGCTGACACTTTAATGCAGTGCTGAGGCTCCTGTTGTGCTCTGCGCCAGGATTGTTAAATCATAAAATAGTATGGATCTAATAGCCTGCGGTTAAGCTACTGGACTAATAACCATCCCCGATTTTCTTCACTCCACCATTGGCGGCCGTGCCTTCAGCTGCCTAGGTCTGAAGCTCTGAAATCCCCTCCCTAAACCTCTCCACCTCTCTTTTAAGACACTCCTTAAAACCTACCTCTTTGACCAAGCTTTTGGTCACCTGTCCTAATATCTCTTTCTTTGGCTCGGTGTGCATTTTGCCTGATTACGTTTCTGTGAAGCACCTTGAGACATTTTATTACGTCAAGGCACTACATAAATGCACGTTGTTGTTGAGGTCGTTAGTTGAAATCGCATTGTGGCAAGTTGTAAAATTGGAAAAAAAAATCTGGTAATTAACCATTAGTGTCCTTCAGGGAAAGGAACGTGCCACCTCCTACCTGGTTTTACTTACATGTGACTCCAGTCCCACACCATGTCATTGACTCTTAATACCCTCAGGGTAACTAGGCATGAGCAATAAATATTGCTTTGTTGCATAACAAGAACAAATATAAAAGCATCCAGTTTGAATCAAGACGACATGAACAAACTTGCAGAATGGGTGTGTAATTGGGAAATGAATTTCAATATAGATAACTGTGAGGTGGTGCCTTTTGGTAGAAGAAATAAGGAGGCCACATACTGCTTGGAAAATAAGAGTCTAAATGGAGTAGAGGAGTAAAGGGGGTACAGATTCACAAATCATTAGAAGTACCCACGCAAGTTAACAAAGCCACAAAAAGAGGAATAGAATTCAAAAGCTGAGAAGTTATGCCAGATCCTACCATGGCAAGTTGTGAAATTGAATTCAATAAATTTGTGAGCAGCACCAGTTAAAGTGACCGTGAAAGGTGCCAGTTAGTCATAAAAACCCAACTGGTTCACTAATGTCTGGCTTCAGTGTCACTCTCGTCCACACTATCTGGTTCACTCATAATGCCCTTTGAAGTGGCCGAACAATGTTGTATCATTATCGCTACTTAAGAAAAAGGCCCACTAGGATCTTCTCTGGGCAATAACTGCTGCCATGCCAGCATCACCCACATTTCGAGAACAAATAGAATAAAGGGACTTTTATTAGAAATTTTGATCAATGCATCTAAAGCACATGAGTCGAGGAATGTGGGTGGAGAGAAGGATTTGGGTGTTATAGAAGGTTAGAACACTGCCCTTCAATCTCTGGGATGTAGGGTTGATTCCAGTTTGGACTGGTGATATTAATCACCACCTTCTCTGCTCACTGTCCTGTCCTGTGTGAAGGCTGTCAAGGTCCTTCACCAAAAATCCAATGTATCTGCTAGTTTTACATGGTAATATTGTTGTTACCTATTGTACGTCACGTGACACTGGTTTCCTTCTCAGTAAACCTCCAAGTCAAGCTGGAGACCATGAAGCAAGAGTAAGAAAACCAATTTAAAATGAAAGTTCACTGTTTTGCATGACAGGAGATACTGCTGAGGGAATTTTAAGTACTAATCTAATTGCGGGGTCCAGAGGACATTAAGAAAGCTCCAGAGCTTTGCTCGCTGGTTTGATGATGTCATCTGAAGCACTCAATGTGATTACTGATCTTCTAATTCCCTTTAACCCCCATGTAAAACAGACACGGTGTCGGATGTGGTTGGACGTGAGGCTCTGTGAAAGGCAGCTGCTACGTGTTCCCATATTTCCCATTAACCACGCACATAGATACAATGCCGCTGTATTCACCCTCCTGTTAACAATCTCCACCTTAGTTAGAGCTTTTGTGTACCTCAGATGTACAGGTCTGTTTGACTCCCACAACCTGGATTAGTTGCAGAGTATGTAGAACAGCTGGTGGAAGTAGTATGGATTAGCAGAGCTTAAGAGGCATAGAGTACAAAAGCAAGGAAGTTATGCTAAACATTTATAAAACACTAGTTAGGCCTCAACTGAAGTATTGTGTTCAATTCTGAGCATTACACTTTTGGAAATATGTCAAGGCCTTAGAGAGGGTGCAGAAGAGATTTGGGATGGGATCAGGGATGAGGGACTTCAGTTATGTGGAGAGACTGGAGAAGCTGGGGTTGTTCTCCTTAGAACACAGAAGGTTAAGGGGAGATTTGATAGAGGTATTCAAAATCATGAATGGTTTTGACAGAGTAAATAAGGAGAAACTCTTTCCAGTAGCAGAGGACACAGATTTAAGGTGATTGGCAAAAGAGCCTGAGGCGACATGAGGAAACATTTTTTTATGCAGCAAGTTGTTATGATCTGGAATGCACTGCCTGAAAGGGTGATGGAAGCAGATTCAATAGTAAATTTCAAAATTGGATAAATACTTGAAGGGAGAACATTTACGGGGCTAATGGGGAAAGAGCAGGGGAATGGGAGTAATGGGACTAACAGGCACGATGGGCCAAATGGCCTCCTCCCATGCTGTGCCTACTGTGATAACTATGAAGTGCTGTCGCTTA
Organism: Heptranchias perlo; assembly: GCF_035084215.1. NCBI lineage: Eukaryota > Metazoa > Chordata > Chondrichthyes > Hexanchiformes > Hexanchidae > Heptranchias > Heptranchias perlo. The sequence continues at coordinate 61,304,143 of NC_090336.1, read as the reverse complement.
AAGTGCGCTGTTTTATAATAACGAGTGTTATACCACGGAACTCACAGTCTACTATTCTGCTAAACTGGAGCTCGGACCCTTTAAGGTGACACAATCTAATTGTTAAGTAAACACGAGCTCAGGTCACTCGAGTTTAACTGTTGTTTGCTCAGGGAACTTTGCAAATTGTAAAGTACTTATCGATGTCCGCTTCAGGTCAGAAGAACTCAGCATTAAGTCGCAAACTTTATTTCATGATTATTTTTGCAACCTTAGCAAAGTGTGATGGCTGGAGTGTGCTGACTGGAATGGGCCGACTTCAGTCTGACTGCTATACTTGCTGACATGTTGCTTTTAGTACGTGATAGGCATAGGGATGCCAACTCTAGTTGGACGTATTCCATGAAGTCTCATCACATGATTGCCCTCCTCCAACCACTCCACACAAACAGCCATTTTTTTCCATCACCAATATTTTTATAACTAATAAACTAAAATGTTCACAGAAAATGAAAAAAGTACTTTTTTTTTAAAAGCTCTGATTTTTCTCGCAGCAGTGTCCTGGAGATGAATCAGTTCCTGGAGACCCCAGGACAATCCTGGAGGGTTGGCGAACCAAGAGGGGCAGATAGATAGATTTAGCCAGAGGACAAGAGGACTTTTTCCTCCCTTAAAAGGGATGAAGTCATCTGACAACAAAACCTCACGTATCCCACTCAGAGTAGGATACAGAGGCACTGGAGAAGGTGCAAAAAAGATTCACAGGGATGATACCAGAACTGAGAGGCTATACTTATCAGGAAAGACTAAACAGGCTGGGGCTTTTTTCTCTAGAAAAGAGAAGGCTGAGGGGTGACCTAACAGAAGTCTTTAAGATAATGAAAGGGTTTGATAGGATAGATGTAGAGAAGATGTTTCCACTTGTGGGGGAGTCTAAAACTAGGGGACATAAATATAAGATAGTCAGCAATAAATCAAATAAGGAATTCAGGAGAAACTTCTTTACCCAGAGAGTGGTGAGAATGTGGAATTCGCTACCACAAGGAGTAGTTGAGGCGAATAACATTGATGCATTTAAGGGGAAGCTGGATAAACACATGAGGGAGAAAGGAATAGAAAGGTATCCTGATAGGGTTAGATGAAGAGGGGTGGGAGGAGGCCCGTGTGGAGCATAAACGCCGGCACAGACCAGTTGGGCCGAATGGCCTGTTTTTGTGCTGTAGACTCAATGTGATGTAAGAGTGCAATGGATTGATTCAGGCTGCTGCTTTTGGTGGGGATGCAGATTTTTGTGGAACAGATAAATTGGTTTGTTTTGGGAGATTTGCACACTGGGTGCTGCTTTTCTTGGGATGTCACGATTAACGACTGGACAAGCTGAGAGGCATCCTCACATGATAATGACGAGTATATGTAGGCACAATGCATGTATTGACCTGTTAATAATACCGGATGTACATGCCCAATAATTCTGCACAATATATTTAAATTGCCAACGATTCAGATGAAAATGGCTTGAGGAATGTTTTGCACTGGAGCAAATGGAACAGCAGATTCACTTCCCAAAGCAATGCTGGTGGCTTTTTATGGTACAGCCTGTAGTCGGTCATGCAAAGGACCCCTGCAGATCTCCCCAGAATAAGGACATATCCTCTTTGTAGCCAAGGCCCCCTTGGGCATTAACGGTTTCAGTTTTTAGAAAGAAAACTGTTTAAATTGAAACCTCACGGTCCCAGTTGAGTTTGGGAAAAGATGTAGACTTCTTGGTTAACTGATGTCTTATTAAACTTGTGTTGTGCTGTGAATATACTGACTGTTTACTGGTGTACATTGTGGGGGGTTTAGGAGGGAGGCAGGCTTTAAAAGAAATGTCAAGTTATTCACCTATATAATACATACTTTTCAAATATATCACTGTATGTCTCTCTATCCCTGTAACCTCCTCCAGCTCTACAACCCTCCTAGATTTCTGCGCTCCTCGATTTCTATCACTCCACCATTGGCGGCCGTGCCCTCAGCTGCCTCGGCCCTAAATGCTGGAATTTCCTCCCTAAACCTCTCCGTCCCTCTACTTCTCTCTCCTCCTTTTAAGACACTCCTTAAAACCTACCTCTTTGACCAAGCTTTTGACCTGTCCTAATATCTCCTTATGTGGCTCAGTGTCAAATTTTGATTGATAATCGCCCCTGTGAAGCACCTGAGGACGTTTTTACTACATTAAAGGCGCTATATAAATGCAAGTTGTTGTTGTCTAGCCCTGAGTTTTGCCTGTCACATCTATCCATATTCAAATGTTTCCCAATCACTTGCAATCTACAGAGAAACTATTTTATTGACACAGGAGTCAGAATGTCTGTATCCTCCAGCATTAGAAACTACACTTTTATAAACTAAAATAAAAACAGAAAATGCTGGAAACACTCAGCGGGTCAGGCAGCATGTGTGGAGAGAGACAGAGTTAATGTTTCAGGTCGATGACCTTTCATCAGAACTGGAAGAAGTTGAAGATTAAACAGTTTTTACGCAAGTACAGAGCCAGGGAAAGGGGGAGGGATGAGGGAGGGGAAGAAAGAACAAAAGGGAAGGCCTATGATAGGGTGGAGGGCAGGAGTGATTAAATGACAAAAGGGATGATGGTGCAAGGCAAGGAGGGACAAGTAAAGAAACAAAAGATGGGTCTAGAGGAGCTGTAAATGGCAACAGTAGAACCATTACCAGCACCTGCTGTCCAGGAAAATGGGAGCAGTGATTATGATCTGAAGTTATTAAAATCAGTGTTGAGTATAGAAGGTCATAAAGTGTCTAAACGAAAGACGAGGAGCTGTTCCTCGAGCTTACGTTGAGCTTCATTGGAACAGTGTAAGAGGCTGAGGACAGAAAGGTCAGAGTGGGAATGGGACGGCGAATTAAAATGGTAAGCGACCGGCAGGCCAGGATCACGCTTGCGGACTGAGCAGAGGTGTTCAGCAAAGTGATAACCCAATCTGAATCATAGAATCTTAGAAAATTGACCGCACAGAAGGAGGCCATTTGGCCCATCGTGTCCACACTGGCCGAAAATGAGCCACCCAGCCTAATCCCACTTTCCAGCACTTGATCTGTAGCCTTGTAGGTTACGGCACTTCAGGTGCACATCCAGGTATTTTTTAAATGAGTTGAGGGTTTCTGCCTCCACCACCCTTTCAGGCAGTGAGTTCCAGACCCCACCACCCTCTGGGTGAAAAAATTTTTCCTTAGCTCCCTTCTAATCCTTCTACCAATTACTAAAATCTATGCCTCCTGGTCAATGACCTCTCTGCGAAGGGAAATAGGTCCTCCCTATCCACTCTATCTAGGCCAGTCATAATTTTATATATCTCAATTAAATCTCCCCTCAGCCTCCTCTGTTCCAAAGAGAACAACCCCAGCCTATCCAATCTTTCCTCACAGCTAAAATTCTCCAGTCCTGGCAACATCCTCGTAAATCTCCTCTGCACCCTCTCTAGTGCAATTACATCCTTCATGTAATGTGGTGACCAGAACTGTACAAAGTACTCAAGCTGTGGCCTAACTAGTGTTTCATACAGTTCCAGCATAACCTCCCTGCTCTTATATTCTATACCGTGGCTAATAAAGGAAAGTATCCCATATGTCTTAACCACCTTATCTACCTGTGCTGCTACCTTCAGGGATCTGTGGACATGCACTCTAAGGTCCCTCACTTCCTCTACACCTTTCAGTATCCTCCCATTTATTATGTACTCCCTTGTCTTGTTTGCCCTCCCCAAGTGCATTACCTCACACTTCTCCAGATTTGCCACTTTTCTGCCCACCTGAACAGTCCATTGATATCTTCCTGCAGTCTACAGCTTTCCTCCTCACCATCAACCACACAGCCAATTTTTGTATAATCTGCAAACTTCTTAATCATGCTCCCTACATTTAAGTCCAAATCATCAATATATACCAAAAAAAGCAAGGGACCTGGTACTGAGCCCTGTGGAACCCCACTGGAAACAGCCTTCCAGTCACAAAAACACCTGTTGACCATTACCCTTTGCTTCCTGCCATTGAGCCAATTTTGGATCCAACTTCAATCCAATGGGCTTGTACTTTTATAACCAGTCTGCCATGTGGGACCTTGTCACGACCCTCATTGACCCTCCTTGTCACCTCAAAAAATTCAATCAAGTTAGTCAGACTCGACCTACCCTTAACAAATCCATGCTGACAGTCCTTGATTACTCTGTGCCTTTCCAAGTGACTGTTTACCCAGTCCCTCAGAATTGATCTACTTTCAAAGATGCTAATCCCCTTAATACTTCCTCTCTCCCTAAATCTATCCCATCCAAAATTTCACACTCCTCCTGCATTTGGTCTCCCCAATGTAGAAGAGACTGCATTGTGTGCAGCGAATACTGTATGCTAAATTGAAAGAAGTACAGGTAAATCACTGTTTCATCTGGAAGGAGTGTTTGGGGCCCTGGATGGTGGGAAGGGAGGAGGTGAAGGGGCAGGTGTTGCATCTCCTGCACTCGCACAGGAGGATGCCGTGGGGAGGAGAGCGAGTGTTGGGGGTGATGGAGGAGTAGACCAGGGTGTTGCGGAGGGAGTGGTCTCTTCGGAATGCGCAAAGTGGGGGAGGGGAGGATGTAAACTAAGTGCTTCTGATTTGCAGATGGAAGTGTACAAGCACGTTCCAATCTGCAAACTTATTTCATCAAATAACAACTAAACTCCGACCCAGTCTATCTTCACTTAGCAATTGGACTTTATGGCCTTAAAGGGATAGTCTACTTCTGATAACTCAACTCAACAGTTTTTTACACTAAATAATTCAGTAATTTAAATTAAGCAACATTTTGATAGTCCTACATAAATAGGAAAAAAGGAATTTAGTGCTTAAAAAATTGAATTAAGAAACTTTGAACTAGGAGGAATTGATTGTAGAACATTCCTTATAAAACAGCATATCATCTGATTTACCATATGCAATATCACAGGAGATCTGGATTTAACATTTCTGGTTGATGACCTTTCATCAAAGCTGGAAGATGTTTTGCGATGAACAGCTTTTAAGCAAGTACAGAGCCAGTGAAAAAGGAGAAGGCTCTGATAGGGTGGAGGGTAGGAGTAATTAAATGATAGACGTGTTGATCTTGCAAGGCAGAAGGAAGTGATAGAGACATTTATAGAAACAAAAGATGGATTTAGAGGAGGTGTAAATGCTAACAGCAGATTGGGAGGGAGGCATGGGAAATCTCGCAAAGAGGAGAAGGCTCTTATGATCTGGATTATGTCAGATTTCCCATGCATCCCTCCCCCTCTGCTATTCTGTTGTAACCATTTACACCTCCCCTGGACCCATCTTTTGTTTCTATACTTGTTTCTATTCTCTCTCCTCAGATGCTGCCTGATCTGCTGAGTGTTTTCAGCATTTTTCGTTTTTATTTCAGATTTGCAGCAGCCTCAGTAATTTGCTTTTGATTTACTAGTAATTTTTAAAGTTTTTGTTGAAACTTGCTCATTCTGTGGGTACGGAAGCATAGTGGTTATGTTACTGGACTAATAATCCAGAGTACGTGAGTTCAAATCCTGCCACGGCAGCTGGGGAATTTAAATTCAGTTAATTAAATAAAATCTGTAGTAAGAAAACTAGTGGTGACCATAAAACTACTGGATTGTCGTAAAAACCCATCTGGTTCACTAATGTCCTTTTAGGGAAGGAACCCTGCTGTCCTTACCTGGTCTGGCCTATATGTGACTCCAGACCCACAGCAATGTGGTTGATTCTTAACTGCCTTCTGAAACAGCCTGGCAAGCCATTCAGTTGTACAAGAGGATGGCTCACCACCACCTTCTCAAGGGCAATTAGGGATGGGCAATAAATGCTGGTCTTGCCAGTGATCCCCACATCCCATGAATGAATTAAAAAATAAATAAATTCTGGACCAGTAAAACAGCAGTGAAGTGGTTGCATTGTTTTCAAAACCAAGGCCAACATCTAGTATGTTGGGTTTGGTGGTTCTTGGTTCCTCTGGTGTGTTGGGTTTGGTGGTTCTTGGTTCCTCTGGTGTGTTGGGTTTGGTGGTTCTTGGTTCCTCTGGTGTGTTGGGTTTGGTGGTTCTTGGTTCCTCTGGTGTGTTGGGTTTGGTGGTTCTTGGTTCCTCTGGTGTGTTGGGTTTGGTGGTTCTTGGTTCCTCTGGTGTGTTGGGTTTGGTGGTTCTTGGTTCCTCTGGTGTGTTGGGTTTGGTGGTTCTTGGTTCCTCTGGTGTGTTGGGTTTGGTGGTTCTTGGTTCCTCTGGTGTGTTGGGTTTGGTGGTTCTTGGTTCCTCTGGTGTGTTGGGTTTGGTGGTTCTTTGTTGGGTTGCACAGAAAGCAGTAGCTCACGCGACAAAACATTTCACCTGGGGACAAAAGTGAAAAGGATTTTGACGGTGTAGCCCTGCTCATGTTAGCAATCGCAAGCTTGACTAGTTGGTTTTGCAGAGCAATCTATCGCCCCGATCAGCTTTTCAGCTGAATCACACCAGATGAGTTGGTTTTAAGGGTGGGGGGGGGGTGATCTGTAGGTTTACTTTACCCCTCTTGCCAATGATCGATGTGACCCCAATATGGTGCAGTGGAATTTAATTAAGTTTCACACAAGGGTCAGCAGTGCAGAACAAGGTACATCACCCCTCCCGCTCTGGGTAGAGGTCATGCCCACTTCGTGCAGAAGTCTTTGACAGTCAACCTGCCTGGGGTCACTGGGGATACCGCTTTAGGCTCTTGGCCTTACCCCGCCTGGAGCTTCCTCTTACCCCGCCTGGGGCTTCCTCTCGCAGGTCTCTGACTCGCTGGCCTCTGACCTCTGATCCGGATCCTCTTCTCCCCAGGGATGCCTGGTTTCACTCCAGGGTCAACCCTTACTCCCGTCCGTATCCTCTACAATCTGACCCTTGTATGGAGTCTCTTTTATGCTACTTTTGGGAGTGGTTATGGAGTTATTATTGACACAGGTGTTGGTGACCCTATGGGGATCTTTCCAAAAGGCACGGTGGCCAATTGGGTGTCGAGTATCTTTTCAGACAAAGGACAAAGAGTCAGCCTACTCCTTTCTCTTTGGGCAGGGGGTGATAGAGTAGCCCCCCACCAATGCCATACCCCTCGGCCTGACCAATCACCAGTTGCTACCATTCCCACAGGACTGGCCCCTCATCTTATCCTGTGGTGTTTCTCTCCGAGCCACCCTTCTGCAACTTCTAGGTCTATTATCTTATGCCCCTGTCTGGGTCCCAGGCTGGTAACTGTAAGACTTCATTGTCTCATATGGACAGTTAGGTTCTCATCTTGTGGACATGACTGAGTAATTTGTAAATGTAGCTATGGTTACGGCTGATGTGCTGTGCTGGCAATTTTATATTTTCATTAGTTTTTTAAGGGTTTTTTGTAAAGTTTGACAGATTCTAAGCTATGTGCTCAATTAGCATGAATTAAACAAGTATATAGTAAAGAGGGAAATGTGTTCATATAAAGATAGCAAAAGGTACATATTACCAATACATGTGGTACAATGAATCAAGCAAATGTAACCCCACTATTTAAAAATGAGGGAGAGAAAAAAACAGGGAATTACAGACCAGTTAGCCTAACATCAGTATTGGGGAAAATGCTAGAGTCTATTATAAAAGATGTGATAACAGAACACTTGGAAGGTATTAACGGGATTGGACAAAGTCAGCATGGGTTTATGAAAGGGAAATCATGCTTAACAAATCTACTGGAGTTTTTTGAGGATGTAACTCGTAGAATAGATAGGGGAGAACCAGTGGATGTGGTGTATTTGGATTTGCAGAAGGCCCACACAAGAGGTTAGTGTGCAACATTAAAGCACATGGGATTGGGGGGAATATACTGGCATGGATTGAGAATTGGTTTACAGACAGAGAGTAGGAATAAATGGGTCTTTTTCCGGGTGGCAGGCAGTGACTAGTGGGGTATGTAACATTTCCAAGTTTGCAGACGACACAAAGATGGGGTGGAATGTGAGCTGTGAGGAGGATGCAAAGAGGCTCCATTGTGATTTAGACAAGTTGGGTGAGTGGGCAAGAACATGGCTGATGCAGTATAACGTGGATAAATGTGAGGTTATCCACTTTGGTTGTAAAAACAGAAAAGCAGTTTATTATCTGAATGGTGATAGATTGGGAAAAGGGGAGGTGCAACGAGACCTGGGTGTCTTTGTACACCAGTCGCTTGTAGTGAGCATTCAGGTGCAGCAAGCAGTTAGGAAGGCGAATGGTATGTTGGCCTTTATTGCAAGAGGATTTGAGTACAGGAGCAGGGATGTCTTACTGCAGTTATACAGGGCCTTGGTGAGACCACATTTGGAGTATTGTGTGCAGTTTTGGTCTCCTTATCTGAGGAAGGATGTCCTTGCCATGGAGGGAATGCGGCGAAGGTTTACCAGACTGATTCCTGGGATGGCAGGACTGACGTATGAGGAGAGATTGGGTTGACTAGGCCTATATTCACTGGAGTTTAGAAGAATGAGAGGTGATCTCATCGAAACATATAAAATTCTAACAGGACTAGACAGACTAGATGCAGGGAGGATGTTCCCGATGGCTGGGGAGTCCAGAACCAGGGGTCACATTCTCAGGATACGGGGTATGCCATTTAGAACCGAGATGAGGAGAAATTTCTTCACTCAGAGGGTGGTGAACCTGTGGAATTCTCTACCACAGAAGGCAGTGGAGGCCAAGTCATTAGATGTATTCAAGAAGGAGATAGATATATTTCTTAATGCTAAAGGGATCAAGGGATATGGGGAAAAAGCGGGAACAGAGTACTGAGTTAGACGAACTGCCATGATTATTTTGAATGGCGGAGAAGGGCCGAATGGCCTACTCTTGCTCCTATTTTCTATGTTTCTATGTACAGGAGTGATTACAGCAATATATTGGTTAACAATAATCAGATAGAAGTTTGATTTATTACAAAAGTTGAATTGCCCAAACTACATGTTCGATACAGATTCAACAGGTGATGGTATAATCTTATGGGGGAGAGGGTGAGGGGTCAGAGTTGAAATATAGAAATGTTACAGTAAAATGCATATTAAAAATGAAAAGTAAGCATAAATAAATAACAATCAAAATGGCCATTCCTCAGGGAACACTGGTTAGATATAAGCTCAAATGCAGACGATTGTGGGTTCAAGCCCCACTGGATTTGAGAACACAATCTAGGGTGGCACCTCAGTGCTGAACTGAGGGAGTGCTGCACTGTCTGGTTCGTTCTTTTGCACAGTTGTTACACTGAAGTCCCTGTCTGCCTGCTCAGGTGGATGAAGAAGAATGGGGAATTCTCCCAGCGTCTTGGCCAATATTCATTTCTCAACACCACCAAAGTAACAGATTATCTAGTTCTTCGTTCATTTGCTTTTTTTTGGGACAACAAGGTTCCACATACAGCAATGTAATAATGGCCAGATTTTTTTTTTAAGTGTTGGTTAAGGGATAATTATTAGCCAGGACACCAGGGAGAACTCCCCTTCTCTTCTAAATAGTGCCATGGGATCTTTCACATTCACCTGAGAGGGCAAACAGGGCTTCGGTTTAGCGCCTCATCTGATAGACGGCACCTCCGACAGTGCAGCATTCCTCAGTACCCAGGGTTATTCAAAAAAAGTCAGAAAGATGAGGATCTTGTGGAACAGAAATGGTGTATCGGTGTGTAAGGGAAATTTGTTATAGGATTGTAGCTGAAATGCAGGGAGGGAAAATCGGGTAGAGATCCTTAACAGTCTCTGACCTAAGATTATTAATGTTGTCACTGGATGCAAAGTTAACAAAAATATTCATCCACGGAACTCGAATCCCTCATCCAGTGAAGCACTAAGACAGAGTGAGGATATTAGAAACAGAAGTGTGTATGTGTGTGTTTTTGTGCAACTTATTGAACAAAGAAAGAACTTATAAAGCCTTTCACGACCTCAGTGCATCCCAAAGCACGTTACAGCCAATTAAATACTTTTTGAAGAGTAGTCACTGTTGTAATGTAGGAAACACAGCAGCCAATTTGCGCACAGCAAGGTCCCACAAACAGCAATGAGATAATTACCAGATAACCTGTTTTAGTGATGTTGGTTGAGAGATAAATATTGGCCAGGAGACCGGGGAGAATTCCCCAGCTCTTCTTCGAAATAGTGCTGTGGGATTTTTTTACATCCATCTGAGAGGGTAGATGGGGACCGCGGTTTAACATCTCGTCCACGAGACAGCACCTCTGACCGTGAAGTGCTCTCTCAGTACTGCACTGGGATTGTCAGCCTAGATTTTGCACTCAAGTCTCTGGAGTGGGTGTTTGATCCAACAACCATCTGACTCATAGGCGAGAGTGCTACCCACTGACACTGTGATAGAACTGTATGCGTGCGTATTAAGGCAGCACAACTGCAGAACGTTGCCGCTTTGTGTGGAAGAGCAGTTCTTTCATTGTGTTCTAGTATTCGGTCTTGTGCTGACTCGGTCTGTTGTCCACTCTATCGCTGCAGGTTAACCCATGACATAAGCTTGGAGGAATTCGAAGATGAAGACTTGTCGGAAATAACGGACGAATGCGGGATAAGTCTGCACTGTAAGGATGGCTTGGCTACAAGGGTAAGAGCTTGTGAGCACGCTATGAATGTTAGCGCGTGAGTGAAGCACGCTGTGATGGTTTGGGGGGAGTGAGGGACATACTGGTGAGCAGTGCCATCACTGCATCAATAACCTGTCTCTCCATGATTGTAGGTCCTAGCCAAAGTGGCTGGAAGTTGCAAGGGATTGAGTATAGAGACAATCGAATAGATGTTTTTTGCTTGGTAATGTAGTAGCTGCATTGCAAATATAATGGGGGAAAAGTGGCCTGCTTACTTTGAATAAAGTGCAACACTTCTGGCTGTTATCTCTGCCCATCATTTCTCATATAGTATTAAGTTGTAATCAGTAACATGTGGTGACCAAAGCATCAAAGTGATCATTTATTATGGTACACACCAAATTAAAGCGTAGACTCAAGATTACCACTAGAAGAATGAAGGGTTATTGGAACATGGCATGCTTTACGAGAACTGGCGTTTGATAGTAGCTACAGCACAGGAGGAGGCCATTCGGCCCATTGTGCCTGTGCCGGCTCTTTGAAAAAGTCCCATTTCCCCATAGCCCTGTAATTTTTTTCCCTTCAAGTATTTATCCAATTCCCTTTTGGAAATTACTTTTGAATCTACTTCCACCGCCCTTTCAGGCAGCGCATTCCAGGTCATAACAACTCACTGTGAAAAAAATGTTTCCTCATGTCTCCTCTGGCTCTTTTGCCCATTACCTTAAATCTGTGTCCTCTGGTTTCCAACCCTTCTGCCACTGGAAACAGTTTCTCCTTATTTACTCTATTAAAACCCTTCATGATTTTGAACACCTCTATCAAATTTCTCCTTAACCTTCCCTGTTCTGAGGAGAATAACACCAGCTTCTCCAAGCTCTCCACATAACTGAAGTCCCTCATCCCTGGCACCATTCTAGTAAATCTCTTGATGTCCTTCCTAAAGTGAGGTGCCCAGAATTGAACACAATACTCCAGCTGAAGCCTAACCAGTGCTTTATAAAGGTTTAGCATAACTTCCTTGCTTTTGTACTCTATGTCTCTACTAATAAAGCCCAGGATCCCATATTTTTTTAACAGCCTTCTCAACCTTTCCTGCCACCTTCAAAGATTTGTGAATGTGCACCCCCTTTTAAAATTACATTTGAGTTTCATGTCATCTGCAAATGTTGAAATTATACCCTCTATGCCCATGTTCAGATCATTAATATTTACCAAAAAGAGCAGTGGTCCTAATACTGACCCCTGGGGAACACCACTGTATACTTCCCTCCAGTCTGAAAAACAACTGTTCACCACTACTCTCTCTGCTTTCTGTCCCCTAGCCAATTTTGCATCCACGTTGCCACTGTCCCTTTTAATTCCATGGCCTTTAAATTTACTAACAAGTCTATCATGTGGTACTTTATCAAATGCCTTCTGAAAGTCCATATACACATCAACTGCACTACCCTCATCAACCCTCTCTGTTACTTCATCAAAGAATTCAATCAAGTTAGTCAAACACGATTTTCCTTTAACAAATCCATGCTGCCTTTCCTTTATTAGCCCATACTTTTCCAAATGCCAATTAATTTTGTCCTGGATTATTGTGTCTCAAAGCTTCCCCATCACCAACGTTCGGCTGACTGGCCTGTAATTGCCGGGTTTATCCCTTTTGTTTTGAACAAGGGTGTAACGTTTGCAATCCTCCATTCCTCCAGCACCGTCCCCATATCTAAGGAGGATTGGAAGATTGTGGCCAGAGCCTCTGCAATTTCCACCCTTACTTCCCTCATTAGCCTAGCATGCATCCCACCTGGACTGGGTGACTTTTCTACTTTGAGTATTGCCGATCTTTTAAGTACCTTCTCGTCATGACCTCAGGGTGTGCCAAAGCGCTTTACAACCAATTAAGTACTTTTGAAGTGTAGTCACTGTTGTAATGTAGGAAATATGATAGGTCTTATTGAAGAACTAGCACCAGCACAGGCACAGTGACTTCCTTCTAGGCTGTAATTTTTATGAACCTATGGTTAAATATTGAGGCCGTTATACTCAATACCTTAATGATGTTCATGACTTCAGAAATTTGTCTCATGAGTTTTGCCACAACAGCAGAGAGGAGGTGGAGAAAGATTACTCCAGAGGAGGGACGAGTCATCTTTGGCCCCGAATGAACATGTCCAATTGCATCTTACTATGGATATTGGCTCCCGGTTCAGTAACGCCTCAAATTTAAAATTCTCATCCCTGTGTTCAAATCTCTTCATAGTCTCGCCCCTCCCTATCTCTGTAACCTCCTCCAACCCTAGACCATAGTAAAACGTCCCAAGGCGCTTCATAGGAGCGTAATCAGACAAAATTTGACACCGAGCCACATAAGGAGATATCAGGACAGGTGACCAAAAGCTTGGTCAAAGAGGTAGGTTTTAAGGTGCGTCGTCAGGAGGAGAGAGCGGTTGAGTGACGGAGAGGTTTAAGGGAAGGAATTCCAGAGCTTAGGGCCTAGGCAGATGAAGGCATAGTCGCCAATGAAGGGGCGAAGGAAATTGGGGATGCACAAAAGACCAGAATTGGAGGAGTGTAAAGATCACGGAGGGTCATAGGGCTGGAGGAGGAACACAGAATGTTACCTCTGCCTCAAAGACACAGTGGCCTCTGTCATCTCATTGGTGGGCACAATTAATTCTGCTATTCCTCCAAACAATGAGTCTCTTAGAGTCAGTGTTAATCCAGGCAAGACGTTCGTCAGACAGCTTGTCTTTTGTTTAAGGGGTTCTTTTAAGCCAAACTTTACTTGATTGCTGGACTCCAGGACAATCTGCCTGGCTGTTTCAGTCTGGATGACCTCCTGAATGTCTTGATTCTTTGTGCAGAGTAGACTGCAATCCATTCCTTGTGTCAGCAAAACTAACACTTGGAGCAAACTGCCCTCCAGCCCCTGTGTTAGCAAAACTAAAAGACAGTCCAGATTTAATTCCAGCACATGGATCAAGTCAAGGCTAGGCAGAGCACTTTGTAAGCTAACCCCTTTGACAATCTGCTGAGCTAACTTGTGATGCTGCACCTGCTTTGATTGTACCAACCCACACAAGGGGACTGAATACTGACAAATGGGATTCTAATACACCAGGCGAGCTTTGTAATCATTACATCCCTGCCTGTAATACCCTTTGTATCCTTGGCTCAGTGGGTAGCACTCTTGCCTCTAAGTCAGAAGGTTGTAGGTTTAAGTCCCACCCCAGAGACTTGAGCACATAATCCAGGCTGACGCTCTCACTGCCAGTACTGAGGGAGTGCTGCATTGTCGGAGGTGCCGTCTTTCGTATAAGATTTGAAATCAAGACCCCATCTGCGCTCTCAGTTGGACTTAAAAGATCCTATGGCATATTTCGAAGAGCAGGGGAGTTCTCCCCGTTGTCTTGGACAACATTTATCCCTCAACTAGCACCAATAAAACACATGATCTGTTCATTATCACATTGCTGTTTGTGGGATCTTGCTGTGCACAAATTGGCTGCTGCGTTTCCTACATTACAACAGTGACTACACTTCAAAAGTACTTAATTGGCTGTAAAGTGCTTTGGGACATCCTGAGGTCGTGAAAGGAGAGTTCTTTCTTTTATTGATACTCAAACATTACTGCATGGCTTTGCTGATTGACCAGCCTGCCTGGCTTATTAATGGAACCTTGAGGGGCCTACCTGCTATTGGGGGCTATGACCCCCATGCTCTTCTCCAGACTGCCCTGCAAGTCAATGGCAGTTGGGTCTTAGCTGGACAAACAGCAGTGTGTTTGCCAGTGCTGTGTGCTGGTAACCTGTGCCGTTTTAGCTGTGACCCGGGACACATTAAATCTTGGCTGTTGCTGATCTGTGCGTCTTTTATCTGAAAAAGAAAGAAAGACTTGGATTTATATTATGCCTTTCACAACCTCAGGACATCCCAAAGCACTTCACAGCCAATGATGTACTTTTGAAGTGAAGCTACTGTTGTAATGTAGGAAATGCAGCAGACAGTTTGTGGGACCTTGCCAGACAGCAAGGTCCCACAAACAGCAATGTGATAATGAGCAGATAATCTGTTTTAGTGATGTTGGTTGAGAGATAAATATTGGCCAGGACCCTCAGTAATTTACAGGGATCAAGGGCCTAATTTCTGGCTTGTGAAGCTGGTTACAGTGGTTATTGAAAACACGTTCTGATTTGGTGACATAACTTGTCGCCCATGTTAAGTGACCGGGGATGTTCTTATGGCTTATTGATTGACCAGCCTGCCTGGCTTGTTAATTTTCTATTATTTCCTGTCGTTAGTTAGAGGCCCTTGGCAGATCCTCCAGGTCAAGCGAGCTTTTTTTAAGCGTGAAGCAGAAATTTACATGTGTGACACCTGAAACGTGACAGACGTGTCTCAAAATAGAGGAGGGGAGTGGGGGGTATTTTTCTGAGTAGACACCAGTTTTTGGCGGGGACCTCACCTGCTGAGCTTGCGTACCAGAAAACCGCGTGCCATCGCCCTGCGGTCTTACAATCCGCATCGGATGTGGGCCACACTCAGATGATCACATCAAGTGAATTGACTCTCAACCACTCGCTGATAATGAGCGGGTGGGGAGTTTATAAGGCCGCGTACAATGGATGAAGACAGATCGGAGGCAAGGTAATTGAATTCAGAATGATAAGACATGTGAAAGCTTACGGGCCCCTGAGCAAAAGTGCTTGGTTTGGAACCATGAAAGCAAGTAATTGCTGCAAGGATTCCGAATTGGTAGTTGGCCAATTATTAGATTTGGCATTGCTTCTCTCCTGATGTATAATTGTGTGGACAGCTCTTCACCAACTAGAGGTCTTCTGTTCAGCATTTCAAACAGCCTTTTGGCCCGTTACTTCCTGCTTTAGCTGGTGTGACTGGGGCCTGGTGCTGGACTATGAAAAGGTCGGATTCTGCTGCTTGTACCGTTTGCATTGGGATTAAAACTCGCAGCTGAGGGAGTTATCAGGCCCTTCAGGTAGACGTAGAGATGATGTTTCTGCTTGTGGGGGAGTCCAAAACTCGGGGTCATAAATATAAGATAGTCACTAATAAATCCAATAAGGAATTCGGGAGAAACTTCTTTACCCAGAGAGTGATTAGAATGTGGAACTAGCTATCAGAGGGAGTAGTTGAGGCGACTAGCATAGATACATTTAAGGGGAAGCTGGATAAACACGAGGGAGAAAGGAATAGAAGGCTGTGCTGCTCGGGTTAGATGCAGTAGTGTGAGAGGAGGCTCGTGTGGAGCATTAACACCAACATAGACCAGTTGGGCCGAATGGCCTGTTTCTGTGCTGTAAAATTCTATAATTCGGTGTAATGCAGCAAATAAATGTAGAATTACTTCAGCCTCACTACTATAAAGTAGTGTCTAGACTCTTTGATGAGAGGACGGATTGGAGATTTAGTGGGCCGTTTCACCAGTGTGTGCTCCTGCCAGAGAGCACGTAACGTAAATTCAAGCTTACACTCCTCGCGATTCTCTTGACTCGTATTTATCATGTTTCAGACTCTTAATTGTCTCGACGTTTAACTAACACGAACAGTGTTTGGTGGAAAGTTGTGCAGTGCTGCGACTAATTTGTTTCTCACTTAACAGATTAAAAAAAACACGTAAGGGTAGATGTTCCTGTCGGTGATGTTATTGTATGGATGCTTAATCAAATTCCTTTCTCTGGTATTTAAACAAAAGCACTAACTTGAAAAAAGAACAGATTGAAGTCGCAGCTCTGAAATGGGAAGGATACAAATTGTTGGTGGAAAATATTTTACGAGACTAACACAGAAAAGATCTGCGGCTGCTGGGCTACTCGGTGATGAGGGTCAGGAAACAGCAGCTTTAGGAGGCCAAGTGCGTTGGAGGCCTTGGGGCGCGATTCCACACTCCCAGGGGCCACATGGTGGGGGGTCAGGAGATGCTTGCCACGGTTTCCTGCGAACATTGCCCCCTGTTGGGACCGTGGAATCTGTCCTTATGTTTACACGGAGTTTCTTCTGCAAGGAATTTTATTGAATTCAGTAATGTCCACACCCCTTCTTGAGGTTATGGCACATTACAGATTACTTTGTGGTACTTACAGCAGCACCCAGTGAGGAACGTAGGAACAGGGGTAGGCCATTCAGCCCCTCGGGTCTGTTCTGCCATTCAGTTAGATCATGGCTGATAGTCCATCCACCTGCCTTTACTCCATTTCCCTTGATACCCTTATCTAACAAAAATCAATCAACCTCAGTCTTGAAAGCTCCAATTGACCCCCAGCATCCACAGCCTTTTGAAGGACCTTTTGCTCCAGATTTCCACTACCCTTTGTGTGGAAAAAGTGCTTCCTGATTTCGATCCTGAATGACCTAACTCTGATTTTAAGATTATGACCCTTGGTTCTTGATTCCCCCACCAGAGGAAATAGTTTCTCTATATCTACCCTATCGAATCCTTTTAACATTTTAAACACCTCGATCAGATCACCCCTCAATCTTCTATACTCGAGGGAATACAAACCAAGTTTATGCAGAGACTCTCGCCTCCGAGTCAGAAGGTAGTGGTTCAAGTCCCACTCCAGAGACTTGAGCACAAAATCTAGACTGACACTCCAGTACAGTACTGAGGGAGTGCTGCACTGTCAGAGGTGCCATTTTTCGGATGACACAATAAACCGAGGCCCCGTCTGCGCTCTCAGGTGGGCACTATCATATTGCTGTTTGTGGGATCTTGCTATGCCCAAATTGGCTGCTGCGTTTCCCTACATTACAACAGTGACTATACTTCAGAAGTATTTAATTGGCTGTGAAGAGCTTTGGGATGTCCTGAAGTCGTGAAAGGCACTGTATAAATGCAAGTTTTCTCTTCTTTTAAAATTGCCTACGTGTGTAGTTGCTTGTAGAGGTCACACTGCTGGAAGCAATGACACTGAACAATATAAAATTACAAGACATGCTGCGAAGACAAGGTTATGAATGTATGCGGGCTGCTACTGAGCCAATACACTAGGGTCTAAGTTTCATAAATGCAATGAAAGATATTTAGTTTGTTGCCAGAGAAATGTAACACAGTCAAATATTATTAATGACCTGAATTCTGCATCAAGGCCAATTGGTGAAAGGTTGGTGAAAAACATCAGTCATCTGGTTGGGTGTCTAACTCTAAGTCATCCAATTAGTTAGAGCCTGATGTCTAACTAACTATCTGAATATATTTGCCCCAACAGAGAGGTTTTTTGCTGGCTGCTTACATGGTTACAATTATATTTGTGGAGTCAATGAAATAGAAACAGCTGGTTTTGAAGAACACAGCAACGGGTGTTGGCCTGGCCTTGTTGGTTAGCACACTGCCCTTTCACTTCTGGGACCTGGGTTCAAAACCAACTTCGATTGATAAGACCTCTCTCTCTGTCAACTATGAGGACTCTATATGAATGGGCCTCAGTTCCCAGAAGGTGTGATATCACAGCATGAAACCCAAAGCTGGCAAATCATACTTGGATGGGGTCATTCTGCGACAACGTGCTTGCAGAGAGTCTAGATTGGAATTATGAGGGCCATACCTCCAACCTGCACTCATAGGAGGAGGCCATTCAGCCCCTCGAGCCTGATCTACCATTCAGTTAGATCATGGTTGATCTGTTTCTTTACTCCATCCACCTGCCTTTACTCCATTTCCCTTGATACCCTTATCTAACAAAAGATCAATCAACCTCAGTCTTGAAAGCTCCAATAGTCCCCCAGCATCCACAGCCTTTTGGGGAAGAGCGTTCCAGATTTCTACTACCCTTTGCATGGAAAAAGTGCTTCCTGATTTCATTCCAAAAATGCCCAGCTCTAATTTCAAGATTGTGTCCCCTTGTTCTGGATTCCCGCACCAGAGAAAAAAGCTACTCTGTATCTACTCTATCGAATCCCTTTATCATTTTAAACACCTGTGCTGACTCTCAAAGAATTATCCAATTAGTCCCACTCCCCTGCTCTTCCCCATAGCTCCTGCAAAATTTTCAGCTTTAAGTATTTATCCAATTCCCTTTTGAAAGTTACTATTGAATCTGCTTCCACCGCCCTTTCAGGCAGTGCATTCCAGATCATAAGTAAAAAAAAAAAAAAAATTCTCCTCATCTTGTCTCTGATTCTTTTGCCAATTATCTTGAATCTGTGTCCTCTGGTTACCGACTCTCCTGCCAGTGGAAACAGTTTCTCTCTATCAACTCTATCGTAACCCCTCATAATTTTGAACACCTCTATTAACTCTCCCCTTAACCTTCTCTGCTCTAAGGAAAACAACCCCAGCTTCTCTAGTCTCTCCACATAACTGAAGTCCTTCATCCGTGGTACCATTCTAGTAAATCTCTCCTCCACCCTCTCTAAGGCCTTGACATCCTTCCTAATGAAGTAGGAAAGGTGGTGCAGAATGACTAAATAAATGAAAAGACTGGTTTTACCTGTTGTCTTTTGATAAATTTACTAAAGAAAATGTGAACTGAAAAGCCATTGAAGGTGAAATAAGGGGTACCTGACATGACTGATGTAAATCTGAGTCTGATTTAGATTGTTCTTGATTAGAACATTCACCTCACTAGGGGAATCAAGGGATATGGGGACCGGGCAGGAAAGTGGAGTTGAGGTTGAAGATCAGCCATGACCTGATTGAATGGCGGAGCAGGCTCGAGGGGCCATGTGGCCGACTCTTGTGTTATGTACTAGTTTGCAGCTCCCTCTAGTGACCTGTACAGCTCACTGCACTCTATACACACCTCTTGGCCTTTTAACATCTTTGGCACGTGGATCTTAAGGGGTGTGCTTTTACAGCGAGGATTTTAATTGTAATCGGCAAAGGATTTTTCTGGTGAGGACATTTAATTAAAAAAAAATGTTAGTTGAGGCTGTTTTAGTTTTACTTCTATGTTTTGTGTCAGGAGTGTGTCACTAATCAGAAGAATTCTCCACTGCTCCACTCAGACACTTGAATTGGTTCAAACAATCAGCTTTATCTTAGCGTATTAAGTAAATTTACTGTAATGCAGTACTTATCTGGTGAATGGTCCTGGGTATCTAACGCTTAGATGACATGTCCCACTCCAGGGACTTGAGCACATAATCTAGGCCGACACTCCCAGTGCAGTACCGAGGGAGTGCTGCACTGTCGGAGGAGCCATCTTTCAGTTGGGACGTTAAACCGAGGCTCCGTCTGCCCTCTCAGGTGGTCGTAAAAGATCCCATAGCAAAATTTCGAAGAAGAGCAGGAGAGATCTCCCCGGTGTCCTGATCAATATTTATCCATCAACCAACATCATTTAAAAAAAAAACAGATTATCTGGTCATTATCAAATTGCTGTTTGTGGGAGCTTGCTGTGCACAAATTTGTTGCCGTGTTTCCTACATTACAACAGTGACTGCACTTCAAAAGTGCTTCATTGGTTGTAAAGCGCTTTGGAACATCCTGAGGTCGTGAAAGGCGCTATATAAATCCAAGTTCTTTCTCTTGTAGCTGGTCAGGTCCAATAATGCCTGTTATGACTGAGGCAAGCATTTGAGTATAACAGCTCTGTGGTGAGCAGTTTGTGCACACACGTTGCATAGAACCTTGTCACTGCAGATCACATGGTAAGAAGATGGTGAGGAAAGACATTCTCCTTTGCAGATCAATTTGATCAGTAAAGTATGCGTGGATCTCACGATGGCGAAGCTGGACACCTGCCCCTTCGGGATAGTTTTTCACTTGACCTTGCGATATAAAATGAGGGCACGCAACAACTGAAATTGCTTTGAAACTAATCAGTATGGAGCCGTTTCCTGTTGCAGTAGGTCAGGGATTGTGGAAGAGGGAAAATCAGACTGCTGAAGGTCCTTGTGTGTTTGAAGATCATTGGCTTTCAGTCAAGAGAAGTTTTCATTTGATGATATCCTGTCGCTGCCAAAGGATCGATTTTTGGAGGTTCAGGATTTGTCTCACAACAAGAAGCATTTTCATAACATTATCTTCTAACGTTTAACACCTGGAGATTTATTCAGTCGCTTTGCTACATTTTCTAGCATTTTGGAGTGTCTTCCGTATGTTGGGATAACAAGTTAACTTGGGAATTTTATTGCCTGCGGGAATCACATTTTGGAAACATCAAACCAGAGGGGAGATGAGGAGAATTGTTTTTTTACACTGCGAGTTGTTGTGATCTGGAATACACTGGCTGAAAGGGTGGTGGAAGCAGATTCAATAGTAACTTTCAAAAAGGGAATTGGATAAATACTTGAAGAAAAAATTTGCAGGGCAATCATAAGAACAAGAAAGAACAAGAGAGTTCAACTAATTGGATAGCTCTTTCAAAGAGTGGGCACAGGTACGATGGGCCTAATGACCTCCTTCTATGCTGTACGATTCTATGATTAATTTCTGAGTCCAGGCACCAGAGGAGATGCAAATTTAAACAGTCAGATGAATTAAAGGGCACTCATTAATTTTTCTTCTTCACGTTCACCTGAATAGTATCATAGTATATTACAGCACAGAAGGAGGCCGTTCGGTCCATCATGCCTGTGCCGGCTTTTTAAAAGAGCTATCCAATTAGTCCCACTCCCCCTGCTCTTTCCCCCATCGCCCTGTAATTTTTTTCTCTTCAAGTATTTATCCAATTCCCTTTTAAAAGTTACTATTGAATCTGCTTCCACTATCGTTTCAGGCAGTGCATTCCAGATCATCATAACTCAATGTGTAAAATCTATTTTTTCCTTATGTTGCCTCTGGTTCTTTTGCAGATCATCTCAATCTGTGTTCTCTGGTTACCGACCCTTCTGCCACTGGAAACAGTTTCTCCTGATTTACTCTATCAAAACTGTTCATTATTTTCAACACCTCCATCAAATCTCCACTTAACTTTCTCTGCTCTAAGGAGAACAACCCCAGTTTCTCCACATAACTGAAGTCCCTCATCCCTAGGACCATTCTAGTAAATCTCTTCTGCACCCTTCCTAAAGTGTGGTGCCCAGAATTGGCCACAATACTCCAGCTGAGGCCTAACCTGTGTTTTATAAAGATTTAGCATAACTTTATCTGCTTCCCACTATTTGCTGGCCTATAGTATACACCCAGAAGCGGAATAGCTCCTCTATTGTTCCTTAATTCTAACTAAATAGATTGTCTTTGACCCCAGTGCCATAATAATTTCTTTGATCAATACTGCCACCTCCCTCCTTTCTTTCCTTCTCTGCCTTTCCTGAATGCCTTGCAGCCAGGAATATTAAGTTCTCAATCCTCCCCTTCTTTGAGCCAGATCTCTCTCATTGCCACTATATCCTAGTCCCATGTGCTGACTTGTGCCTGCAGCTCACCAACCTTATTTACCACGCTACGTACATTTACGCACATGCACTCCAATCTCATCTTTGACTGCCTCGCATTTTCCCCCCGTCTGATCCCTCCTATTTCATTGAATGTATGTCAATGAAATGAGAACCAAATGGCGTTTATGTCCCAGTCACTACCAGTCTGGTGTGGTTTAATCAGCCCACTCCCACTTGGGTACAGATGACATTTTAAAGGTTGCACATTCATAATTCCAATGTATATTTTGCAGAATTGTTTTGTCGCTGGCCCTATAACAGGTTGGACGACTGTTGAGTCATTTATCTTTTAAGAAAAATTCTATGTCAGCTGCAACCCTAAGAAAAGCCGACAGGACTATTATATCCTGCGTGTTCACCCGAATCAAGAAAACAGAAAGAATTGTAACACGATTTCATGATTTGAGAATGCTTTCATTGCAGAATGTGTGTTGTCAACAGTGCAGAGAAGCACGCAGGAAGTGGTCAAACAACAAGCTACATGTTACATAATTTCACAACACATTACTTACCCCTGACTGCAACTAACTAGGCCCTAAGCTCTGGTATTCCCTCCCCAAACTCCTCCACCTCTCTCTCCTCCTTTAAGACGCTGCTTAAAACCTACCTCTTTGACCAAGCGTTTGCTCACCTGTCCTAATGTCTCCTTTGGCTCAGTGTCAGTTTTTGTTGGATTACGCTGCTGTGAAGCGCCTTGGGAAGTTTTACAACGTTAAAGGTTTTTTATTCATTCATGGGATGTGGGCATCTCTGGCAAGGCCAGCATTTATTACCCATCCCTAATTGCCCCTTGAGAAGGTGGTGGTGAGTCGCCTTGAACCGCTGCAGTCCGTGTGGTGACTGTTCTCCCACAGTGCTGTTAGGAAGGGAGTTCCAGGATTTTGACCCAGCGATGATGAAAGAACGGCCGATATATGGGTGTGTGATTTGGAGGGTGCTATATAAATGCAAGTTGTTGTTGTTGCTGTCGTCTTCATTTGAGGTTGAACTGAAAAGGCTGGTTTTTGAAACTTGAGTTGCTCACTGGTCATTCACTTGGTTGTCAACTGATGCCTGCAGTTCTTTCTGCTATCAGCACATGACTTCTCGCTTCAATTAGAGTTAAAATTGAGTTATATCTCTTGTTTTAAAATTGATTAACATCTTCTGGGTTTCATTCCTGTGTGGATCAGACACTCTTCAAGTGGATGCTACAGCCAAGAATGTGTGCCTTTCTTTCCGAAATATCTTTCATTATCTGGACAGTCTGTTACAGTCCCAGCCCCAGTTTTCTGGCTTGAAGCACCTCTGATTCCTACACATATCTTTCATCTCCGCAGCCATCTCCCAACCTTATATAACCCTGGCAACCCCCTTCTCTCCTCAAAGGCTCATCAACAGTACCAGCCCCCGCATCATTCTTTCTCTAGTCACATCACAGCGCTGTTAACCTTGGCGTCATTCACCTCTAGTTATTTTACAAGACTCCATTGCATTCTCAACTGATCCAGTGCTGAATACTCTCGGATATCACTGCCCAGTACACTGCACACTCATGCCCCCAACACCCCCCCCTCACCCCTTGTCTTTGTTGGTATTAGCTGGCACATAATGTTGGTAGATGACTATAAGTAGGTACATCCACAGGCGGGCAACACAATTAAAGAGTCAATCAAAGGCAAAATACTGGAGGAAATCTGAAATAAGAACAGAAAATGCTGGAAACACTCAGCAGGTCAGGCAGCCTCCGTGGAGAGAGAAACAGTTAACATTTCAGGTCGATGAACTTTTGTCAGAACTGGAAGAAGTTAGAGATTAAACAGTTTATAAGCAAGTACAAAGCCAGGGAAAAAGGGCGGGGGGGGGGGCGGGGGAGGAGAGGAGAGGGTGGGTGGGGGAGAGGAGAGAGCAAAAGGGTCTGTATTAGGGTGGAGGGCAGAAGTGATTAAATGACAAAAGGGATGATAGGACAAGTAAAGAAACAAAAGATGGGTCTAGAGGTGCTGTAAATGGTTACAATTAAACAGTCAACTGTGTTTAATTTTCTTAGTTTTTAATAAGTTTATTTTCCCTCTTAGAAACACACACATAACATCAAGGGGGTAATTTTGTGCGATGGTGAAAGGGCGTTTTGATCGTTCGTTGAACTCAGAATGATCCAGTTTGGGCCCAGACAGAAGCAGTAAATTATATATTCCTAGTGAAAGCTCAGCCTGGAGCTGAATATACCAGCACTTATTCCGGCAATTCATTTCACATTCAGTGGTGAAATGCTGAGGCAGGAAAAGTGTCATCTGGGAATAAAAGGGTCAGATAACCATCTGATTTAGTTCATTGTACATGTCTCATTATTTATTTTGTCTGTCTCACCAGGATTTATCTTCTATCTGGGGATTTTCCCAGAAGGTGGCTTCAGCTTCCTAGATTTTAGATTTGGGTGGATGAGATTGGAGGGAGGGTTTATTGTTTATTCAAAAGGACTGGTACCAGAGATGAGGGACTTCAGTTATGTGGAGAGACTGGAGAAGCTGGGATTGTTCTCCTTAGAGCAGAGAAGGTTAAGGGGAGATTTAATACAGGTGTTCAAAATTCTGAGGGGTTTTGAGAGGAGTAGATAGGGAGAAACTGTTTTCACTGGCAGGAGGTCAGTAACCAGAGGCCACAGATTTAAGATAATTGGAAAAAGAACCAGGGGGGAGATGACAATTTTTTTGCGCAGCGAGTTGTAGTGATCGGGAATGCACTACCTGAAAGGGCGGTGGAAGCAGATTCAATAGCGACTTTCAAAACGAAATTGGATAAATACTTGAAAAGGAAAAATTTGCAGGGCTACGGGGAAAGAGCGGGGGAGTGGGACTAATTGGATATCTCTTTCAAAGAGCTGTCAGAGGCATGATGGGCCGAATGGCTTCCTGTGTTGTAAGATTCTATGATTCTAAGACATAATTGTGCCACGCTTCATTCTAGTGTAGAAGATAAATCGTAGGCCCTTGGGCCTGTTCATCATTCATACATTACAAATGCGGAAACTCTATTGGTGTTTGACTTGAATATTCAGATTCATGTGGTATTCTTAATATGGGGTATAAACAGAACAATGTTCATTATAATTTGTATGTACAAGTGCTTCACAGTGGGAACAGGGGGCATTGCACCTGTCTAGCTTTACAATGAACAGACTGTGTAATGCTGCAGATGTCACGTTTGTATCAGCTCTGAGATTCAATTCAGCCTTTGATGCTGTGAAATGTAGAAAACTAATTTTTCATTAAAAAATGATTGTAGATCCAAAGGTACATGAATGTTAAGATACTGTACGCGGTTCATAAATAATATTGTGTCTTGTATTAAAATATTGGATGCAGTTCATAAACACTATTATCAGTCATATTAAAATACTGGTAATATTGCCCGTGTGCTGCTTAAGGACTGGAAATAGACCAAAATATTAAAAATAAATCCTTCAAACAGAACCCAGCCCACTGCATTCTGGAACTCCCCCAAAATGACCCCCTTCATCCCAAATGTAACTCCTAAGTGCAGCTTAGCCATGTGTCACATTGAAGCAGAAGCAGATGGATTCTGGCCCCCCACCACCCACCCACCCGTCCCCACCCTGACTGTCCTCATAGGTCAAAGTTCATTGGGTAGTAGAATGAAAACAAGTCTTGTATTCACTCAGACTGAACCAGAAGAAATGCTTCAAGTAATTGTCCCCATTCTTTCACTTCTATCTACTATAACGGATACCACCATTTACACCCCCACCCACCATTACAAACTGTGCACCTTTTGATGAGCTATGTGTAACCGGCTTGAAAGAAACCAACGTGGACCCAGGATTTAAGATTAACCAACCGTAATTGTAACAGTCCTCCAATCTCCCCCCGCCCCTAAGCAAATGCACTCAACACAGTCACAATTGCCAGTGTCATACGCACATACGAACAGCAAAAGGCCCTCTAGTCCATCCAGCCTGTTCCGTACAATTGTGACACCATGTGTATCTCAATATATACGCTCCCCACCCCACCCAAAACCACGTGATCCCGGAGAGGTGAAAAACCAGATTAAAAACCCAGACAATTTGGGGTGGGGGGGGGGGGGGGGAAAACAAAATATGGGAAATTCCTCTCCTTTCCCCCCCCCCCCCCCCCCCCAGGCGATCGAAACTATTCCAGGAGATCACTCTGGCCCTGATAATTCTATGCCGTACCTACCCTTGAGTGAGAGGTGATCTCCGCCCCCAGCCAGAAACGGGTCGGGGAATTCAGTGAATCTATGTCCACTGCACGAGCCGGCAGCCTGTTCCAGAGGCCCACTATTCTCTGGGAAAAGAACCACCTCCTGACGTCCATTGACCGCCTATTGTGACAATCCACTCGTTGGACTCTCTTTATATTATGTAAACAGAGAAAATGGCACAATGTCTATAACTACATTCTGTACCAAAACACTGTCGGGTGGAAATGGCTGTGGGCGATGTCATTGTATGTTCATTTTAAAATGCATTGAAGCTTCTGTTAAAATTATGGGGCGAAATTTGACACAAGCATCTTAAATATTCATACAATAGCACCACTGACAGTAATTACTACCCTTGTATCTGTGAACAGTCGCAAAGCACAAAAAAAAGCAAAAAGAAGTTTGTTTTAGATAAGATATGCATTGGGTCCATTTGAGTCCCATAATTATTCACTTTATGCTTCGACAATGAAACTAATGAGAATTCGGGTCTCTTGCTGAATAGGTGTGATATTTAATGGCTTCCTTACTGCAATGGTAACTGTAAATGATCCATAAAGTGTTCCAGTCACAGCACATGTACCACTGAGAGCCCAGTATGAAGCTGTGATTGCACCCTAGCTGACTTATCACCGATAAGAGATGGGTTAGTCCTATTTTGCTGGAGACAGCGATCGAAAGGGATGATCTAATCCATTAATGGATGAGGTAATGATTTCCAAAGGGGCACTGAGAGCTGAGCTGTGAGTGTGCGTGTGTGCGCGCGTGTCTGTGTGTGTGCGCGCGTGTCTGTGTGTGTGCGCGCGTGTCTGTGTGTGTGCGCGCGTGTCTGTGTGTGTGCGCGCGCGTGTCTGTGTGTGTGCGCGCGCGTGTCTGTGTGTGTGCGCGCGCGTGTCTGTGTGTGTGCGCGCGCGCGTGTCTGTGTGTGTGCGCGCGTGTCTGTGTGTGTGCGCGCGTGTCTGTGTGTGCGCGCGCGTGTCTGTGTGTGTGCGCGCGTGTGTGTGTGTGTCTATGCGTGGCTGAGTGCAAGAATTAAGCTGCACTGTTTCTGTCAGTTCCCATTTATGACCTCTGTCTGCTGCGACAGATTGGAAGATGATCTTTAGATTGAGGAGTAAATTAAGGCCTTGATAATGGATCTTAAACTATAGGTATGGGGGTTATGTGGTTGTTCTGTGTGGCCGAATTGCTGTAGTTAACTGTTTCTTCAGATACATTGGGCCCCTATATTAATGGGGAGGCGGGAGGGTGTGGGGGGAGAGGAGTGCGGCAGCGCAGGGGAAGGTCCCAGCATGGCCTGGGGACATGGAGGCTCTGCCGAACTTAACGGCAGGGCCTCATTTAAATAATCTGCTGCAGTCTCCCGCCTGACGGCTAGCCAGGTTGACAGTCTAGCCGGCGGGCGGGAGCACAAACAAACGGCAGGAGGCCGCAGCCGGGTACCTGTGGGGGCAGTCCCCCAGTTAGTGCGGGGGTGTGGCTGTGATCGGGGTTGGGGGAGTGGGGAAGCCTAATGCTACCTGGTGAGGCTGGGAGGAGCACTCCTGGCCCACAAGGAAACCTGAGAAATTTAAAACTTACTTGGGCCTCTTCTGGCCCAGGATCCCGCTCCTGCCAGGTTTTGCCTGTCGGGGGAGCCGACACTGCCTCTCTTTCCCCACCCCGCTCAGGCCTCTGGTTGAAATTGTAAATTGCACACTGATGACATGTTTAAAACAGGACCCGGCGCCTTTTCCTGTGGGCTTCCCGCTCGCCTGCTCAAAAGAGGTTAATATGGGGACGTGGCAGGAAGGAATCGGGATTGGGGGGAGGGAGGATAAGTGACTCCCGTTATTTTAACTGCCCCCCACCTACCCCGCCTGGTGGTGGCAGTTAAAATCAGTTCCATTATGTGTCTGAGCTGACCCGAGCTGAGAATGAAAGTTGCGGTTTCTCAGTATGGATTGCCTTTTTTTGAGTGCCAGGGAGATTGTAAGACATTTAGTATTGGTCACTTTCCCCTCTTCTTGGAATTCTTACTAATCCAATTAGTCCTCACTCCCCCTGCTCTTTCCCCATAAAAATCTAATTTTTAGCTTAAGACGGAGGCCTAGTAGATTAGGTCTCCTCCACTGCTGAGCTGCTCTGATGAGGTTAGTGATGGGCATCATCCCAAATTGACTACATTGAAAGCGTGGGGGCCGGGGGCCAGGGACTTAGGGGATGATTGGGAAGCAAAAGAGCCAGAGGGGAGATGAGGAAAATGATGAGGTGTTTTGATAGAGTAGATAGGGAGAAACTGTTTCCACTGGCAGGACGGCCGGTAACCAGAGGACACAGATTCAAGGTAATTGGCATAACAACCAGAGAGGAGATGAGGAGAATTTTTTTTATGCAGCAAGTTGTTATGATCTGGAATGCACTGCCTGAAAGGGCGGTGGAAGCAAATTCAATAATCACTTTCAAAAGGTAATTGAATATATAACTTGAAAAGGAAAAATTTGCAGGGCAATGGGGAAAGAGCAGGGTGAGTGGGACTAATTGGATAGCTCTTTCAAGGAGACAGCACAGGCACGATGGACCGAATGGCCTCCTCCTGTGCTGTAGTCTGACTTTGAGAAGCCATGATAATCCTGCCATCCTGCTTTTCTTTTTGTTGCTCGTGAATGGCTCATTAAGTAGCCAAAATCGATCCTCTCTTGACCTGGTGAGAGACATCGTTTGAATTTGTGCTGAAAGAAATCTCCGTCCTTCCTCCCTCGAGGTACCCAATCATCTTCGAGGGGAGGATATAATTGGCAACATCCGAGCATCTGAAAATTTGCATTTGCTTTGATTGAACCAAATATAATGTTAATCGCACCTGACAGCTGGAATGCTGGTGATTTTCCTTTTTATTATTTTTTTGCCTCCTCTCCTGGAGGCAGTGACTCAGTGTCTCACAGACGCCATCTGCTCTTCAGCACTGCACCCATGTGCACAGCCTTCATGTGTGTGCCTAGACTGGGCATGGCGGCAGGCTATCCCACTCTGCTACAGGGGTGTTGGCAATCCTTCTCGTCAATCCTGATCCTGCACTGTACTCTAGCAAGGGCCACGGGATTCAGGAGCAGGACTGCTGGCTGATTTTTCCACTCCTTAACTCGGGGACATCAAAGTCAATTGTAATGTGTACACTGCCCTTGACTGAGATCAATTAAATCCTTCACAGAGGTGGGGATGGGGTTTAGGCACTTTAACTTTCCTGTATAAATCTGGCCTGTAATAATTCAAGGAGTTGATCACACTTTTTAAAAAAAAAACATTTTGAACAAATGTTCAGAAAATAAGCATTTTCTAAGCAAACTGAAAGTCACAGACATTAGTTAGTCTGTCTTATAATTAATTCCATATTTCCTACAGGGTTAAAGTTGAAGAATATAACATTCTGAATAAAATTAATTCAAATTTTAATACGTGCTAGAGAGAGTGAACAAACTGGGCCTTATCAAAAAACAAAACAGACTGATCCATTGGGCGAGAAGGTGGTATATATGAAAATCAGTAACCTAAAGTACAAGATATTAAATTAAAAGACAATTTTAATTCACCAATGTTTCTGCAACATTGCTTATTAATATTATTATACAAGAGCTCCTGTTTATGTACCGTGCCTAAATGCAGGATTTAAAAAAAAATTCTGACCCCCACCCCGTTTACTTGAATGCTGGTACAGTTCTTCCTGGATTTCCCTCATTGAAGTTAACCCTTTGTCTGCTGTTCTTGTTTGTGTATGGTCCCTCAGATATGCATTGATACATGTGTCTGAAAGTGATTCAAGTGCCCCACCCATTCATAAACATGGTACAAAATAAACAAGCAATGGAAAATGGCAAAAGCAAAGTTCACTTATCATAGGATCGTAGTAGTTACAGCACAGGAGGCCATTTGGCCCATTGTGCCTGTGCTGGCTCTTTGAAAGAGCTATCCAATTAGTCTCATTCCCCTGCTCTTTCCCCAAAGCCCTGTAATTTTTTTCCCTTCAAGTATTTATCCAATTCTCCTTTGAAAGTTACTATTGAATCCGCTTCCACCACCCTTTCAGACAGTGCAGTCCAGGTCATTACAACTCGATGCTAAAAAAAAATGTTTCCTCATGTCGCCTCTGGCTTTTTTATCAATCACCTTTAAATCTGTGTCCTCTGGTTACTGACCCTTCTGCTACTGGAAACAGTTTCTCCTTATTTACTCTATCACAACCGTTCATGATTTTGAACACCTCTGTCAAATCTCCTCTTAACCACCTCTAAACCACCTCTACTAAGGAGAACAACTCCAGCTTAGTTAATCAGAGAGAGCCAGCATGGATTTGTGAAAGGTAGGTCGTGCCTGACAAACCTGATTGAATTTTTTGAAGCGGTGACTAAAGTAGTGGATAGGGGAATGTCAATGGATGTTATTTATATGGACTTCCAGAAGGCATTTGATAAGGTCCCACATAAGAGACTGTTAGCTAAGATAGAAGCCCATGGAATCGAGGGAAAAGTACGGACCTGGTTAGGAAGTTGGCTGAGCGAAAGGCGACAGAGAGTAGGGATAATGGGTAGGTACTCACATTGGCAGGATGTGACTAGTGGAGTCCTGCAGGGATCTGTCTTGAGGCCTCAGTTATTCACAATATTTATTAATGATTTAGAAGAAGGCATAGAAAGTCTCATATCTCATATCTAAGTTTGCCGATGACACAAAGATTGGTGGCATTGTAAGCAGTGTAGATGAAAACATAAAATTACAAAGGGATATTGATAGATTAGGTGAATGGGCAAAACTGTGGCAAATGGAATTCAATGTAGACAAATGTGAGGTTATCCACTTTGGATCAAAAAAGGATAGAACAGGGTACTTTCTAAATGGTAAAAAATTAAAAACAGTGGATGTCCAAAGGGACCTGGGGTTCAGGTACATAGATCATTGAAGTGTCATGAACAGGTGCAGAAAATAATCAATAAGGCTAATGGAATGCTGGCCTTTATATCTAGAGGACCAGAGTGCAAGGGGACAGAAGTTATGCTGCAGCTATACAAAACCCTGGTTAGACCGTACCTGGAGTACTGTGAGCAGTTCTGGGCACTGCACCTTCAGAAGGACATATTGGCCTTGGAGGGAGTGCAGCGTAGGTTTACTAGAATGATACTTGGACTTCAAGGGTTAAGTTACGAGGAGAGATTACACAAATTGGGGTTGTATTCTCTAGAGTTTCGAAGGTTAAGGGGTGATCTGATCGAAGTTTATAAGATATTAAGGGGAACAGATAGAGTGGATAGAGAGAAACTATTTCCGCTGGTTGAGGATTTTAGGAGTAGGGGGCACAGTCTAAAAATTAGAGCCAGACCTTTCAGGAGCGAGATTAGAAACCATTTCTACACACAAAGGGTGGTAGAAGTTTGGAACACTCTTCCACAAACGGCAATTGATGCTAGCTCAATTGCTAAATTAAAATCTGAGATAGATAGCTTTTTGGCAACCAAAGGTATTAATGGGTTATGGGCCAAAGGCAGGTATATGGAGTTAGATCACAGATCAGCCATGATCTTATCAAATGGAGGAGCAGGCATGAGGGGCTGAATGGCCTACTCATGTTCCTATGTTGTCCAGTCTCTCCATGTAACTGAAGTCCCTCATTTAACACAGCCTCCTTGCTTTTGTACTCTATGCCTCTGTTAATACAGCCCAGGATCCCATAAGCTTTTTTAACACCTTTCTCAACTTGTCCTGCCACCTTCAAAAAAAGATTTTTGTTCATATACCCCCAGGTCTCGCTGTTCCTGTGCTCCCTTTAAAATTGTACCATTTAGTTTATATTGCCTCTGCTCATTCTTCCTACCAAAATGCATCACTTCACACTTCTCTGCGTTAAATTTCATTTGCCATGTCACATCAGCGCAGAGGAGGGACTGAACTTGGGGGCCTTCCTGGTCCATATGAGCTAGTATGGCCCCATTTTGTACAGTTATCCTAGGGGGAACTCCAGCTGACAACATTGAAAGATGATACACAAAGAACACATGATCTGTCCCTTAATATCACCGACAGTCTTTTCTACCCTCACTTGATGAGTTTCATATTGTCAGGGCAGTGGAAATCCGAGGTGAGACAAAAGATATTGTGCTCCACAAGGTGAGGAATGTTAGTGCCAAGGAATAGAGCTCATCATTTTAGTGTCAGCAACAAGCGCTCCCAAATATAGCACAGCCAGAGTAGAGCTTCATCTAAAACAAAAGCAAAAATACTGCAGAGGCTGGAAATCTGAAATAAAAGCAGGAAATGTTGGAAACAATCAGCAGGTCAGGCAGCATTTGTGGAGAAAGGTCATTGACCTGAAACGTTAACTCTGTTGCTCTCTGCACGGATGTTGCCTGACGTGCTGAGTGTTTCCAGCATCTTCTGCTTTTATTGGAGCTTCATCTGCTGTGGTCCGACAACATGCCTGGGCCCTAACTTCGGAGAAGCACCCCAATGACCATACCAGCCTGACATTTCACGCACCTGCCGCCCTGTCGACGCTCTGAGGATGATTAGTGGAAAATTGGGGACCATTTTGTGCTCTAGTCCCAACTCATTTCACACAGGACTCTGCAGCCAGAGAGAAGACATTCATTCCATCAGTTTGAGGCTGGATTTGAACCCATGTCCTAGAGGTGACAGGCTCCGTGTCTAACCAACGTGGGGAAAAGCTGAGGTCTGGGACTAAATTAGACAGCTCTTTCAAAGAGCCAGCACAGACATGATGGACCGAATGTCTTCCTTCTGTGTTGTAAGATTCTATGTACTGCATCACCCAATTCTATCCATATGAGGATAAGGATTGGAGTGGAGTCTCCAGGAATTGAAGATTAATCTCCTGGACACTGCTGCGAGCAAAAACCCCAGGAGAAAAATCATAGGGGCATTAAAAAAATGTTTTTTTTCATTTTCTTTGAACACTTCTGTTTATTAGTTGCAAAAATAATGGAGATGGGAAAGAAATGCTGTTTGACTGAGAGGCAAGAATCATCCAATTGGGTAATGAAGAGTCTTTTCACTTTACGATTGGCCGTGGGAAGTCGGTGTGCCGTGGGGATGGGCAAGTTGGACGACCAATGGTGGCAGCGTGGGGGCGGGCCTTTTCAGGCTGGAGGTCATGTGATGAAACTTCAAAGAATACATTCAACCAGAGTTAACAACCCGACTTGGAAATGGTCTGCAATGTGAAACCAAAAGTATATGGTGATATTGGCATGTGGCGATTTTATAGCACAATTGAACCACTTGAGAAAGCCAAAGGCAGCATTGTGAACTCATTGGATAACAACAACTTGCATTTATATAGTGCCTTTAATGTAGTAAAACGTCCCTAGGCGCTTCACAGGAGCATAATCATACACAAATTGACACTGAATAGGGCACAGTAGTGTAGTGGTTATGTTACTGGACTAATAACCCAGACGTCTGGACTAATTTTCCACAGATCGAGAGTTCAAATTGCATCATGGCAGTTTGAGAATTGGAATTTAGTTTAAAAAATCTGGAAATAAAAAGCTGCTATCAGTAAAAGTGACCACGAAGCTGTCCGATTGTCGTAAAAACCCAACTGGTTCAATAATATCCTTTTGGGGAAGGAAACCTGCTGTCATAGAATCATAGAAGTTTACAACATGGAAACAGGCCCTTCGGCCCAACATGTCCATGTCGCTCAGTTTATACCACGAAGCTAGTCCCAATTTCCTGCACTTGGCCCATATCCCTCTATACCCATCTTACCCATGTAACTGTCCAAATGCTTTGTAAAAGACAAAACTGTACCCGCCTCTACTACTGCCTCTGGCAGCTCGTTCCAGACACTCACCACCCTTTGAGTGAAAAAATTGCCCCTCTGGACCCTTTTGTATCTCTCCCCTCTCACCTTAAATCTATGCCCCCTCGTTATAGACTCCCCTACCTTTGGGAAAAGATTTTGACTATCTACCTTATCTTTGCCCCTCATTATTTTATAGACTTCTATAAGATCACCCCTTAACCTCCTACTCTCCAGGGAAAAAAGTCCCAGTCTGTCTAACCTCTCCCTATAAGTCAAACCATCAAGTCCCGGTAGCATCCTAGTAAATCTTTTCTGCACTCTTTCTAGTTTAATAATATCCTTTCTATAATAGGGTGACCAGAACTGTACACAGTATTCCAAGTGTGGCCTTACTAATGTCTTGTACAACTTCAACAAGACATCCCAACTCCTGTATTCAATGTTCTGACCAATGAAACCAAGCATGCTGAATGCCTTCTTCACCACCCTATCCACCTGTGACTCCACTTTCAATGAGCTATGAACCTGT
Source organism: Heptranchias perlo (assembly GCF_035084215.1). NCBI lineage: Eukaryota > Metazoa > Chordata > Chondrichthyes > Hexanchiformes > Hexanchidae > Heptranchias > Heptranchias perlo. The sequence goes on along the minus strand of NC_090336.1, from coordinate 61,269,677 downwards.
ACTCCTAGATCTCTTTGTTCTATAACTCTCCCCAACACCCTACCATTAACGGAGTAGGTCCTGGCCCGATTCGATCTACCAAAATGCATCACCTCACATTTATCTAAATTAAACTCCATCTGCCATTCATCGGCCCACTGGCCCAATTTATCAAGATCCCGTTGCAATCCTAGATAACCTTCTTCACTGTCCACAATGCCACCAATCTTGGTGTCATCTGCAAACTTACTAACCATGCCTCCTAAATTCTCATCCAAATCATTAATATAAATAACAAATAACAGCGGACCCAGCACCGATCCCTGAGGCACACCGCTGGTCACAGGCATCCAGTTTGAAAAACAACCCTCCACAACCACCCTCTGTCTTCTGTCGTCAATCCAATTTTGTATCCAATTGGCTACCTCACCTTGGATCCCATGAGATTTAACCTTATGTAACAACCTACCATGCGGTACCTTGTCAAAGGCTTTGCTGAAGTCCATGTAGACCACGTCTACTGCACAGCCCTCATCTATCTTCTTGGTTACCCCTTCAAAAAACTCAATCAAATTCGTGAGACATGATTTTCCACTCACAAAACCATGCTGACTGTTCCTAATTAGTCCCTGCCTCTCCAAATGCCTGTAGATCCTGTCCCTCAGAATACCCTCTAACAACTTACCCACTACAGATGTCAAGCTCACCGGTCTGTCGTTCCCAGGCTTTTCCCTGCTGCCCTTCTTAAACAAAGGCACAACATTTGCTACCCTCCAATCTTCAGGCACCTCACCTGTAGCTGTCGATGATTCAAATATCTCTGCTAGGGGACCCGCAATTTCCTCCCTAACCTCCCATAACGTCCTGGGATACATTTCATCAGGTCCCGGAGATTTATCTACCTTGATGCGCGTTAAGACTTCCAGCACCTCCCTCTCTGTAATATGTACACTCCTCAAGACATCACTATTTATTTCCCCAAGTTCCCTAACATCCATGCCTTTCTCAACCGTAAATACCGATGTGAAATATTCATTTAGGATCTCACCCATCTCTTGTGGTTCCGCACATAGATGACCTTGTTGATCCTTAAGAGGCCCTACTCTCTCCCTAGTTACTCTTTTGCCCTTTATGTATTTGTAGAAGCTCTTTGGATTCTCCTTTGCCTTATCTGCCAAAGCAATCTCATGTCCCCTTTTTGCCCTCCTGATTTCTCTCTTAACTCTACTCCGGCAATCTCTATACTCTTCAAGGGATCCACTTGATCCCAGCTGCCTATGCATGTCATATGCCTCCTTCTTCTTTTTGACTAGGGCCTCAATCTCCCGAGTCATCCAAGGTTCCCTACTTCTACCAGCCTTGCCCTTCACTTTATAAGGAATGTGCTTACCCTGAACCCTGGTTAACACACTTTTGAAAGCCTTCCACTTACCAGACGTCCCTTTGCCCGCCAACAGACTCTCCCAATCAACTTCTGAAAGTTCCTGTCTAATACCATCAAAATTGGCCTTTCTCCAATTTAGAATTTTAACTTCTGGGCCAGACCTATCCTTCTCCATAGCTATCTTAAAACTAATGGAATTATGATCACTGGTCCCACTAACACTTCTGTCACCTGCCCTTCCATATTTCCCAAGAGGAGGTCAAGTTTTGCCCCCTCTCTCGTCGGGCCATCCACATACTGAATGAGAAATTCCTCCTGAACACACTCAACAAATTTCTCTCCATCCAAGCCCCTAATGCTATGGCTGTCCCAGTCAATGTTGGGAAAGTTAAAGTCCCCTACTATTACCACCCTATTTTTCTTGCAGCTGTCTGTAATCTCCTTACATATTTGCTCCTCAATTTCCCGTTGACTATTTGGGGGTCTGTAGTACAATCATATCAAAGTGATCTCTCCCTTCTTATTTTTCAGTTCTACCCATATCGACTCAGTGGGCGAACCCTCTGATATATCCCCTCTCACTACTGCCGTGATGTTCTCCCTAATCAAGAACGCAACTCCCCCTCCTCTCTTACCTCCTGCTCTATCTTTCCTATAACATCTGTACCCTGGAACATTGAGCTGCCAGTCCTGCCCCTCCCTTAGCCATGTTTCAGTAATAGCTATAACATCCCAGTCCCATGTACCCATCCATGCCCTGAGTTCATCTGCCTTGCCCATCAGACTTCTTGCATTGAAATAAATGCAGTTTAATCTAGACTTCCCTTGGTCTTTGCCCTGCTTTCTCAGACCATCTGTCTGGTCATGTTCTGTACACTCTCCCTTACTGCCTTTTGTTTCTGTCACCACTTTATTTCCCACTGACTTCCTGCATCGGTTCCCATCCCCCTGCCACATTAGTTTAAACCCTCCCCAACAGCACTGGCAAACACTCCCCCTAGGACATTGGTTCCAGTCCTGCCCAGATGCAGACCGTCCAATTTGTACTGGTCCCACCTCCCCCTGAACCGGTTCCAATGGCCCAGGAATTTGAATCCCTCCCTCTTGCACCATCTCTCAAGCCACGTATTCATCCTAGCTATCCTGTCATTCCTACTCTGACTAGCCCGTGGCACTGGTAGCAATCCTGAGATTACTACCTTTGAGGTCCTACTCTTTAGTTTAACTCCTAACTTCCTAAATTCAGCTTGTAGGACCTCATCCTGTTTTTTACCTATATCGTTGGTGCCTATATGCACCACGACAACTGGCTGTTCACCCTCCCCCTCCAGAATGTCCTGCAGCCGCTCCGAGACATCCTTGACCCTTGCACCAGGGAGGCAACATACCATCCTGGAGTCTCGGTTGCGTCTGCAGAAACGCCTGTCTATTCCCCTTACAATCGAGTCCCCTATCACTATAGCTCTGCCACTCTTTTTCCTGCCCTTCTGTGCAGCAGAGCCAGCCATGGTGCCATGAACCTGGCCACTGTCACCTTCCCCTGGTGAGCCATCTCCCCCAACAGTATCCAAAACGGTATACCTGTTTTGGAGGGAGATGACCGCAGGGGACCCCTGCACTGCCTTCCTACTCTTCCTCTGTCTGTTGGTCACCCATTCACTATCTCCCTCAGTAATTTTTATCTGCGGTGTGACCAACTCACTGAACGTGCTATCCACGACTTTCTCGGCATCGCGGATGCTCCAAAGTGAGTCCATCCGCAGCTCCAGAGCCGTCAAGTGTCAAACAGTAGCTGCAGCTGGACACACTTCCCGCAGGTGAAGGAATCAGGGATACAGGAAGGATCCCTGAATTCCCACATCCCACAAGAGGAACATGACATGGCTGTGGGATCTCCTGCCATGACTTAACCCTTAAGTTAGCTTAACAACAACTACAATGTCAAGAGAAAAAAAAGGAAAGAAAAATTACTTACCACTCCCTTTAAGGAGTTTACTCCTTTAAATTGTTCTTAATTTAGAGAATGTTAACTACACTCGGGACCTTGATTTACTAAAAAAAAACGCTACTTCCTATAAGACCTGCAGACCTTCCCTTTCTTTTTACTTTAGTTACTGTAGATAAGTAGAAATACTCACCTGAACCTACTCACCAATCAGGTGCCTCCCCTGTGTCGCGTCCCGATCTGATTCCTGACGTCACTTCGAACTCGGTCGCAGCTCCCTCTGAAATCCCGCCTTTTATCGGACGCTCCCTCCGCTCGGCTCGGCTCCTCTCAGCTGTTCTCAGCGCTCTGAAATCCCGCCTTTTATCAGACGCTCCCTCCGCTCGGCTCGGCTCCTCTCAGCTGTTCTCAGCGCTCTGAAATCCCGCCTTTTATCGGACGCTCCCTCCGCTCGGCTCGGCTCCTCTCAGCTGTCCTTACTCAGTCTGGGCCTATATGTGACTCCAGTCCTGCACCAAAGTGGTTGACTCTTAACTGCTCTTTGGCTTGCTAGGCCACTTCATTCAGTTGTATCAAACCGCTATTGGTTCAAGAAGAAGGCCTACCACCTTCTCAGGGCAACTAAGGAAGGGCAATGCCGGCCTTGCCATCGACGGCCACATCCCAAGAATTTATCGCTCCACCAATGGCAGCCGTGCCTTCAGCTGCCTAGGCCCAAAACTCTTGCATTCCCTCCCTAAACCCCTCCGTCTCTCTACCTCTCTTGCCTCCTTTAAGACGCTCCTTAAAACCATGATGTAGAGATGCCGGTGATGGACTGGGGTGGACAAATGTAAGGAATCTTACAACACCAGGTTATAGTCCAACAGTTTTATTTGAAAATCACAAGCTTTCGGAGGCTTTCTCTTTCGTCAGGTGAGCGTGGGATTCCATGAAAGGTACCGCATATATAGTCAGAGAACAATGCCTGGTGATTACAGATAATCTTTCCAACTGCCCATTATCAAGGCAATCAAAGGAATTGAATAGTGTTCAGACAGAGAGACATTACCTACAAGACTACTGAATATGCAAACAGTCTGAACCCAAAGACAGGGTTGTAACCGTTTGTATATTCAGTAGTCTTGTAGGTAATGTCTCTCTGTCTGAACACTATTCAATTCCTTTGATTGCCTTGATAACGGGCAGTTGGAAAGATTATCTGTAATCACCAGGCTCAACTGTTGGACTATAACCTGGTGTTGTAAGACTCCTTTAAAACCTACCTCTTTGACCAAGCTTTTGGTCACCTATCCTAATATCTCCTTATGTGGCTTGATGTCAAATTTTGTCTGATAGTCCCTTCTGTGAAGCACTTTGGGATGTTTTACTACGTTAAAGGTGCTACATAAATGCAAGTTGTTGTTGAAACAGGGAAACTGTATCACAACTTGTCCAGGCAGCAAAGAGTTAACAGCTCTTTATCCCTTTCCTCCTCTTGTAATTGATGCAGCAGACAAGCCCACCACTACCTCATGCCAACGCTCTGCCATTAATCTCTCCAGGAACGTGCATGGAGCTGCAGTTCCTCCTCATAACAAGAGCCTCCTCCAACTGCAAATTGGTAAAACCTGCTCGTGACTCGTTCGGAATCCAAGCAGATTGTTATCAACTGAGCCCCACTGTATTGCTGCAGTGTTAACAGTGTAATCATCACATGGCTGACGCTACAGTTAAAGACTTTGATTCCCAACGCAGTGGTCAGGAAGCCTTGTCTGTTCTCATCCCAGCCCCTAGGGGGAGCGCTGTGAGAAATCTCAGGGAGGAAGACTGACCGTCAAAGACACAACTGCGGCGAAGTCTGCAGCCCAGACAGCACTACTGCCTCGGCTGAAGGAAAATACCTGGGGTGGGGGAGATTATCACTTTCACGGCCTGGGTGGTAATCTGTCGGAACAGATCGCACCCCCCGCACCCCCCAATCTTTTATTCTGCTGAAATCAGTGGATGAAAATCAACAACTTGCATTTATATAGCATCTTTAATGTAGTAAAATGTCCCAAGGCTCTTCAGAGGAGCGCAATCAGACAGAATTTGCCAAAGAAGGAGACATTAGGACAGGTGACCAAAAGCTTAGTCAAAGAGGTAGTTTTTAAGGAGCATCTTAAAGGAGGAGAGAGAGGTGAATAAAATCACAGACACCATTGTACAAGGCATTATTTGTTTGGACCTAAAACTGTCAAACAATAGTAATATTCCCTTCTCATTGACTTTCTCAATGTCAATAAATAGCTAAATTATTTAGCCATTTTAAATATTTAAAATGGCTAAATAATTTACAGATGAATGATACAATCAATAGTCTTTTAAATATGATTATATTGTTAGAAATGTTGCATTTGTTGCAATATAATGTGAATTGATTACACCACAAGTTATTAAAGTGAGGGATGCAGTTATATTTTTCATATCCATATCCTGGGAGCAATCTATGAGGTAAACGCTCATTATTAGGTTGGCAGGAAGTGAGGATGCTTTTGGAAAAGGTAGTTAAACAAACCGCTCCAAGCATTTCCCATCATCCCAGTGAGTAATCACTCCGTCTGTATCGTAAAACCACCCTGTTGTGCACCTGGGATAGAAAGAATGAGCCGTTAATTCCCCCGCAGTGTCTCAGCATCAGCCCCCCACCACCGCTGTTACTTAGCAACAAAATCGTCATTGGATATATTAAAAAAAGGACTGTGTAATAAGAGAAGAAAAAATGATAAACTGCTCTTCAACGTGTGGTAGAAACTTGTTTTTTTAAGCTGCCTGAAAGAGTCTCACGTAATGCAAACAGTCACTGTTTAACCCATTAATTGCAGAGTTCCTCAGTAGACTTTACAATACAGATGTTTTCCGTCATCAATTGAGATGTGATGATGTAGTGCTCAAAAAGATTGAAAGGGAAAAATTCCTCACCTTACTTTTCCTCTCCATTAGTCTCTGGAAAAGAAGTTTGTGCCGTTTTGGGGTTATTTTCAGTTATTGCTCGACAGGCCCGTGAATCAGACTGCAGCTGGGAGCCGAAGGAGCTGGTTTCAGAATGACTAAGAATCGCCAATCTCTAGATTTGTTTTTCTTCAATACAATTGCTACTTGTATCAACAAATTGAAGAAATAGTTGAATAAGGACCTGGCGCAAAAAGCTGGATAGAGGGGGCATCTTGGGCAAATCACTGGGACCGGCCAGATCGAGTGGAGTGGACCTTTTCCCATCCTCTATCACAAATCGGTAACCAGGATACAGAATGCAGTGTGCGTCAGAAGGAATGAATCCAGGACAGTCGGACGATCTCTGATTTGCCACTTAACTCTTCAACAGCAATTCCCCAGGAAGTTGGATTCTGGAGTCCTGAGTCTGTGAGCCAGGCCCTGCCAATTATGCCGTTGAATCTGGTTTCTGTAGACCGGTGCTAGCCCAGTCGATCCAGTTTTACTGGAGTCCACAAGTCTGCCAGCTGTCTACTTCCTCTGGATTTAACAGTGGGATCTGCTCCACAGATACCGGAATAACACATAAAAGACCAACGCTAAAGGGCCTTAATCTTTTCTCCGGATCATCCCGCAAGTGAACAGTTTTTCTCCAGTCAAGCCCCCACTGTACCGACCACTGCTACATCATAGAATCATAGGCCCTGATTTGAACTGGGGACTGGGAACGTGGCGGGTTGGAGGCGGGATCGAGAGTTCCAAAATTTTAACCCATCACTTGACCCTTTCCTACCAGTCGAGGAAGGGTTAAAATTGAGGCCATAGAATCTTACAGCACAGAGGGAGGCCATTCGGCCCATCGTGCATGTGCCGGTAGACTCGCATGTCACCAGAAGAAAATCAGCTTACTTTGCTAAAGTATATATTTTTTCTGTTTCTGCCTTGTGTCCGCTTAAAATGGGGCTTGAGATCCTTGATCCACACTAGTTCTGAAAATAGCTAAGCCAGCTGCTCTTGTGTCAAGTCAACCCCCTGCTCCAATCTGTCACAAAGACCTAGTAGGCCCAGAATGTTGCAAAGTCCCAGGGCTCCTTCCAGCCTCTTCCTCCTGTTTGCTGCAACGAAGCAATCACTTTGTGAATGAGATTTTTGGCCCGGTCAGTGTCCTTGGCCCGGTCAGTGTCTTTGCTTGGACTAATAATTCAGAGAACGTGGGTTCAAATCCCATCATGGCAGTTTGAGAATCCGCACTCAGTTGCTGGTTTCAGTAAAAGTGACCATGAAGCTGTCGTATTGTTGTAAAAACCCAGCTGGGTTCACTAATGCCCTTTAGGGAAGGAAACCTGCCGGCCTTACCCGGTCTGGGTCTTTTTGTGACTCCAGTCCCACACCAACATGGTTGACTCTTAACTGCTTTCTGAAGTGGCCCAGCAAGCCACTCAGTTTATTCGAAGCCACTCCCAGCAGTTTGAGAAGAAGGCCCACCACCGCCTTCACAGGACAAATAAGGACGGACAATAAATGCCGTCCTTGCCAGTGGCGCTCACATCCTGAGAATGACCTAAAAAAAACAGTTAATCCTTTTCTTACAATCGCCAAGACGTCCCAATTAATATGGAAAAGCACGTTCAGTTAATTCAGCTTATCTATGCGGCATTAAAAACTTTGGTCATGTATTCATTCTTTTGAATACAAGGGGAGACTCAGCTGGGCTGTGAGTATCCTCACCTGCTCCCACACCCCTTGCTGTTCCTGTAGGCTGTGGGCTTCTATGGAGGGACCAGGATGGCCACATGAGTGACAAGAATCACTCGCTGGGCTTTGGGCATCTTGTGATGCAAAAAAATTGTACTGCCGTCTTGGTCTGCTGTTGGGGTTCCAGGGGAGGTAAATGATGGTGTTTGTCCTGGTAAACAGTGCAGTCATGACCTCTGTGCACTGATTGACTGACTGTCGTTGCTGATGGCCCCTGTTGTAGCTTCAGGCCCACAAGTTTAGGGCTATGTTGCCTGACTGCCAGTGGCATTGCCGCCCTCGTGGTGGAGGTTGTTGGCAGGTCAAATACCAACAGGCTGCACAACTCCATCACAGGTTCACTATCTATGAAGAGTGTTTCCTATGACTTTCCTGCATAGGTGTGTGTGGGTTAGAGTGTGTAAGAACATACCATCTCTAGTACTCACCTCCATCCAGCTTCTCCTCCTCCACCTTCAGGAAGAGGGAAAAACCTTTTGTAATTCCCGTTTTCAATGTTTTGATTGTAGCACTGATAAATCTTGCTGTCAAATACATGGAACAAAAACCCGCCAAAAATAACCACAACTGCCCCTTCCCACCAAAATAAAAACTGAACAGTTCAGCTCCTACAAACCCAAAGTTGAAGTCCACATACCTAAAGGCTTAAAATAAAAAATCCTATTGTTTCCCTTTAAACACTAACTTCCTGTCAGAAGCAGCCTAGACCTCAGTGCCCATTTTATATGGAGAAATGAGGACATGGGGGAGGGCGAGAAACTCACACTGGCTCTTATTTCAATCCTATTACCATATCTAAATTAAGATCTGTCCCATCGTCCGACTGGAAGATAACATGTGGTGCAAGGGTGATGGAGTTACATATAGAGTCTATAGCACAGAAACAGGCCCAACTGGTCCATGCTGGTGTTTACACTCCTTGCAAGCCTCCTCCCTCCCTACTTCATCTAATCCTTCTATTCCTTTCTCCCTCATGTGCTTATCTTGATTCCTCTTAAATGCATCTATGCTATTTGTCTCAACCACTCCATGTGATAGCGAGTTCCACGTTCTCACCACTCGCTGTGTAAAAAAGTTTTTCCTGAATTCCTTATTGGATTTATTGGTGACTGTCTTATATTTATGGCCTCTTGTTTTAGTTTCCCCCACAAGTGGAAAAACCTTATCAAACTCCTTCATAATTTTAAAGACCTCCATCAGGTCACTGCTCAGCCTTCTCTTTTCTAGAAAAAAGAGTCTCAGCCTTTCCTGATAAGGATATCCTCTCAGTTCTGGTATCACCAGAACTATAGGCCAGTCAGTTTAACCTCCGTGATGGGGAAACTTTTAGAAACGATAATTCGGGACAGAATTAACAGTCACTTCGACAGAGTATTGATTGGGGAAAGCAAGCACTGATTTCTTAAAGGCAAATTGTGTTTAACTAACCTGAGAGTTTTTTGATGAGGTAACAGAGAAGGTAAATGAGGGCAATGCAGTTGATGTGGTATATATGGACTTTCAGAATGTGTTTGATAAAGTGCCGCATGGTGGGCTTATCATCAAGATTGCGGCCCATGGAATAAAGGGGGCAGTAGCAACATGGATACAAAATTGGCCAAGGGACAGGAAACAGAGAGTAGTGCTGAACGGTTGTATTTTGGACTAGAGGGAGGTGTACAGTTGTGTTCCCCAGGGATCAGTGCTGGGATCACTGCTTTTCTTGATAGATATTAATGACTTGAACTTGGGTGTACAGGGCACAATTTCAAAATTTGCAGATGACACAAAACTTGGAAGGGTAGTAAACAGTGAGGAGGATAGTGATAGACTTCAAGAGGATATAGACAGGCTGGTGGCATGGGAAGACACGTGGCAGATGAAATTTAAAGCAGAAAAATGCGAAGTGATACGTTTCGGTATGAAGAATGAGGAGAGGCAATATAAACGAGAGGGCACAACTCTAAAAGGGGTACAGGAACAGAGAGATCTGGGGTTATATGTGCACAAATCATTGAAGATGGCAGAGCAGGTTGAGAAAGTGGTTAAAAAAAGCATACGGGATCCTGGGCTTTATAAATAGAGGCATAGAGTACAAAAGCAGGGAAGTCATGATGAACCTTTATAAAACACTGGTTCGACCACAACTGGAGTATTGTGTCCAGTTCTGGGCACAGCACATCAGGAAAGATGTGAAGGCCTTGGAGAGGCCAGGGATCAGGGACTTTAGTTACGTGGATAGACTGGAGAAGCTGGGGTTGTTCTCCTTGGAACAGAGGAGATTTGATAGAGGTATTCAAAATCATGAAGGGTCTGGACAGAGTAGATGGAGAGAAACCATTTCCACTGGTGGAACGGTCAAGAATCAGAGGTCATAGATTTAAGGTGATTGGCAAAAGAACCAAAGGTGATAGGAGGAAAAACTTTTTTACACAGAGAGTGGTCAGGATCTGGAATGCACTGCCTGAGGGGGATGGTGGAGGCAGATTCAATCATGGCCTTCAAAAGGGAACTGGATAAGTACTTGAAAGTAAAAAATTTGCAGGGCTACGGGGAAAGGGTGGATTGCTTTTGCATAGAGCCGGCGTGGACTCGATGGGCCAGACGGCCTCCTTCCATGCTGTAACCTTTCTATGATTCTATGATCATCCTTGTGAATCTTTTTTGTACCTTCTCCAGTGCCTCTATATTCTTTTTATTAAATGGAGACCAGAACTGTGCACAGTACTTTAAATGTGGTCTAACCAAGGCTCAATACAAGTTTAACATAACTTCCCTAATGGAAATGGGGATCTGGCAAGGTAGACTTTTGTCTCTCCCCTCTCCCCATCATCTCGTTCTACACTGGAACCTCCAGGCATATAGAACAGGACATCTCCCTACTATTTGTTAGTAATTTGTTCATCAAATCCTTTTGGCTGTGATAAGGCAAGTCACCCTTGTGGGCAAATAGAAACCACTTGGGGATTAACAGTGGAGAAGATGTTATAATTAAATTCTACATAGTGCAGCGTGGACTGAAAACATTCTGATTGGCTGCAGCTGCCTTCTTGTTGATAGTGATCAAGTAGGCCATACTTAAAAAATGTAGCAATTATGCAAATAAATTCAATGTGTTCCAATTAAAGTCTTGCTGTGGTGGTATCAGGGTTCAGGTCGAGTAGGTGCTGCAGCTTCGAAATGCTCGTTAGTGCATCTTGCCTTGGGACTCCTTCCTCCCCATCTATTCTGAAACTTTAACCCAACGGCATGTTCAGAGTTACACATTTTTAAAGCTGTGGGCTCCTCTGAATGATAGCGCATATCTCCGATGGAGTGCCGCTAACATGGCAAGAACAGTGTGTTTGTGCAGTCATGTAGAAGCAACTTGAATCTCTTAGGAGATCGTTCTGCCACTGGACTCCCAGATGCCAGAGGCTCTGAAGAAATGAAAGAAAGAAAGACTTGCATTTATATGGCGCCTTTCTCGACCTCAGGACGTCCCAAAGCGCTTTACAGCCAATGAAATACTTTTGAAGTATAGCCACTGTTGCAATGTAGGAAACGTGGCAGCCAATTTGTGCAAAGCAAGGTCCCACAAACAGCAATGTGATAATGACCAGACAATCTGTTTTAGTGATGTTGGTTGAGGGATAATTATTGGCCAGTCCATCGATGAGAACTCCCCTGCTCTTCTTTGAAATAGTGTTATGGGATCTTTTACGTCCACCTGAGAGGGCAGATGGAGCCTCGGTTTAACGTCTCATCTGAAAGACAGCACCTCCGACAGTGCAGTACTCCCTCAGTACTGCACTGGAGTGTCAGCCTAGATGGGCAGCTAATTGGATATTGCTTGTTTTACACTATCGCCCAAACCAGTTTTGTGCATTGATTCTCACTGCGCTAAAGATGCCTGTAATTGTGTGCAGTGCACGCCTGCATTTCCAATATGGCCTCCCGGCGGGGCGATTTCTCAGTCAGAACATTACTCTGAGTGAGCAAAGGGGGTCGACGAATGATAAACATTCCCAAGCGGTAAAAGATCAGGAAACTAGTGTCAAGGCGATGCCCGCACTGCTCCGTTTACACTGCTGTTGACCCACTTATTATTTTCATACCAAGTGTATTGGGATATGGATCTCTGATTCAGAATGGCCATCTGTTTAGACCAGTTCAGGTTACTCCAGAGGATTCATCCCACACCAAATTTATGCTGGCGCAGCATTTCCAGTGTATCTGGTAATCTTCATACTTGAAAGGAATCTCTCGCTGGTTTACGGTGACTTGAGCTCATCCAAAACTCTGCTGTCCGTATCCTAACTCGCCACCATGTCCCGTTCACCCATCACCCCTGTGCTCGCTGACTTACATTGGCTCCCGGTTCGGGAACGCCTCGATTTTAAAATTCTCATCGTTGTTTTCAAATCCCTCCATGGCCTCGGCCCTCCCATCTCTGTAATTTCCTCCAGTCCTACAACACTCCAAGATCTCTGCCCTCCTTCTGGCCTCTTGCACATACCCAAATTTCGTCGCTGCATCATTGGCGGCCGTGCCTTCAGCTGCCTAGGCCCTAAGCTCTGGAATTCCCTCCCTAAACCTCTCCGCCTCACTCTCCTTCTTTAAGATGCTCATTAAGACCCACCTCCTTGACCAAGCTTTTGGTCACCTGTCCTGATATCTCCTTATGTGGCTCGATGTCAGTTTTTGTTTGATAACGCTCCTGTGAAGCGCCTTGGGATGTTTTACTACGTTAAAGATTCTCTATAAATGCAAGTTGTTGTTGTTGGAAAAGACAGATTCCATTATTATTGTGAGACTCCAGGAATTTCACCGTTGTTTCGAGCGTCCCGTTCCGTGATTCCTTCCAGGTTTTTCCACAGAGTCTGTAAATCAGTGGCCTTGACAATCGGCAAGTGGCTAATCAGAGGGCAGTCACGTCTGTTGTACAGATGAGCAGGGTAAATCTGTGGAGTGTGGGATAAATACCCGAAGGGGTTAAATTTGCAGGGCTGTGGGGGAAAAAGCAGGTCGGTGGGGGGGGGGGGTTGATTGATTAGCTCTTTCAAAGAGTCAGCACAGGCACGGTGGGCTGAATGGCCTCCTTCTGTGCTGTATCATTCTATGATTCCATTGTTGCCGTGTTTGTTTCTGATTGAAAGCGAATGTGCTTTGATGTTTGAGAATCGTTGACATTTCTCTGTGACGAGAGCTGTGATTTGTACTCAGATTAACCTGGAGCAATTGCAGCTTTCTACTTGTGCAGACAGTAAGGGAACTGAAAGATTTTAACCCTCCCTTGCACTGGTTTATCCTCCCTTGCACTGGTTTACAACCTTGCCTTATATAAAACGTACCTATCTCTATATAACCGAACTGTTCTCATCAACCTGACCCTCACTGTCCAATCTCCTTCTCTCTTCAGTCCCGTGTGACCCTGGAGACTAATAATGCTGCGACAACAAGCGGAAATGACGTTTGCACAATCCAGGCAGAGATGCTGCAGCTGGACCTGATTGATGCTGTGGACGACATCGAAGACGAGGAAGAGGAGGAGGAGGAGGAGGAGGACGAGCACCTGAAGGAGGCGACTCCTGCCAGCATGGCGTCTTACAAGCCCAAACGGCCCACCACCTTGAACCTTTTCCCACAAGTTCCTCGCACTCAGGTAAGAAGAAGCGAGGAGACGGCGTTCTGTTGCTGTCTGTTGATGATAGCCCAGGGATTAAAATGACCTGCACAGCTCATCCCCGTTTAATCCTGTTTCTTAGAAGTTCCAAGCCAGACTGAAAGGGGAGGTCTTTTTGCCCGGTTTGTCTCTGCTGAATTGCAATGAAGACGGATCTAAAACTAAACCTGGTTTACAGCCATTAGTCACTGGAATTCAAACAGCCACAGTTCCACACACGTTAATGCTTTTTTTCCGGTTAGTTAATCCTAAACACAGACTGTAAGAGATTGCTGTGAATGCCTTCAAGCAGTGAGTGTCTGTTGAGATTACTGTACTAGTAGACAGTAGGATCAATGAGGCATAGACATGATTATCAGCTCAAAACATATATTACGTCGGCCTTGTAATTTGTACATGGATGGATTCCAGTGATATTTTGGCTGTTGAACCTGCACTCAGTGCTGAATATTGTGACAATGGGAGTAGGTGACAGCACAGAAATCCATCTCTGATATAATTGAATAGTCTCAAAGGTTACATGTGTTGCATAAAATAATTTGTAAATGTTTTTTTGGTGGTAAAATAATGACTATTACAACAGAGAACCATATGTAAAGTATCCCACACATGAATGCTGGCTTCATGACTTCAGTGATTGCTTCCTCCCCACCGCTGTGTCTCTGGTGTGTTCAGGTACTTAGCATCGTCCTGCCCAAGAGCTAACTTTCCATCCATATACAAGTTGATGCCGGATTTCAAAAGGTGGTTTTACTTTTATTGATATAGACGGGCTGATATACCACAGTGTTCTTCACAGGGAAGTGGATGTTTTTTTTTATTCGTTCATGGGATGTGGGTGTCGCTGGCGAGGCCGGCATTTATTGCCCTTGAGAAGGTGGTGATGAGCCGCCGCCTTGAACCGCTGCAGTCCGTGTGGTGAAGGTTCTCCACACAGTGCTGTTAGGAGGGGAGTTCCAGGATTTTGACCCAGTGACTATGAAGGAACGGTGATATATTTCCAAGTCGGGATGGTGTGTGACTTGGAGGGGAACGTGCAGGTGATGTTGTTCCCATGTGCCTGCTGCCCTTGTCCTTCTCGGTGGTAGAGGTCGCGGGTTTGGGAGGTGCTGTCAAAGAAGCCTTGGCGAGTTGCTGCAGTGCATCCTGTGGATGGTACACACTGCAGCCACGGTGCGCCGGTGGTGAAGGGAGTGAATGTTTAGGGTAGTGGATGAGATGCCAATCAAGCGGGCTGCTTTGTCCTGGATGGTGTCGAGCTTCTTGAGTGTTGGAGCTGCACTCATCCAGGCAAGTGGAGAGTATTCCATCACACTCCTGACTTGTGCCTTGTAGATGGTGGAAAGGCTTTGGGGAGTCAGGAGGGGAGTCACTCACTGCAGAATACCCAGCCTCTGACCTGCTCTTGTACCCACAGTATTTATGTGGCTGGTCCAGGTAAGTTTCTGGTCACTGGTGACTCCCAGGATGTTGATGGTGGGGGATTCGGCGATGGTAATGCCGTTGAATGTTAAGGGGAGGTGGTTAGACTCTCTTGTTGGAGATGGCCATTGCCTGGCAATTGTCTGGAGCGAATGTTACTTGCCACTTATTAGCCCAAGCCTGGATGTTGTCCAGGTCTTTCTGCATACAGGCACAGAATGCTTCACTATCTGAGGGGTTGCGAATGGAACAGAACGCTGTGCAATAATCAGCGAACATCACCATTTCTGACCTTATGATGGAGGGAAGGTTATTGATGAAGCAGCTGAAGATGATTGGGCCTAGGACACTGCCCTGAGGAATTCCTGCAGCAATGTCCTGGGGCTGAGCAGAGTGGCCTCCAACAATCATTACCATCTTCCTCTTTGCTAGGTATGACTCCAGCCACTGGAGAGTTTTCCCCCTGATTCCCATTGACTTCAATTTTACTAGGGCTCCTTGGTGCCACACTCAGTCAAATGCTGTCTTGATGTCAAGGGCGGTCACTCTCACCTCATCTCTGGAATTCAGCTCTTTTGTCCATGTTTGGACCAAAGCTGTAATGAGATCTGGAGCCGAGTAGTCCTGGCGGAACCCAAACTGAGCATTGGTGAGCAGGTTATTGGTGAGTAAGTGACACTTGATTTTGCTGTCGTCGACACCTTCCATCACTTTGTTGATGATTGAGAATAGACTGAAGGGGTGGTAACTGGCCGGATTGTATTTGTCCTGCTTTTTGTGGACAGGACATACCTGGGCAATTTTCCACATTGTCTGGTAGATGCCAGTGTTGTAACTGTACTGGAACAGCTTGGCTAGAGGCGCGGCTAGTTCTGGAGCACAAGTCTTCAGCACTACTGCCGGGATGTTGTCTGGGCCCATTGCCTTTGCAGTATCCAGTGCACTCAGCCGTTTCTGGATATCACGTGGAGTGAATTGAATTGGCTGAAGATTGGCTTCTGTGATGGTGGGGATATCGGGAGGCGGTCGAGATGGATCATCCACTCGGCACTTCTGGCTGAAGATGGTTGGAAACGCTTCAGCCTTGTCTTTTGCACTCACATGCTGGACTCCGCCATCATTGAGGATGGCGATGTTTACAGAGCCTCCTCCTCCCGTTAGTTGTTTAATTGCCCACCACCATTCACGACTGGATGTGGCAGGACTGCAGAGCTTTGATCTGATCCGTGGGTTGTGGAATCGCTTAGCTCTGTCTATAGCATGTTGCTTCCGCTGTTCAGCATGCATGTAGTCCTGTGTTGTAGCTTCACCAGGTTGGCACCTCATTTTTAGGTACGCCTGGTGTTGCTCCTGGCATGCTCTTCTACACTCCTCATTGAACCAGGATTGATCCCCTGGCTTGTTGGTAATGGTAGAGTGAGGAATATGCTGGGCCATGAGGTTACAGATTGTGCTGGAATACAATTCTGCTGCTGCTGATGGCCCACAGCGCCTCATGGATGCCCAGTTTTGAGCTGCTCGATCTGTTCTGAATCTATCCCATTTAGCACGGTGATAGTGCCACACAACACGTTGGATGGTGTCCTCAGTGTGATGACGGGACTTTGTCTCCACGAGGACTGTGTGGTGGCCACTCCTACCGATACTGTCATGGACAGATGCATCTGCGACAGGTAGATTGGTGAGGATGAGGTCAAGTAGGTTTTTCCCTCGTTTTTGATTCACTCACCACCTGCCGCAGGCCCAGTTTGGCAGCTATGTCCTTCAGGACTCGGCCAGCTCGGTCAGTAGTGGTGCTACTGAGCCACTCTTGGTGATGGACATTGAAGTCCCCCACCCAGAGTACATTCTGTGCCCTTGCTACCCTCAATGGTGCTCAACATGGAAGAGGACTAATTCATCAGCTGAGGGAGGACGGTAGGTGGGAATCAGCAGGAGGTTTCCTTGCCCATGTTTGACCTGATGCCATGAGATTTCATGGGGTCCGGAGTCAATTTTGAGGACTCCCAGGGCCACTCCCTCCTGACTGTATATCACTGTACCGCCATCTCTGGTGGGTCTGTCCTGCCGGTGGGACAGGACATACCCAGGGATGATGATGGAAGAGTCTGGGACGTTGGCTGAAAGGTATGATTCTGTGAGTATGGCTATGTCAGGCTGTTGCTTGACTAGTCTGTGGAACATGTCTCCCAATTTTGGCACAAGTCCCCAGATGTTAGTAAGGAGGACTTTGCAGGGTCGACTGGGCTTAGTTTGCCTTTGTTGTGTCTGGTGCCTGGTGGTCCGTGTGGTTTTATTCTTATGACTTTTTTTAGCGAGCTTGTACAACTGAGTGGCTTGCTCGGCCATTTCAGAGGGCAATTAAACTGTTTCAAGGGACCTGGGGGTGGAGGAGGAGGTGCCTGTCTCCGCTGAACGGATTGGAAAGAAGTCTCAGAGAGTTGCTCAGAGACCGTGAAGTAAGTGTTTTCTGATTGGTTCCTAGAAAATAGTGGGCCAGAATTTGCTGTCAAAATAACAGAGAGGCTAATGGCGCTCGTTGTTATTTATGGGTGAACACTGCAGCAACTTCAGGTGAGGATCAGGTGTGCGGTTAAACGTGAATAGCCAAAAGTTGGTGTCCGAGTTATGCCGCTCCGCTATTACCGTCACGTAAACGGCATCTCGCCCTTAGTCCCCCTCCCCTCCCTTGATTTTTAAGAACTTGCTGTATTTGCCCTTTAATTGCCCATTAAACGCGCCGCAGAAAGTTAAGTCTTGTCATTACAAGCGTATGTATCCGTTTAAAGACGTGCTAAGTGTTAATTACTGACAATCAACCTCTCTGGCTCCGAAAATTAACTATTACAAGTGTGGACTCCCATTCCTCCAGGTTTTGGATTTTTCAGGGAGATTTTAAAAATGTTAAATTTTAAATTTGTGTTTTTTTCTTCCTTTTCCTTTCTGTCTCTTTTTCTCTCTCTCAACCCAATCTTTCCCTCGCTATTTCTATACCTGATTTGACATTGAATTCACCCCCTTTAATTGACCCGCCTTCTCAGTCCTTCCTGTGTTTATTTCCCAATCCTTCAATCTGATTGGTTAAGGAGATACCCAGTTGCTTGCCCTGTTCACTCAGGACCCAGATGCCCTGTTTCCCTCGCTGCCCCGTTATCAGCTCGTGCTTTCAGCAACTTTGTGGGCAGGGGCAAATCTAACTAAAGGCAGATGCCATTAAATGCCCTGCTAGAGCAAAATCTGGCCCAGTATTTTCTTTACCCACTGCAGGTAGGCAAATAAATAAATAAACTTGTTCTCCTCATATACCACAGTTACACAAGTCAATATGTCTACATTTGTCCCACAAGGGAATAGCTCTTTTGAATATGAAAAGGAATAATATCCTATCTATTTGGGGTGGGGATTTTTTGGAAGGGCAAAGGGAAAAAAAATTAAGTGAAGATTCAATTAATTTGCATCTTTTCTCCTTACCAAATATCTCTGCAACAGTACTTACTGTTCTGCTTAAATAATGTTATTTAAGGACTTTTATTCAGAACCACCCTCCAAACTTGAATAATGATACAATCCTTTTCGAATTAGGTGCAGTTTACATTATTCATTTTTTTTGCTGACTGAGCTCTTTGAGGTAAATATAACAAAAAGAAGTGCAATGTTATAATCATTTAGAGCATATCACAAAATAAAGAAATGAAAATGAAAACAAGAGTAGAGTTTGTTTGCTTTGTTGCACTGTCCGAAGTACCAGAAAACGATGTAATGAATTTACCTTGCGTTAGCCAATGAACACGCTGTAGTAACGCTGTGCAGAGGCCCAATTAATCGGCCCCAGTAACTCCGATCACTTGATGCATTCATCGGAAATTCCAATCGCTACTATTTATGCAGAAGGGTTAACTCTCAAGGGCAATTAGGGATGGGCAATAAATGCTGGCCTTGCCAGCAACGCCCACATCCCATGAACGAATAAAAAAAAATTTACTTTAAAATAATGATGAATGCATTTCATAGGAACATAGGAACAGGAGTAGGCCGTTCAGCCCCTCAAGCCTGTTCCGCCGTTCAATGAGATCATGGCTGATCTGTATCCTAACTCCATCTACCCGCCTTGGTTCCATCTCCCATAATACACTTGGCTAGCAAAAACCTATCAATCTCAGATTTAAAATTATTAATTGAGCTAACATCTACTGCTTTTTGTGGGAGAGAGTTCCACACTTCTACCCTTTGCATGAAGAAGTGTTTCAAAATGATGCTGGGACTAAAAGGGTTAAATTATGAGAACAGGTTGCATAGACTAGGCTTGTATTCCCATGAATATAGAAGATTAAGAGGTGATCCAGTTGAGTTGTTTAAGATGATTAAAGGATTTGATAGGGTAGATAGTGAGAAACTATTTCCTCTGGTGGGGGAGTCCAGAACAAGAGGGCATTAAAATTAGAGCCAGGCCGTTCAAGGGTGATGTCAGGAAGCACTTCTTCACACAAAGGGTAATGCAAATCTGGAACACTCTTCCCCCAAAAGGCTGTTGAGGCTGGGGGTCAATTGAAAATTTCAAAACTAAGATTGATGGATTTTTGTTAGGCAATGGTATTAAGGGATACGGAACCAAGGCGGGCAGTTGGAATTAAGATACAGATCAGCCACGATCTAATTGAATGGCTGAACAGGCTCAAGGGGCTGAATGGCCTCCTCCAGTTCCTATGCATCAAGTATTTGTGCATGTCATCCCACCGTGTGGTTTTCGGGCTGCAATCTGTGACTGATTAGAAAATACCAGAAACACATCAAAGTGCAACCACTTTACAGTCAGGCTAGTTACTCTTCGAGGTAGTGACCCCTTTCAAGTCACTGGGGTTGATCTTGCCTTTGCGTGATAGTGTCAAACGGGATGCCGACTTGCTATTGCCCATTTTTCACTATCGCGCAAAGTCGAGATCTATCCCACTCAGTGAAAACAGAATCATTGCTTTGAGAAAGCTTCATTGTGAAGGTCTATCTAAGTTAACATCACAATGACTTATGGAAGCCCCTTACAATTTTCTATTACTCCATCACCTTTTGCCTGTTGAAGGGGAGAAATGTTACCCATTTGAGTTTTAAGATCATGTTTATGGAAGCCATTTTAACAAAATATTTTGATTATTTTAGTATTTAGTGTTTCACTTTCCTTGTAACTTTTCACTTGGGCAGAAAACATCAGTACATCGAGACACCATTATTTATTAAAGAACTTACATTTATATAGCGCCTTTCACGACCTCAGGGCATCCCAAAGTGCTTTACAGTCAACAAAGTACTTTTTGAAGTGTATTCACTGTTGTAATGTAAAGAATTACTGGCTGGGTTATTACAAATACCTCACCCCAGCAGACCTTTTTGACTATAAAAATCTACAAAAAAGAAACAGTGCCAGAGAGCTAGCAGGGATAAATAAATCTGATGTTAAGAGGCCATTACACTTGAGGAAATCAAGTATCACAAATGTGTAACTCCCAAGACTGCAAGGAAATTGGAGCCAATGGGCAGATAGAGTACCAGGGAAATTGGGTGTTAAATGGCAAGACCGTCCCAGGGAATTGGTGCCTTGGGTGTCTAGCACGATAAGAGCCCGACGGATATTGGGCACATGGCAGAGAAATCAATACAAAATGCAACGATTAAAATTTTGTAACAATCACTTTCCTTCCAGTCATTTCTCTCTAGCCGCCAAAGGTCAGAAACCCACAGATCTTGGACAGTCTGACCTGAATTGTCAAAGGGTGGCCGGTGCAGCCAATCGTTGCAGAGATAATTTCCTTAAAGGGATAGGCGTTGATGAATTGGGCCCAAAATTGGGAGTCGGCAAATAAATTCAAGTCAACATAATTCAGATTGAGTTGGAAAATGATTTCAAAGGTCAGCCTTACCACCTGATGAAAAGAGCAAGTTCGCTGCTTTCTTTCAATTTGTAAATTGAAGTTGGGAATTGTACATCAAACAGAGGGATTCACTGAAAAGCTATATCTAATATCCTATTCCTGATGAGGAAAGATTTTTTTAAAAAACTTTCCCCTTTCAGTGATCTTGCCACTTTCCTGATTAGAAGCCCACTAAAAGTCAACATTTCCTTCTGGCCAGATCAATCGTCTGCTCTTTGCTTGATGGCGCAAGAAGGTGATATTCAGTAGTCATTGCTCAGAGGACAGGCAAAGGGTTTGGCAAGGAACAGCTCACATCATTAATGAGATTTGACTCTGGTAGCTAGCACTGTAGTCGATTGGACTTAAGCAAAAAGGACAGCAGTTTCTGTTTTAAAGAGTAAATGCTAAGGCTGTAGCTGTTGCAAAATGAATTTTATATCCTGTTTGGACTGAGTTGTGATCCAACCATGGTTGAATAACCAATTGAACTGCAGTCAATGGTCTTTAAGATTATGAAAGGGTTTGATAGGGTAGATGGAGGGAAAATGTTTCCACTTGTGGGGGAGCCCAAAACTAGGGGCTATAAACATAAGATAGTCACCAATAAATCCAATGGGGAATTCAGGAGAAACTTGTTTACCAGGAGAGTGGTTAGAATGTGGAACTCACTACCACAAGGAATAGTTGAGGTGAATAGCATAGATGCATTTAAGGGAAAGCTAGATAAGCACATGAGGGAGAAAGGAATAGAAGGGTATCCTGATAGGGTTAGATGAAGTAGGGAGGGAGGAGGCTCGTGTGGAGCATAAACACCAGTGTGACCAGTTGGGCCGAATGGCCTGTTTCTATGCTGTAAATTCTATGTAATAAATATCAGGAGTTGTAAAACAGGTTGCTGACTCGCTATCACCCATTTTACACTCGCACAAAGTCAAGATCTACCCCAATATGTTTTGAAAAAAGATGGCCAGACTACTACTTCACGTTAGCAGCTTTTTTAATTTACTGCACCTTTGCTGTCAAAAGTTGAAGTCAGCGGGGGTCATTTTGATATTGGACAATAGTGTAAAACGGGCGATCTCGGCTCGACTGCCTGTTAAACATCTTTCCCAATTGAAGTCAATGCAAGGAAAATCGGGAGATGAGTTTAACGGGGCCTAGCCCATATTGCCCGTTTTACACTATTGCCCAAAGTCTCAATTACCCTCCTCCCACCCCGTGGGTTTCAGTCATTTGTAAGCAGAGGATTTTTATGAAATAATCTTTATTGTTTCACGTCGCCCGGCAACTTGTTGAACTGATACCAAATGAACATGTCAGCAGCTTCTGCTGCTCCAGCCCCATGTGACTGTCGCCTCCTGCATGTGACAGCCTCTGTTTTCTGATTGCAGGACACACTGAATAACAACTCATTCGGCAAAAAGTACAGCTGGCAGGAGAAGGTCTCCCGATCGTCCTCCCCGCTCAAAACCGGTACGTGCGCCCGCACTGCGCCTCTCTCTGAAGGCGTGTCGATAATTGCGCTATATCTTCAAGATCGAAGTTTATCAACTAGGTTGCCAATCCATCAGAGTTGTTTTAAGCTCCAGTGTACGATTTTTTTTCTTTTGCCAAAGGACTGGTTTTTAAAAAAAAATGTGACTGTAGTGTAACGATTTGGAACAGGGAACAACAACTTGCATTTATATGTCGCCTTTAACATAGTAAAAACATCCCAATGCGCTTCACAGGAGCAATTATCAAACAAAATCTGACACCGAGCCACATAAGGAGGTATTAGGTCAGGTGACCAAAAGCTTGGTCAAAGTGGTAGGTTTTAAGGAGCGTCTTAAAGGAGGAGAGAGGGCTAGCGAGGTGGAGAGATTAAGGGAGGGAATTCCAGAGCTTAGGACCTCGGCTGCTGAAGACACGGCGACCAACGGTAGAGCGATGAAAATCAGGGATGCGCAAGAGGTCAGAATTGGAGGAGCGCAGAGATCTCGGAGGGTTGTAGGGCTGGAGGAGGTTACAGAGATAGAGAGGGGCGAGGCCATGGAGGGATTTGAACACAAGGATGAGAATTTTAAAATCGAGGCGCTGGTGGACCGGGAGCCAATGTAGGTCAGCGAACACAGTGGGGTGTGGGTGAATGGGAATTGGTGAACATAGTGAGGTGCAATTTCCTCTGATATGCTGCCTGGAATCAGGTGCTATAGCAGTATGGATTTCTACCCATCGGAGAGCTGCCGGAAATGTTCCTCCTTCTCCACCAGTCCCCTCCACCCCAGGAAGGAACTTGGTTGCCTGACCATCGACCGCCCACTGCGTTTAAATGGGGGTGGGGGGCCTGGGAAACCAGCCAATTTCTCTGCCTCAACTACTGCCTCCTTTAAGACCCTCTTTAAAAACAACCTCTTTGACCAAGCATTTGCTCACCCATCCTAATGTTTCCTCCTTTGGTTCGGTGTCGAATTTTGTTTGATAACGCTCCGGTGAAGCGCCTTGGGACGTTTCACTCTGTTAAAGACGCTATATAAATGCCAGTTGGTGATCTTGATTTTCATTCCACTGATTTCAATGGAATAAAAGTCGGGCAGGTTCTAGAATGGGAGGGGCGATCCGTTTCGACAGATTACCACCCAGGCCGTGAAGGTGATAATCTCCACCCCCCCTCCCCCACCCCGGGTATTTTCCTTCAGCCGAGGCAGTAGTGCTGTCTGGGCTGCAGACTTCGCCGCTGTTATGTGTTTGGCTGTCAGTCTTCCACCCTGAGATTTCTCACAGCGCTCCCCCTAGGGGCTGGGATGAGAACTGACGAGGCTTCCTGACCACTGCGTTGGGAATCAAAGTCTTTAACTGTAGCGTCAGCCATGTGATGATTGCTCTGTTAACACTGCAGCAATACAGTGGGGCTCAGTTGATAACAATCTGCTTGGATTCCGAACGAGTCACGAGCAGGTTTTACCAGTTTGCAGTTGGAGGAGGCTCTTGTTATGAGGAGGAACTGCAGCTCCATGCACGTTCCTGGAGAGATTAATGCCACAGTGTTGGCATGTTCAGCAAAAAAGGACCAAGAGATTCATTAAGAGGGGGAAAATAGAGTATGAGAGTAAACTTGCAAGGAACATAAAATTGGACTGTAAAAGCTTCTACAAGTATGTAAAAAGAAAAAGATTAGTGAAGACAAATGTAGGTCCCTTACAGTCAGAAACGGGAGAATTTATAATGGGGAACAAGGAAATGGCAGAGCAATTAAACAAATATTTTGGTTCTGTCTTTCTGGAAGAGGACACAAATAACTGTCCAGAAATGCTAGGGAACCAAGGGACTAGTGAGAAGAAGGAATTAAAGGAAATTAGTATTAGTAAAAAAAATAGTGCTGGAGAAATTAATGGGACTGAAAGCCGATAAATCCCCAGGGCCTGATAATCTGCATCCCAGAGTATTAAAAGAGGGTAGCCATGGAAATAGTGGATGCATTAGTTGTCATCTTCCAAAATTCTATAGATTATGGAACAGTTCCTGCAGATTGGAGGGTGGCAAATGTAACCCCACTGTTTAAAAAAGGAGGGAGAGAGAAAACAGGGAACTACAGACCGGTTAGCCTAACATCAGTAGAAGGGAAAATGCTAGAGACTATTATAAAGGATGTGATAACAGGACTTAGAAAATATCAATGGGATTAGACAAAGTCAACATGGATTTATGAAAAGGAAATCATGTTTGACACACCTACTGGAGTTTTTTGAGGATGTAACTGGTAGAATAGATAAGGGAGAACCAGTGGATATGGTTTATTTGGATTTTCAGAAGGCCTTTGATAAAGTCATTTGGTTCCCTCATCCAAATCATTAAAATTAAAGCATATGGGATTGGTGGTAATATACTGGCATGGATTGAAAATTGGTTAACAGACAGGAAACAGAGAGTAGGAATAAATGGGTCTTTTTCCGGGTGGCAGGCAGTGACTAGTGAGGTACCGCAGGGATCAGTGCTTGGGCCCCAGCTATTCACAATATATATCAATGATTTGGATGAGGGAACCAAATGTGATATTTCCAAATTTGCTGACAACACAAAACTAGGTGGGATTGTGAGTTGTGAGGAGGATGCAAAGAGGCTTCAAGTTGATTTAAACATGTTGAGTGAGTGGGCAAATACATGGCAGATGCAGTATAATGTGGATAAATGTGAAGTTATCCACTTCGGTAGGAAAAACAGAAAGGCAGAGTATTATTTAAATGGTGATAGATTGGGAAATGTTGATGTACAAAGGGACCTGGGTGTCCTTGTACACCAGTCACTGAAAGCAAACATGTAGGTGCAGCAAGCAGTTAGGAAGGCGAATGGTATGTTGGCCTTCATTGCAAAAGGATTTGAGTACAGGAGCAAGGATGTCTTACTGCAGTTATACAGGGCCTGGGTGAGACCACACCTGGAGTACTGTGTGCAGTTTTGGTCTCCTTACCTAAGAAAGGATATACTTGCCATAGAGGGAGTTCAGTGAAGGTTCTCCGGACTGATTCCTGGGATGGCAGGACTGTCGTATGAGGAGAGATTGAGTCAACTAGGCCTGTATTCACTCGAGTTTAGAAGAATGAGAGGGGATCTCATTGAAACGTATAAAATTCTGACAGGGCTAGACAGACTGGATGCAGGGAGGATGTTTCCCTTGGCTGGGGGGTCCAGAACGAGTGGTCACAGTCTCAGGATACGGGGTAGGACATTTAGGACTGAGATGAGGAGAAATTTCTTCACTCAGAGGGTGGTGAACCTGTGGAATTCTCTACCACAGAAGGCTGTGGAGGCCAAGTTACTGAATATATTTAAGAAGGAACTAGATAGATTTCTAGACACAAAAGGCATTAAGGGGTACGGGGAGAGAGTGGGAATATGGTATTGAGATAGAGGATCAGCCATGATCATATTGAAAGGTGGAGCAGGCTCACAGGACCGAATGGCCTACTCCTGCTCCTATTTTCTATGATTCTATGAGGTAGACAAGCCCACTGCTACTGTACCAATTACAAGAGAAAGAAAGGTATAAAGAGCTGTTAACTCTTTGCTGCCTGGACAAGTTCTGGTACAGTTTCCCTGTTCCCTGTCTGAGAGGTCCACACTTGGCTTTCATTGGCTCTCAGCGTTTACATCAGTGGAAAAACTCCCAAAATTAATAATTTTAATAACTTACTCGTTAACGCCTCGTGCCCTCGATTCACTGTTATGTAGCAACAGGAATGTAACGCACAGTGCAGTATTCTGCTGCTAGAATGCAGCTACATTTAATCTTGCCAGTCTCTCTAAGTCTGATTGACTCTGTCAGATTTAAATTCCCGCTGTTGAGGGGGAATTGCGTAAATTTCCAGTTCCAGGTCAGAAGAAACCAGCATTAAATTATTGCTTTTGCTTTCTTCCTTTTTTAAAAATATACTTTTGAGACTTTGGGGGTAGATTTTCCGCTTGCCCCCCCCTCCCCGTGTGTGAAACTGGTGCTCCGGGGGGAGTGGGCGCCCGCTATAGAACTGTCCGGTTTTAATTTCCATTGGAATTCACGGGCGGCCAATCCACAAGGGCAGTTTTACACACTGGTGACAAGTTCAAAATCTGCCCTCTTTCAAGTGCCTTAAGTGTGACGGACTCCAAACTTTCACAAAATTAGATTAAAATATAAGGAACCCGAATGTAATAACTGTTCATTCTGCAGGTTTTCCACTTCACAGCAGTCCATTTATTCCACTCTGATGTACGTTAATGTCTCCCCAATACCAGGATATTTCAAATGCCATCTATTTTCTTTCACTTTTAGAAGTGTGAGCCAACTCCTAGTTTTGTTTTTAACTGGAGCTGATCTTAGCTCTGCACAGTGTGAAATCCGCAAAGAAACCCCAGAGAAAGCTCCAAACACGGTTATATATAGGGTGGATTTAGAAATAACCAGTAAGAATGTTGCAAGTCAGCAACTGTACCCACACTTCTCTTTCTGTCTGTGTCCATGTCCCTGTCTATCTGCTTGCCTCTCACTCTCTCTATCCTCGCACCTCCATTCTGTCCAATTCCCCCTCCCCTCCCTCCTCCTGTCTCCTCTTCTCCTCCTCCTCCTCCTCCTCCTCCTCCTCCTCCTCCTCCTTCTCCTCCTTCTCCTCGTTCCCTCCTCCTCCTCCTTCTCCTCCTCCTCCTCGTTCCCTCCTCCTTCTCCTCCTTCTCCTCGTTCCCTCCTCCTCCTCCTTCTCCTCCTTCTCCTCGTTCCCTTCTCCTCCTCGTTCCCTTCTCCTCCTCGTTCCCTTCTCCTCCTCGTTCCCTTCTCCTCCTCGTTCCCTTCTCCTCCTCGTTCCCTTCTCCTCCTCGTTCCCTTCTCCTCCTCGTTCCCTTCTCCTCCTCGTTCCCTTCTCCTCCTCGTTCCCTCCTCCTCCTCGTTCCCTCCTCCTCCTCGTTCCCTCCTCCTCCTCCTCCTCCTTCCCTCCTGCTCCTGCTCCTCCTCCTTCCCTCCTGCTCCTCCTCCTTCCCTCCTGCTGCTCCTCCTCCTCCTTTTCTCCTTCTCTCCTTCTCTCGTTCTCTTTCTCTCCTCCTCCTTCTCCTTCTCTCCTCCCTCTCCTTCTCTCCCTCTCCTTCTCCTTCTCTCCTCCTCCTTCTCTCCTTCTCTCCTTCTCTCCTTCTCTCCTTCTCTCCTTCTCCTTCTCTCCTCCTCCTTCTCCTTCTCTCCTCCTCCTTCTCCTTCTCTCCTTCTCCTTCTCCTTCTCTCCTTCTCCTTCTCTCCTCCTCCTTCTCCTTCTCTCCTCCCTCTCCTTCTCCTTCTCTCCTCCCTCTCCTTCTCCTTCTCTCCTCCTTCTCCTTCTCCTTCTCTCCTCCTTCTCCTTCTCTCCTCCTTCTCTCCTCCTCCTCCTCCTCCTCCTTCCCTCCCTCCACAGCTTGGTTTGCCCCTCCCTCTCCCTCTCTTCCTTTTCCACCTCCCTCATTCCACAGAATCTTCTGGTTTTCAACCTTATATATACCCAACTTCCCCGTTCTCTTTCACCCCCCCGCCCCCGGGGATAGGAAGATCCACAACTCCACCTTCTCTTGCCCCTGTCCCTCAGGATGATAACAGGTGGGTAGTTCCTCTACCTCTCGGTTGGCAGGAGGGAGTAGCATTGATTGAATGACTTTCTCTTAAATGCGTTCCAATGACCCAGAGAATGTTTGTTTCTTTTCCTGCTCTTCCTTTCCCCTTGGCGGCTAATGATTAAACGGTGTGTGTTGCAGGAGACCGGACGCCCCCTCACGATCACGTTTGCCTGGGGGAGGAGGCCAAACCAGCGAGCGGCACCACCGACAAAGGAACCACGACGGCCCAGGTCAACCCCTGCAGGCGGGCACTGCCCGGCCAGAGCGAGACCGCGGCTTCGAACCCCAGCCAGCGGCCATCGGCCATCGAGCCGCGGGCGAAGGGGAACGAAGGCCAGCACGACGAGCGCATCCGCTACCAAACCCAGGTGCGGATCGAGGCGACCGAAGAGATTTACCTGACTCCGGTGCAGAGGAACTCGGACTCCTCGGAGAACGAGAAGCCCTTTCTGTCTCAGTCCAACGAGAACAGGATGTCCATCAGCTCGGATGTTGACTTCACTCACTGCTTGGCCTTGCCGGAGAGACCCAAGCCTTCGATCAGCGAGGAGGATGAGGCCATCTCTTACCTTTCCACGTCCCACAACTGCTCATTGCCACGAACCTCACTCAATGCTGACGGGCTCTGTCAGCGGACCTCAGTTAGCTCAGACAGTGCTTTGTCGTACGATTCGGTTAAGTACACACTGGTTGTGGATGAGAACATGCAGCTGGAGCTCGTGAGCCTAAAACACTGTTATTCAGGGTACAGCGACGATAGTGATTCAGCCACGGTCTATGACAACTGCATTCAATCTCCGTACGAGTCAGCTATTGGGGAGGAGTACGAGGAGGGTGTGCTGAAGAGGGACTCAGTATGTCTGTCAGAAGACTCCACACCAGAAGCAGATATTCCTTTCTCTAAGAAGTTCCTAAATGTCTTCATGAGTGGCAGGTCCAGAACGTCCAGTAAGTGCTTTTGATTATTTCCTTCCGAATGCATTGGTCGAGGCCGAGTGGGTCAGGACGTTGCGTGGATATCGGGACTTTGCAGCCCCCAGGCTAGGGGGTGCCAGCTCTGGCTGGACGTATTCCTGGATGTTTTATCACATGCCCTCCCACTGCTTGTGTGAAGCACCTTGGGATGTTTTATCATAGTATCATAGTAGGTACAGCACAGGAGGAGGCCATTCGGCCCGTCGTGCCTGCGCCGGCTCTTTGAATGAAGTTTCCAATTAGTCCCATTCCCATGCTCTTTCCCCATAGTCCTGCAAATTTTTTCCCTTCAAGTATCTATCCTTTACTGTGTTAAAGGCAAGTTGTTGTTGTCCCACCCAATCAAACCCTTTTTTTCCCATCTTGAATATTTTTATAATGAATAAATGAAAGTGTCCAAAGACCATGAGAAAATCACATCATTTTTTTTTAATGCCCCTATGATTTTTCTTCCGGGTGTTTGCTTGCGGCAGTGTCCAGGAGATTAATCTTGAAAGCCTGAAGACTCCAGGGCAATCCTGGAGGGTTGGCGACCCTTACCAAAGGCTGAGAATTTCCTCACCCTCTATTTTAATTAACGCGCTGAAGTTGTGGAGTTCCATTGGGTGATTCCAGCACGCCTCTCGGGCGCTGAAGCAGAAAATCCCAGCCGATAAACCGAAACCCGTTTTTATTACATTGGGATCTTTGCCGAGGTTCTGGTAATTGAATTCCACAATTCCGTCCATTTCTCCATGAGGACCGTGAATCGGCAGCCTTGATCATAAATCAGTCTTGTTCAACCAGGGGCAGTGGGTTTAATCAAAAAAAAATCCTTTCGCCAGATTGAAAGGCTTTTTACGTTCAGTGTCATGGGAACTGGGCTAAAGTGTGGTGAGAGGAACAGAAATGGATCATTAAGAAAGTCGTGAATTTGTTTTATTATAAGTTGAATCATTTGCTGAATGCGGATCACATTGGCAGTTTCTCTGAACATGTTAGTCATGTCACAGCCAAGGCAAGTCATGGCAGCAGAGCTTGCACCTGTGAAATGCTCCTCCTGCGTTATGTGGGAAGTCATGTGCACTACCAGTGACCCTGGCGACTACGTGTGCAGGAAGTGTGTCCACCTGCAGCTACTGACTAACCGTATTTTGGAGCTGGAGCTGCGAGTGGAATAACTGCGGAGCACCCGCGATGCTGAGATTATCGTGAATAGTACGTTCAGT
The DNA here is from genome assembly GCF_035084215.1 of Heptranchias perlo. NCBI lineage: Eukaryota > Metazoa > Chordata > Chondrichthyes > Hexanchiformes > Hexanchidae > Heptranchias > Heptranchias perlo. Next base: position 61,239,427 of record NC_090336.1, on the reverse strand, counting down.
GAGGTGGTCATACCGCAGGTAGAGATTATGCAGGAAGAAAAGAAATGGGTGACCGCCAGGAAGAGTAGAAGGACTAGGCAGGTAGAGCAGGAGTCCCCTGGGGCCATCTCCCTCTCAAACAGATATTCTGCTTTGGATAATGTTGGGGGAGATGGCTTATCAGGGGAAAGCAGCAAGAGCCAAGTTTGTGGCACCACGGGTGGCTCTGCTGCACAGGAGGGCAAGAATAAGAGTGGCAGGGCTGTAGTGATAGGGGATTCAATTGTAAGGGGAACAGATAGGCGTTTCTGCGGCTGCAAATGTGACTCCAGGATGGTATGTTGCCTCCCTGGTGCTAGGGTCAAGGATGTCACGGAGTGGCTGCAGGGCATTCTGGAGGGGGAGGGTGAACAGCCAGTAGTCGTGGTCCATATTGGTACCAACAACATAGGTTAAAAAAAGGGATGAGGTCCTGCAAGGTGAATTTAAGGAGTTAGGAGATAAATTAAAAAGCAGGTCCTCAAAGGAAGTGATCTCAGGATTACTACCAGTGCCACGTGCTAGTGAGTATAGGAACAGGAGAATAGACCAGATGAATGCGTGGCTGCAGGGATGGTATAGGGGGGAGGGATTTAGATTCCTTGGACATTGTGACCGGTTCTGGGGAAGGTGGGGCCTGTACATGCGGGACGGGTTACACCCGAGCAGGACCGGGACCGATGTCCTCATGGGGTGTTTGCTAGTGCTGTTGGGGAAGGTTTAAACTAGAATGGCAGGGGGATGGGAACCTGAGCAGAGAGACAGAGGAGGGGGAAACAAGGATAGAAACAAAAGACAGAAAGGGAAGAAGCAATAGTGGAAGGCAGAGAAAACAAGGGCGAAAAACAAATAGGGCCAGAGTGCAAAATAAAACTAAGATGACTAGCAATCTTAAAAAGACAAATCTAAAGGCATTGTGTCTTAATGTGCGAAGCATTCGTAATAAGGTAGATGAATTAACAGCGCAGATAGATATTAATGGCTATGATATAGTTCCGATTACAGAGACATGGCTGCAGGGTGCCCAAGGATGGGAACTGAACATCCAGGGGTATTCAATATTTAGGAAGGACAAGCAAAAAGGGAAGTGGGGTAGTGTTGTTAGTAAAGGAGGAAATCAATGCAATAGCGAGGAAGGATATTGGCTCGGAAAATCACGATGTGGAATCTGTATGGGTGGAGCTAAGAAATGCCAAGGGGCAGAAAACGTTGGTGGGGGTTGTCTATAGGCCCCCAAACAGTAGTGGATATGTAGGGGAGGGCATTAAACAGGAAATTAGGGACGCATGCAAGAAGAGTACAACTATAATCATGGGTGACTTTAATCTACATATAGATTGGTCAAACCAAATTAGCAATAATACTGTGGGGGAGGAATTCCTGGAGTGTGTACGTGATGGTTTTCTAGACCAACACATCGAGGAACCAACCAGAGAACAGGCGATCCTAGACTGGGTATTGTGCAATGAGAAAGGATTAATTAACAATCTTATTGTGCGGGGTCCCTTAGGAAAGAGCGACCATAACATGATAGAATTCCTCATTAAGATGGAGAGTGGAGTAGTTGAATCCGAAACTAGGGTCCTGAATCTAAATAAAGGAAATTACGGAAGTATGAGGTGCGAGTTGACTATGATAGATTGGGGAACTTTACTGAAAGGGATGACTGTGAATAGGCAATGGCTAATATTTAAAGAACGTGTGCAGGAATTACAACAATTATTCATTCCTGTCTGGTGCAAAAATAAAACAGGAAAGGTGGCTCAACAATGGCTTACAAAAGAAATTAGGGATTTTATTTGATGCAAAGAGGAGACATATAAAATTGCCAGAAAAAGCAGCAAGCCTGAGGATTGGGAGCAGTTCAGAATTCAGCAAAGGACAACAAAGAGATTGATTAAGAGGGGAAAAATAGAGTATGAGAGTAAACTAGCAGGGAACATAAAAACTGACTCTGAAAGCTTCTATAAATATGTCAAGAGAAAAAGATTAGTGAAGACAAATGTAGGTCCCTTACAGTCAGAAATGGGGGAATTTATAATGGGGAACAAAGAAATGGCAGAACAATTAAACACATACTTTGGTTCTATCTTCACAAAGGAGGACACAAATAACCTGCCAGAAATGTTAGGGAACCAAGGGTCTAGTGAGAGGGAGGAACTGAAGGAAACCAGTATTAGTAAAAAAAAAGTGCCAGGGAAATTAATGGGGCTAAAGGCTGACAAATCCCCAGGGCCTGATAATCTACATCCCAGAGTACTAAAGGAAGTGGCCCTGGAAATAATGGATGTATTGGTGGTCATCTTCCAAAATTCTATAGACTCTGGAACAGTTCCTACAGATTGGTGGGTGGCAAATGTAACCCCACTATTTTAAAAAAGGAGGGAGAGAAAAAACAGGGAATAACAGACCAGTTAGCCTAACATCAGTAGTGGGGAAAATGCTAGTCTGTTATAAAGGATGTGATAACAGAACACTTGGAGGGCATGAACGGGATTGGATAAAGTCATGGGTTTATGAAAGGGAAATCATGCTTAACAAATCTACTGGAGTTTTTTTAAGGATGTAACTAGTAGAATAGTGGGGTACCGCAGGGATCAGTGCTTGGGGCCCAGCTATTCACAATATATATCAATGATTCGGATGAGGGAACTAAATGTAACATTTCCAAGTTTGCAGACGACACAAAGCTGGGGTGGAATGTGAGCTGTGAGGAGGATGCAAAGAGGCTGCAATGTGATTTAGACAAGTTGGGTGAGTAGGCAAGAACATGGCAGATGCAGTATAACGTGGATAAATGTGAGGTTATCCACTTTGATTGTAAAAACAGAAAGGCAGATTATTATCTGAATGGTGATAGATTGGGAAAATGGGAGGTGCAACAAGCCCTGGGTGTCCTTGTACACCAGTCGCTGGAAGTGAGCATTCAGGTGCAGCAAGCAGTTCGGAAGGTGAATGGTATGTTGGCCTTCATTGCAAGAGGATTTGAGTACAGGAGCAGGGATGTCTTACTGCAGTTATACAGGGCCTTGGTGAGGCCACATCTGGAGTATTGTGTGCAGTTTTGGTATCCTTATCTGAGGAAGGATATCCTTGCCATGGAGCGAGTGCAACAAAGGTTTACCAGACTGATTCCTGGGATGGCAGGACTGACGTATGAGGAGAGATTGGGTTGACTAGGCCTATATTCACTCGAGTTTAGAAGAATGAGAGGTGATCTCATCGAAACATATAAAATTCTAACAGGACTAGACAGACTAGAGGATGTTCCCGATGGCTGGGGAGTCCAGAACCAGGGGTCACAGTCTCAGGATACGGGGTATGCCATTTAGAACCGAGATGAGGAGAAATTTCTTCACTCAGAGGGTGATGAACCTGTGGAATTCTCTACCACAGAAGGCAGTGGAGGACAAATCATTAGATGTGTTCAAGAAGGAGATAGATATATTTCTTAATGCTAAAGGGATCAAGGGATATGGGGAAAAAGCGAGAACAGGGCACTGAATTAGACGATCAGCCATGATCATTTTGAATTTTGGAGCAGGCCCGAATGGCCTGCTCTTGCTCCTATTTTGTATGTTTCTGTGTTACTTACTCATTCACGGTACAAAAATTGAATGAAAATGACACACAAAAACTCACCATGTGGCATTTCTGAAATTGTTCCTTTGAAAAAGAACAAACTTGCATTTATATACCGCCTTTCAAGTCCTCAGGACGTCCCAAAGCGCTTTACAACCAATGAAGTACTTTTGAAGTGTAGTCACTGTTGTAATGTAGGAAACGCAGCAGCCAATTTGCGCACAGCAAGGTCCCACAAACAGCACTGTGATAACGACCAGATAATCTGTTGGTGCTCATTGAGGAAGGGATGTTGTCCAAGAGGATTTGAGTATTCTTGCTTTCTGAATGATGTCATATGGTTGTTAACATCTACCTGAACAGACAGACAGGTCCAAAGTTTAATGCAGTGCTCCTTCAGTACTGAACTGAAATGTTAGCCTGGATTATGTGCTCAAGTCTTGCAGGATGAAACTGTGTGCCATCTATGTTTCATGGTTTCTCTTGGAGCATATAGCGCAATAGATACACCATTAGGAATGTGGGCGTTGCTGGCAAGGCCGACATTTATTGCCCATCCCTAGTTGCCCCCGAGAAGGTGGTGGTGGGCCGCCGCCTTCTTGAGCAGTTTGGTGCAATGGGGTGGAATGCTTGGCCACTTCAGAGTGCAGTTAAGAGTCAACCACGTTCATGTGCAACTGGAGTCACAGACTCGGTAAGGACAACAGGTTTCCTTCCGTAAAGAGTATTAGTGATCCAGTTGGGTTTCTGCAACAATCCGACAGCTTCATGGTCACTTTTACTGATACCAGAATTATATTTCCAGATTTGTTTTAACTGAACTCAAACTCTCAACCTGCCATGTTGGGATTTGAAGTTATGTTCCACTGCATTATTAGTCCAGACCCCTGGATTACTGGTCCAGTAACATAACCACAACACTACTGTATCCACTTTTTCGTGACTGATAGCATAACACGTTAGTGGCAGGACATGGGGTTATGTCTGGGATTTCCCCACATATAATCTTTTCTTCTAAGACTTTGTTGTGTTTCTTAGTTTCCAACACATCTGAGCCCTGCCTGTCATAGATTATTATAATAGAAGGAAGCAGCCCTGGCAACGTAAGAGTTAATTATTCTGAAACTAAAAAGTGAGGCTGCAAGGTTGGAGGATGACCTCTGTGACCTCAAGTGAACAATTTTACCACTTATAGTCTCACATGCGATCTCTCTCTTTTACCACTTATAGTCTCACATGCGATCTCTCTTTTTTAAAAATCCTTGGTTAAAAATTCATTGAAAATCGCCGAAAGCTTTTATTCTTTTTGGTGAGACCTTCAGTCAGCAGTTATTGTACTTTGTACTGCGCTGTGCAGTGTAGTGTGCATTGGTTACCATGGGGCTAACCGCTGATGTCACTTGATAGCTGACTTTAGCACACATAAGAACATAAGAACATAAGAAATTGGAGCAGGAGTAGGCCAATCGGCCCCTCGAGCCTGCTCCGCCATTCAATAAGACCATGGCTGATCTGATCCCAACCACAAATCTAAAGAACACAAGAAGTCGGAGCAGGACCCGGCCACATAGCCCCTGGGCCCTCTCCGCCACCCACAGGGCATTGACCGATCCGAACTCAGCTTCATGTCCAATTTCCTGCCCGCTCCCCATAACCCCTAATTCCCTTTACTTCTAGGAAACTGTCTATTTCTGTTTTAAATTTATTTAATGATGCAGCTTCCACAGCTTCCTGGGGCAGCAAATTCCACAGACCGACCACCCTCTGAGTGAAGAAGTTTCTCCTCATCTCAGTTTTGAAAGAGCAGCCCCTTATTCTAAGATTATGCCCCCTAGTTCTAGTTTCACCCATCTTTGGGAACATCCTTACTGCATCTACCCGATCAAGACCCTTCACAATCTTATATGTTTCAATAAGATCGCCTCTCATTCTTCTGAACTCCAATGAGTAGAGTCCCAATCTACTCAACCTCTCCTCATATGTCCGCCCCCTCATCCCCGGGATTAACCGAGTGAACCTTCTTTGTACTGCCTCGAGAGCAAGTATGTCTTTTCTTAAGTATGGAGACCAAAACTGTATGCAGTATTCCAGGTGCGGTCTCACCAATACCTTATATAACTGCAGCAATACCTCCTTGTTTTTATATTCTATCCCCCTAGCAATAAAAGCCAACATTCCGTTGGCTTTCTTGATCACCTGCTGCACCTGCATACCAACTTTTTGATTTTCTTGCACTAGGACCCCCAGATCCCTTTGTACTGCAGTACTTTCCAGTCTCTCGCCATTAAGAAAATAACTTGCTCTCTGATTTTTCCTGCCAAAGTGCATAACCTCACATTTTCCAATATTATATTGCATCTGCCAAATCTCCGCCCACTCACCCAGCCTGTCTATATCCCCTTGCAGGTTTTTTATGTCCTCCTCACTCTCTACTTTCCCTCCCATCTTTGTATCATCTGCAAATTTTGATATGTTGCACTCGGTCCCCTCCTCCAAATCGTTAATATAGATTGTAAAGAGTTGGGGACCCAGCACCGACCCCTGTGGAACACCACTGGTTACTGGTTGCCAGTCCGAAAATGAACCATTTATCCCAACTCTCTGCTTCCTGTTCGATAACCAATCCTCCACCCATGCCAGAATATTACCCCCAATCCCGTGAATAAACACATGACTGGTCTTCAGCCAATCCACTGAACGTTTCACTCGCAAGACACATGATCAAAAACAGTTCAAGAAATCTGAATGATATGATGTCATCTCCCTGTTTAATTGAAGAAGGAACATAATTCTGGATGTTTAATTTCTATTTAAAGGAGCTTTTCTTTTCTCAAGTGTTTTTTTTACTTTTCTGGTTCTAAACATTAAATGTAATCGTAATCTTCATTCCCCCCCCCCCAACTTTGCCAGCTTTAAATAACTGGTTGTTTGTCATTTTACAAGATCACAAGGTGGATGCTGGGTCCATCTTAGTTTCAGAAAGACCCTACAGCCCTCCATCATAGCCTCCAATTGTTTCTTAGATGATTCCAGGGTTTTTGCTTCCATTACGCTAGTGCCTCCTTACCTCGCTCTCCATAATCTCCAAAGCCTCCATAATTCTGTTGCCCATATTCTGTCCATCACTAAGTCCCGCTGGTCTTTCATGCCCATCTTCACTGTCCTATGTTGGTTCACTGCCCCATCAATGAATCAGATTTAAAACCTTCGGCCTCATCTACATATTTCCTTACTCTGCCTCGCCCCACCCAACCTCTGCATCCTCCACTTGTTTAACGGCCCCTCCCATCCCCTCGGGTCCTACGACTCTGACCCCCTGTGCGTCCCTTCCTCCCTCCTCTCCGCGTCCCTTCCTCCCTCCTCTCCGCCTCTTGGTGGCAGGGCCTTGAGCTGTCTACTCTTTGGAACTTGCTCTCCAAACTCCTTTGTCTCTCTATCTTCCTTCCCACTTTTAAATTCCTTCTCTTTGACCAAGATTTCATTCACTTCTCTGGACCCACCTCTAATGTTTCCCTAAATTAAAGGTGCTATAATAAATGTAAGTTGTTGTTGAACTGCTTTTGAAGGACAGTCACTGTTATACAGGGAAATGCAATAGCCAATTTACCGTTGGCAAGGTCTCAAGAACAGGAAATGAGGTGAATGACTAGTTATTCTGATTTTTGGTGGTGTTGGTTGAGGAAGAAATATTGATCAGGACACAGGGAGAACTCCCTGCTCCTCTTCAAATGCTGCCATAGGATCTTTTATGTCCACCTAAACAGGCAGCTGGGATTCAACATTTCATTCCCAAGACAGTACCTCCAGTAATGCAGCACTCTCTGCAATAATACAGCACACCCTCCAGTAATGCATCACTCCTCTGATAATACGACACTCCATCCAGTAATGCATCACTCCTCTGATAATACGACACTCCATCCAGTAATGCAGCACTCCTCTGATAATACGACACTCCATCCAGTAATGCAGCACTCCTCTGATAATACGACACTCCATCCAGTAATGCAGCACTCCTCTGATAATACGACACTCCATCCAGTAATGCAGCACTCCTCTGATAATACGACACTCCATCCAGTAATGCAGCACTCCTCTGATAATACGACACTCCATCCAGTAATGCATCACTCCTCTGATAATACGACACTCCATCCAGTAATGCAGCACTCCCTTCAATGGTCATCAGGGTCTGATTCTAACATCACAATCCAGATTATTAAGCCGTGACTGGCTGCATGTTACGGGTGTTAATCCCATGTTTGAACAGGGAACGCATGTCATTTTTGAAAACAAAGATGCGAACCAACGATGACTTTGGAAATCCAAAACTGGTATCAGTCTTGAGGAAGTAGATGAGGGTAACAGCAACACTCCTGACTTAGAACATCAGAGTGTGGTAAGTTTGGAGAGTGATGGATAGTTTCCACTTGCCTGAGTGAGTGCAGCTCCAACACAACATTCAAGAAGCTCGACACCATCCAGGACAAAGCAGTCTGCTGGATCAGCAGCCCAACCACCTCCTTAAATATCCACTCCCTCCACCACCGGTGCACCGTGGCTGCAGTGTGTACCATCTACTGGATGCACTGCAGCAACTCACCAAGGCTCCTTCAACAGCACTTCCCAAACCCACAACCTCCACCACCTAGAAAAGACAAGGGAGCAGGTGCATGGAACATAGGAACATAGGAACAGGAGTAGGCCATTCAGCCCCTCGTGCCTGCTCTGCCATTTGATAAGATCATAGCTGATCTGTGATCTAACTCCATATACCTGCCTTTGGCCCATATCCCTTAATACCTTTGGTTGCCAAAAAGCTATCTATCTCAGATTTAAATTTAGCAATTGAGCTAGTATCAATTGTCGTTTGCGGAAGAGAGTTCCAAACTTCTACAGCCCTTTGTGTGTAGAAATGTTTTCTAATCTCACTCCTGAAAGGTCTGGCTCTAATTTTTAGACTGTGCCCCCTACTCCTAAAATCCCCAACCAGCAGAAATAGTTTCTCTCTATCCACCGTATGTGTTCCCCTTAATATCTTATAAACTTCGATCAGATCACCCCTTAATCTTCGAAACTCCAGAGAATACAACCCCAATTTGTGTAATCTCTCCTCGTAACTTAACCCTTGAAGTCCGGGTATCATTCTAGTAAACCTACGCTGCACTCCCTCCAAGGCCAATATGTCCTTCCGAAGGTGCGTTGCCCAGAACTGCTCACAGTACTCCAGGTGCGGTCTAACCAGGGTTTTGTGTAGCTGCAGCATAACTTCTGCTCCCTTGTACTCTAGTCCTCTAAATATAAAGGCCAGCATTCCATTAGCCTTCTTGAACACCATCACCTCCAAGTTCCTCTCCAAGACACCCAACATCTTTGCTTGGCCGTTCCTTCATCGTCGCTGGGTCAAAATCCTGGAACTCCTTACCTAACAGCATTGTGGGAACACCTTTACCACACGGACTGCAGCGGTTCAAGCTTCTCAAGGGGCAACTAGGGATGGGGAATAAATGCCGGCCTTGCCAGCTATACCCGATGGCTTGGCAAGTTTATCCAGTGAGTAACTAAGCCATAAGGAAGCTCCCAGTATTGATCCTCCCATCTCTAATGAGTTAGCTGTTCCTGGCAGAGGTGGCGAGAGGGGTGCTATAACTGTCTTAAGCCTCTTCCCTGATGGAAGTGCACATGTGGGCATCAGGGGAGGACAGGACAGGACTTGACTTGGTTGTGAAGTTGCCCGTGGTCAGATATGCTGCTGGCACTGTCGCGGTTTCTCACATATCGAATGCCCATGAAAGCGATGTGCCAAAGGATGCCCGGTACCAGGCGGTAAGTTCAGCCAGGCACCAACCCCAGTGTATAGCTTCACCAGGCGGGAGTGCTGGTCACAGAACCAGCCAGCCCCTATCCTGTTGAGTGACCAGTCCACAACTAGGGTTCCGGTGCGGGAAGTCTCTGCAATGGGAAGCAAACTGCAACAAATTTGCCCTCATGTCCCAGCACGGATCCCGATATCCCAGCGAGGAGTTAAAACCTTTGTTGGGGAGAGGGGGAGAATTTTTGTTTTAAGAAACATAAAGGGAAGTCAGGGGTGAGAAAAAAAAAGTATTTGGCGTATCAAAGCTCATGCCCAGAGTTAATACTTTAACTCTTGTAGGATGGATTTTCCTCACTTATTTGATGAATTTGCTGCTCACTTGTATGTGCACATGTAGAGCAATAAAGGACAGAGATGTAGTTTACTATTTGCAGCAAGTGTTTTGTAATTACAGACAACCTGGTTTGATGCTTAGTGAACATGGATACGTAAAGATAAGACTTGCATTTCTGTAGCGCCTTCACGGCCTCAGGACGTCCCAAAGCGCTTTACAGCCAATGAAGTACTTTTGAAGTGTAGTCACTGTTGTCATGAGAGAATTGGGCAGCCAATTTGCACACTGTAAGGTCCCACAAACAGCAATGTGATAATGACCAGATCATCTGTTTAGTATTGGTTGAGGGATAAATATTAGCCAGGACACCGGGGAGAACTCCCCTGCTCTCCTTCAAAATAGTGCCATGGAATCTTTTACATCCACCTGAGAGGGCAGACGGCCTCGTTTTAATGAATGACAGCACCTCCGACAGTGCAGCATTCCCACTGGAATGCCAGCCTCGATTATGTGCTCAAGTCCCTGGAGTGGGACTTGAACCCACAACTTTCTGAGGTGAGAGTGCTGCCCACTGAGCCATGGCTGACGCATGTTGATTTCGATAACAAGCTTTAAATTCCAGTAGCATGTCCCTTCCAATTGCAGAACCCTTACCCCTAGTAACTGAAGTGGTGCCTGTACTTCTACTCCTCAGTGTTGGTCCCCATCTGTGTGTGCAAACCCGAACAATGTCACAATGCCCTTTGTTTACTTCAAATTCACCAGAAATATTACTATTATCATCACAGCCTCTTTTATTCTTTGCCGTGGGAATAAGGGGACCATTCTTCCAGCCCAGTGCAGTCTGATTATTGACCATACCCAGTCTTACAGCCGAGCATAAGTGGTTTAATAAACACAAACAAAGACTGCTCCTCACCTACCCCCAACCCACCCTGATGAAAACATCAATAATCTGAGAACATAGGCACAATCGCTCAGAGGGGTGGGGGGCAGATTTTTTTTACCATGGAGCATGACCAATGTTGCCAAGGCCAGGTTTATTGCCTATCCCTAGTCGCCCTGAGAAGTTGGTGGTGGGCCTTCTCCTTGAACTGTTGCAGTCCCTGTGGTGCTCCCACGATGGTTTGTGGTAGGGATGAAGAAGCATCTCCTCTTCCCAAATATTTTCACTCTTTATATCGTACCTATGCTGGTACTATCTCTTCAAATAGAGCTATCTACTGTAATCCCATATAACTGCCCTCCTGTATTCTTCATTTTCAAATACTTCTCCAATTCCCCTTTAAATCATTATAGTCTCTTCAATAACTACTGTGGTAAAATTCTCTCCCCTGCTCCAAATCACAAAATTGTGCATGATATTCCGCCCCTCTCTTCTTCCCCCCCTCCCCCAACTCTTCATGCATGGTCGTGCACCTATCTGGAAATGGGGGCATCACATTGTGGGTGGGATAAAGAAGGGAGACACAGGGCTGGAAAATATTGAAGGACCATTGGGGCAGGAGTGTGAGAGTAGAATGAGGTGTATATCCAGGCCAGAGCAAGCATTACACAGAGCAAGGATATCCTTCCTTCAATTTAAACTGCCATAAAGCAGGTTTTATTTCAACATGAAATTGAAAATTGTTTCAAACTCTTAAAACGGATTAACAGGTCTTTTTTTTTCTCATTGCATTTTGTGGGATCTTGCTGTGTGCACATTGGTTACTGTGTTTGCCTACATAACAACAGTGACTACACTTCAAAAGTAATTCAGTGGCTGTGAACTGCTTTGGGACATGAAACGCCATGAAAAGTGCAATATAAATGCAAGTCCACTCATTTTTTGTTGGTTGATATTTTCTTCCTTGTTCAGCATACAAGATTTAAAACATAGCAGCAACACAGGAATTGCTGTTGATGAAATCAGGGATTATTGTGTTCACATGACATTCCTCTGTCTGATATTTTAATGGCAGTCATTAACTTGTGTATTTAAAATGGGCTAATGTCTGTGTTAAAATAGTGGACAGTAAATGTCATAGGAATACGTCTGCTGATATCACTGATGTTATTTCACAGACTTGCGTCAACTCCATCAGACTGTCCAGAAATACAGCAACACATTGGGCCGAAATTGGGTTTCCGCCCCTCCCCATACCTTTTTTAAAATTCATTCTTGGGATGTGGGCATTGCTGGCAAGGCCAGCATTTATTGCCCATTCCTAGTTGCTCTGAGAAGGTGGTGGTGAGCCTCCTTCTTGAGGTTTGATATGGCTGAGTGGCTTGCCAGGCCACTGCTGAGGGCAGTTAAGAGTCAGCCACATTGGTGTGGGACTGGAGTCACATATAGACCAGGCAAGGATAGCAGGTTTCCTTCCCTAAAGGACATTAGTGAACCAGTTGAGTTTTTACAACAATCCAACAGCTTCACAATCACTTTTACTGATACCAGCTTTTCATTTCCAGATCTTTTGAGCTGAATTCAATTCTCAAACTACCCACAGTGGGAATTGAGCTCATGTTCTACCTGGATTATTAGTTCAGGTCTCTGGATTACCAGGCCAGTAACATAACCACACCACTACACTACCTCACCAGTCATTAAAGCTAATGGACAAATGGGCACAATCTGCCTGTGTCTCCTCCGCCTTGTAAATTTAAAGTCATGGGCTTCTGACTTATTCCCTTCCTCTGATTGGGTGAAAGGGCACCAGTGCAACTTGGTGCTTGTCGCTGTTGACTGAGTGACTGCAGTAGGACTTGGGCGAGGGAGGGCGGAGCATCGAGCAAACTATGAAAGTGACACAGGAAAAGAATGGAATTGAGGTCTGACAAATAGAGGGGGGGAAAAAAACACATCTTTGAGCTACGTGAAGTTTGACTGCACTGAGTGCAGCTCAGGCAAAATAAATTTTATAGCAAGAACAATGGTTGAGAAAACTGAGGATTAACCTAGAAAGAAGGACTCACATTTATTTCATGCCTTAAAGGACCTCAGGACGTACCAAAGCATTTTACAGCCAATGAAGTACTTTTGAAGTGCAGTCACTGCTGTAATGTAGGAACTGTGACAACCAATTTGCACACAGCAAGATCCCACAAACAGCAAAGAGATAATGACCGGATCGTCTGTTTTAGCCGAGGGTTGAGGGATAAATGTTGACCAGGACACCGGGGAGAATTCCCCTGCTGTTCTTGGGTCATTGACATTGGTCCCTTAGAGGATGAGACTGGGGAAATAATAATGGGAAACAAGGAAATGGCAGAGGAATTGAACAGATATTTTGTATGTCTTCACAGTAGAAGACACTAATAATATACCAATAATAGTAGAAAATCAAGGGGCAAAGGGAAGGGAGGAACTAAAAACAATCACTATCACTAGAGAAAAAGTACTAGGTAAACTAATGGGTCTAAAGGCTGACAAGTCCCCTGGACCTGATGGCTTGCATCCGAGGGCCTTAAAGGAAGTGGCTACAGAGATAGTGGATGCATTGGTTGTAATCTTCCAGAATTCACTAGATTCTGGAAAGGTCCCAGCGGATTGGAAAACCGCAAATGTAACACTCCTATTCAAGAAGGGAGTGAGACAGAAAGCAGGTAACTATAGACCAGTTAGCCTAACATCTGTCATTAAGAAAATGCTAGAATCCATTATTAAGGAATTAGTAGCAGGACATTTGGAGACTCAGAATACAATCAAGGAGAGTCAACATGGTTTTATGAAGGGGAAATCACGTCTGACAAATTTATTAGAGTTCTTTGAGGAAGTAACGGGCAGGGTGGATAAAGGGGAACCAATGGATGCAGTTTATTTGGATTTCCAAAAGGCATTCGATAAGGTGCCACATAAAAGATTACTGCACAAGATAAGAGCTCATGGTGTTGGGGGTAATATACTGGCATGGATAGAGGATTGGCTAACTAACAGAATACAAAGAGTCCAGATAAAAGGGTCATTTTCAAAATGCAAATCTGTAACTAGTGGGGTGCCGCAGAGATCAGTGCTGGGACCTCAACTATTTACAATATATATCAATGACTTGGATGAAGGAACAGAGTGTCTTGTGGCCAGATTTGCTGATGATACAAAGATAGGTGGAAAAGCAAGTTGCGATGAGGACACAAAGTGTCTGTAAAGGGATATTGACAGGTTAAGCGAATGGGCAAAAATTTAGCAGATGGAATGTAATGTGGGAAAATGTGAAGTCATCCACTTTGGGAGGAAAAATAAAAAATCAAAATATTATTTGAATGGAGAAATACTACAAAATGCTGCGGTACAGAGGGATCTGGGTGTCCTCGTACATGAAACACAAAAAGTCAACATACAGGTGCAGCAGGTAATCCAGAAGGCAAACAGATTATTGGCCTTTATTTCTAGGGGTCTGGAGGATAAAAGCAGGGAAGTCATGCTACAACTGTACAGGGTGCTGGTGAGACCACACCTGGAGTACTGCATATAGTTCTGGTGCCCTTATGTAAGGAAGGACAAACTTGCATCGGAGGCAATTTAGAGAAGGTTCACTAGGTTGATTCCAGGTATGGAAGGGTTGTCTTATGAGGAAAGATTGAACAGGTTGGGTCTATACTCATTGGAGTTTAGAAGAATGAGAGGAGATCTTATTGAAACATACAAGATTCTGAGGGGACTCGATAGGGTAAATGCTGAGAGGATGTTACCCCTCATGGGAGAATCTAAAACTAGGGGTCGCCCGTTTAAGACAGAAATGAGGAGGAATTTCTTCTCCGAGGGTCGTGAATCTTTGGAATTCTTTACCCCAAAAAGCTGTGGAGGCTGAGTCATTGAATACATTCAAGGCTGAGTTAGACAAATTTTTGATCAGCAAGGGAGTCAAAGGATATGGGGAAAGAACGGGAAAGTGGAGTTGAGGTAAAAATCAGATCAGCCATGATCTCATTAAATGGCGGAGGAGGCTCGAGGGGCCTACTCCTGCGATCTTATGATCTTTGAAATAGTGCCATGGGATCTTTCACATCCACCTGAGAGGGCAGATGGGATCTCGGTTTAACGTCTCATCCAAAGGTGGCACCTCCAACAGTGCAGCACTCCCTCAGTACTGTACTGGAGTGTCAGCCTAGGTTATGTGCTCAAGTTTCTGAAGTGGGACTTGAACCCACAACCTTCTGACTCAGGCGAGAGTGCTGCCCACTGAGCCACAGCTGAATCCTAACACTGAAACTAATGGCAGAGAAATTCTGACTGAGCAGCGGTGCTGCCCGAGGTGGGGCATGGTGGGGGGCCTTCTGCCATAGGAACTTTTCCGTCCTGGGGGTGGGCTCATTTTCAAAGTTGGGGCAGGCACCAGTGCCAATTGTTGCAGTATTGGGGGTGCTCAGCCCTTGGGGGCACTGGAATTCCTGAATGGCAGCTCACTGCTCCAATATCATAGTATCATAGTAGGTACAGCACAGGAGGAGGCCATTCGGCCCATCATGCCTGTGCTGGCTCTTTGAAAGAACTATCCAATTAGTCCCATTCCCCTGCTCTTTCCCCATAGTCCTGCAAATTTTTTTCCCTTCAAGTATTTATCCAGTCGAGGGGTGCGGGTCAGTCGGGGCAATGCAGCCTGTGATAGAAATGTCTGAGGTGACCTGCTGGGGCAATGACGTGTCAGTGTCCTTCTGGCTATCGATCTCTCTGTGATTGCCAGCGGGATGTGATATCGTGGGCCTCACTTACGGCTGTTGTGTGGCATCATGCAGGCATACTTGCAGTTGGCTGTAGTCTGGGCAGAACTGGCGGGATTTCCAGGGGACCCCAGCATTCCTTCCATCCGGCCTACAAAACTGAACTTCATGACAGAAAATGGTGGGCAGGGGAAGCACCCTTCCCCTCTTTCCCCCCCCCCGCCCCCCATCAGAATTGCTCAAAGTGCCCAGAAAGGGGGGTGAAGCCCAGCATAAACAGATCACACCCCAAATCCTTCCCCAAATTACACTCATCCCATCCCCAAAACGGGTCAGAATGTGTGAAATCTGATTCCTTCAAGTTGTCTCTCAGCATCTTATGTAGGAGTCAGCACAGCAAGTTAGAACTCTTGGGAGTAAAGATTTGCCCTGCAGAGAATAAGCAAGTGGGATGCCAGCTTTAGGGAAGGGGGTTATTGATATCTTAAACACTTTGGCATGGAAACTGTTTGTCACTTCATGTCCAGTGAAGCCAACTAAATTTATGAGTGTTTGTTTCTGTAACTTAGGTGCAGAATCCTTTGGATTGTTTTCATGTACAATAAATGGAGAAGAGAGAGATCAAACACACAGAGCAGTATTCAGGTAAGGACAGCTCCAGTTATCAAATGCAGAAGGAGGCCATTTGGCCCACTGTGCCTGTACCCATGCTAGTTCTTCAACTACGGCTACCTACTCCAATCCAATTTCCCTGCCTTTATCTCAAGTTACCACCTTTTTTTGAGGAAGTCTCCAGAATTAACAATATGTGCTTTCATGCCTGGCCACGCATTATGGATCAGAAACCCAAGGCCTGAAATCATCCTGTAGTGTTCCTCGTGAGACCGAAATATAGCCAGTTTCTTCTAATTTCGAAGAAGAGCAGGGGAGTTCTCTCCAGTGACCTGGCCAATATTTATCCCTCAACCAACATCAATAAAACAGATTACCTGGTCATTATCACATTGATGTTCGTGGGACCTTGCTGTGTGCAAATTGGCTGCCGCGTTTCCTACATTAGGAAACACTTCAAAAGTATTTAGTTGGCTGTAAAGCGCTTTGGAACATCCTGAGGTCGTGAAAGGTGCTGTATCAATGCAAGTTCTTTATTACTCTGCGGCCTTCCAAAGCATCCAGTATGCATGGCACTACAACCCAAAGAACCATCAGCCAGATTCCTCAGTAGTATTGGGGAACACTCGGATACCCCTTCTTGTGGATAGAATGGAAGATGGTCGTCAGCCCCAGGCCATTGCTGCAGGAGTTCCTCAGGACAGTGTCCTAGGCCAAACCATCTTCAGCTGCTTCATCAATGACCTTCCCTCCATCATAAGGCCAGAAATGGTGATGTTTGATGATGATTGCACAGTGTTCAGTTCCATTCGCAACCCCTCAGATAATGAAGCAGTCCGTGCCCGCATGCAGCAAGACCTGGACAACATCCAGGCTTGGGCTGATAAGTGGCAAGTAACATTCGCGCCAGACAAGTGCCAGTTAATGACCATCTCCAACAAGAGAGAGTCTAACCACCTCCCCTTGACATTCAACGGCATTACCATCACCAAATCCCCCACCATCAACATCCTGGGGATCACTATTGACCAGAAACTTAACTGGACTAGCCATATAAATACAGTGGCTACAAGAGCAGGTCGGAGGCTGGGTATTCTGTAGCGAGTGACTCACCTTCTGACTCCCCAAAGTCTTTCCACCATCTACAAGGCACAAGTCAGGAGTGTGATGGAATACTCTCCCCTTGCCTGGATGAGTGCAGCTCCAACAACACTCAAGGAGCTCGACACCATCCAGGACAAAGCAGCCCACTTGAATGGCACCCCATCCACCACCCTAAACATTCACTCCCTTCACCACCGGTGCACAGTGGCTGCAGTGTGTATCATCTATAGGATGCACTGCAGCAATTCACCAAGGCTTCTTCGACAGCACCTCCCAAACCCGCGACCTCTACCACCTAGAGGACAAGGGCAGCAGACACATGGGAACAACACAACCTGCACGTTCCCCTCCAAGTCACATACCATCCCGACTTAGAAATATATCGTTGTTCCTTCATCGTCGCTGGGTCAAACTCCTGGAACTCCCTACCTAACAGCACTGTGGGAGAACCTTCACCACATGGACTGCAGCGGTTCAAGAAGGTGGCTCACCACCACCTTCTCAAGGGCAATTATGGATGGGCAATAAATGCTGGCCTTGCCAGCGACGCCCATATCCCATGAACGAATATAAAAAAACCCCGCTCATGTGAGGAGGGATTATGTCTGGTCTACATGCCTCAGACAGAATCCCTCTCACCAGCTTCAGGAGGGCTCCTCCAAGATAAATTGGCGGTTCTTGGCACTGTTCAATGATTGGCACTATGCCCCTCTCACCCAGAACTTGTTATGGAATTCCAGTGTCCCCACGGGGTAAGTTCCCCAATACTGCAATAATGAACACAACCCATACCTGCCTCTCCACCATTAGCCAGAGACACAGTGCAGATTCCACTTCTTTCCATTGAACTAGTTGTGCGTTTATATTCTTGTGTGCTTCTAAAGTTAGAGAGATTCCTTCAAGCTGTCTGAGAGGGCTGTATTTCAAAAGATGAAATGACTATTTAAATATATCTATCTATATCTTTTATATAATTTATTTCTTCCTGTTTGCACAGCTTGATTTCTTGTCACGTTTTTGTCACACTCTTTAGGAATATAGGAACAGGAGTAGGCCATTCAGCCCCTCATGCCTGCTCCGCCATTTGATAAGATCATGGCTGCTCTGTGATCTAACTCCATATACCCGCCTTTGGCCCATATCCCTTAATACCTTTGGTTGCCAAAAAGCTATCGATCTCAGATTTAAATTTAGCAATTGAGCTAGTATCAATTGCCGTTTGTGGAAGAGAGTTCCAAACTTCTACCACCTTTTGTGTGTAGAAATGTTTTCTAATCTTGCTCCTGAAAGGTCTGGCTCTAATTTTTAGACTGTGCCCCCTATTGCTAGAATCCCCAACCACCGGAAATAGTTTCTCTCTATCCACCCTATCCGTTCCCCTTAATATCTTATAAACTTCGATCAGATCACCCCTTAATCTTCGAAACTCCAGAGAATACAACTCCAATTTGTGTAATCTCTCCTCGTAACTTAACCCTTGAAGTCCGGTATCATTCTAGTAAACCTACGCTGCACTCCCTCCAAGGCCAATATGTCCTTCAGAAGGTGCGGTGCCCAGAACTGCTCACAGTACTCCAGGTGCGGTCTAACCAGGGTTTTGTAAAGCTGCAGCATAACTTCTGCCCCCTTGTACTCTAGTCCTCTAGATATAAAGGCCAGCATTCCATTAGCCTTATTGAGGTAGATGTTGACTTTGTGCGATAATGTAAAACGGGTGATAGCGAATCAGCAGCCCGTTTTACATCTCTTCCGATTTTTATTTCCATTGAAGTCAACGGGAATAAAAATGGGGAGAGATGTAAAACGGGCTGCGAATTCACTATCGACTGCTTTACACTGTTGCACAAAGTCAACATCTACCCCTTTGTGTCACCTTTTTCCAGTTATAAATTCCTGGGACCACATTTAGAATGGTTTTGCCTCTGTAAATTCCTCACTTTGATTGTATAATCTAGCCACTTGATACCACAAATCACTCAGAATCCTTTCTGAATTGTTTTCATTCACTTTTTTCTCATAAACTGAAATTTCTAATATCCCAAATCAACATTTTATTTTTAAATCAAAGAAATTATGTATTACATTTATGCATTGAATTGTCTTTTGTGTCTTTTAATGCCTTCATTAAGTATTTACTTGAAAGACTCAGGCTTTCGATCCCCGACCCAGGTTCCCCCCTCCCGACCGAGGCTCTTCCCCACCCTTGATTCCCGATCACCGACCCAGCCCCCCATGATCCCCGACAACACTTACCCAAGGGCAACTTCCACGCCAAGGGCAGCCCAAACTTGACCGGCCTGCTCCTCACACTTTGCCAGGAACATCGAAGTGAGGCACAATTTTAACACAGGCATTAAGCAATTGTACGAGAAAAGAGCTGATCGCACTTTTCTACCATTATATTGTGATGGAATATTGTCCAGAATGGAAGTGGTTTTGCACTGTTATTGATCTTACGAGCTGTAGTTTAGCTGACTGCATAAATAACCGAAGTCAGACACTTCATATTGGAGACTGTGCTCTGTGTGATACCAGCGTGTGAACACTTAATGTTTTCAGCTCAGTCTCTCTCTTTTCCAACCTCCCCCTCACCCCTCTCTGCTATTTTAGTAGAGGAGTTAACCCTTTAGATAATTGGGTTAATTCTTGTGTTAAAATAGCAGAGAGTGGAATTTGAGATGAACACCTTAGCATTTGTGCACTGGTATCTCACAAAGTCCTTTCAAGAGCTGTGTGCAATTGGGATCAAGCATAAAATGTGTCACTATTAATTGGAACTGTCAGTAGATTTGATTTAGCTAATGAAATAAGCAGCTAATTATACCATCCAAAGACTGCAGAATTTTCAGCCAACGTCCCTGTCTCTTCCATCACCATCCCTGGGTATGACCTGTCCCACCGGCAGGACAGACCCACCAGAGGTGGTGGTACATTGGTATGCAGTCAGGAAGGAGTGGCCCTGGAAGTCCTCAACATTGACTCTGGGCCCCATGAAATCTCATGGCATCAGGTCAAACATGGGCAAGGAAACCACCTACCGCCCTCCCACAGCTGATGAATCAGTCCTCCTCCATGTTGAGCACCACTTGGAGGAAGCACTGAGGGTAGCAAGGGCACAGAATGTACTCTGGGTGGGGGACTTCAATGTCCATTACCAAGAGTGGCTCGGTAACATCACTACTGACCGAGCTGGCCGAGTCCTGAAGGACTTAGCTGCCAGACTGGGCCTGTGACAGGTGGTGAGCGAACCAACACGAGGGAAAAACCTACTTGACCTCATCCTCACCAATCTACCTGTTGCAAATGCATCTGTCCATGACAGTATTGGTAGGAGTGACCACCGCACAGTCCTTGTGGAGACGAAGACCCGTCTTCACACTGAGGACACCATCCAATGTGTTGTGTGGCATTCCACCATGCTAAATGGGATAGATCTAGCAGCTCAAAACTGGGCATCCATGAGGCGCTGTGGGCCATCAGCAGCAGCAGAATTGTATTCCAGCACAATCTGTAACCTCATGGCCTGGCATATTCCTCACTCTACCATTACCAACAAGCCAGGGAATCAACCCTGGTTCAATGAGGAGTGTAGAAGAGCATGCCAGGAGCAGCACCAGGCATACCTAAAAATGAGGTGCCAACCTGGTGAAGCTGCAATACAGGATTTATATGCATGCTAAACAGCGGAAGCAACATGCTATCGACAGAGCTAAGCGATTCCACAACCAACGGATCAGATCAAAGCTCTGCAGCCCTGCCACATCCAGTCGTGAATGGTGGTGGACAATTAAACAACTAACTGGAGGAGGAAGTTCCGAGAACATCCCCATCCTCAATGATGGCAGAGTCCAGCACGTGAGTGTAAAAGACGAGGCTGAAACATTTGCAACCATCTTCAGCCAGAAGTGCCGAGTGGATGATCCATCTCAGCCTCCTCCCGATATCCCCACCATCACACAAGCCAGTCTTCAGCCAATTCAATTCACTCCACGTGATATCAAGAAACGGCTGAGTGCACTGGATACAGCAAAGGCTATGGGCCCCGACAACATCCTGGCTGTAGTGCTGAAGACTTGTGCTCCAGAACTAGCTGCACCTCTAGCCGCGCTGTTCCAGTACAGCTACAACACTGGCATCTACCCGACAATGTGAAAAATCGACGACGCCTTCCATCAAGTGGCACTTACTCACCAATAACCTGCTCAACGATGCTCAGTTTGGATTCCGCCAGGACCACTCGGCTCCAGACCTCATTACAGCCTTGGTCCAAACATGGTCAAAAGAGCTGAATTCCAGAGGTGAGCTGAGAGTGACTGCCCTTGACATCAAGGCAGCATTTGACCGAGTGTGACACCAAGGAGTCCTAAGAAAATTGAAGTCAATGGGAATCGGGGAAAACTCTCCAGTGGCTGGAGTCATACCTAGCACAAAGGAAGATGGTAGTGGTTGTTGGAGGCCAATCATCTCAACCCCAGGACATTGCTGCAACTCCAACAACACTCAAGAAGCTCGACACCATCCAGGACAAAGCAGCCCGCTTGATTGGCACCCCATTTATCACCCTACACATTCACTCCCTTCACCACCGGGGCACTGTGGCTGCAGTGTGTACCATCTACAGGATGCACTGCAGCAACTCGCCAAGGCTTCTTCGACAGCACCTCCCAAACCCGTGACCTGTACCACCTAGAAGGACAAGGGAAGCGGACTCATGGGAATAATACCACCTGCACATTCCCCTCCAAGTCACACACCATCCCGACTTAGAAATATATCGTTGTTCCTTCATCGTCGCTGGGTCTAAATCCTGGAACTCCCTTCCTAACAGCACTGTGGGAGAATCTTCACCACATAGATTGCAGCGGTTCAAGAAGGCGGCTCATCACCACCTTCTCGAGGGCAATTAGGGATGGGCAATAAATGTTGGCCTTGCCAGCGACACCCACATCCCATGAACGAATAAAAAAAAAATTGTTATTGATCTTACGAGCTGTAGTTTAGTAGACTGCATAAATAACGTAAGTCAGACACTTCATATTGGAGTGCGTGCTCTTGAAATTACGCTGTGTAATACCAGCGTGTGAACACTCATAGTTTTCAGCTCACTCTCTCTCTCTTCCACCACCCCCCCACCCCTCTCTGCTATTTTAGTGGAGGAGTTAACCCATTAGATAATTGGTTAGTTCTGGTGTTAAAATAGCAGAATGGAATTTGAGATGAACACCTTAGCATTTGTGCACAGGTATCCCATATTGCCCTTTCAAGAGCCGTGTGCAATTGGGATCAAGTATAAAATGTGTAACTATTAATTGGAACTGTCAGTAGATTTGATTTAGCTAATGAAATCAGCAGCTAATTATACCATCCAAAGACTGCAGAATTATTACTAATACCCAGTGGGTGATTTTAATGTCTGTGTCATCAATGTCAGAAAGTTATGTGTTCAAACTTCATTCTAGGACTTGAACATATTATATAGGCTGACTTGAGGCCCTGTCTGCCTGTTCAGGTGGGTGTAAAAGATCCCATGATGATGCTATTTTAAGACGAGCAGGGCAGATCTCCTGGTGTTTTGCCCAACATTTCTCCTTCAACTAACACCACCAAAATCAGGTTAATTAGTTGGTTATTCATGTGCTGTTGGTGGGACCTTGCTGTGCACAAATTGGCTGCCATGTTTGTCTACATAACAACAGTAAGTACATTCCATGACTCAGTCTGTTTATAAATATTAGTTTATGTTGACTGAATAAGTCAAATTCTGTTTTTATTGCATGGGATTTTCCAGGATTTATACCAGTGTTTTGGGGGAATCGTATTCCACAATTCCATCCATTTTTCCATGATAAGTGGCACTAGAGCAATGGGTCCCTTCAAATGAACAAGCTGGGGGATTGGTTTACATTATGTTAGTGGTGCCAAAAGGTTGCGGTAGCAAGGAAAATTGACAGGTTGTCATTGTTACTTAGAGTCTTGTGCAAACACTTTAGTAGATCTGTGGGCCCCAAAAATCGGTGGTTATTCTGGCATACTCCTGCCGTAGGAGTACACTGGGATGGCTGGGAAATAGGCCAGGATCGGAGTTGGCGAGTTCAAGTTCCCACGGTAAGTTGCGAAATCTGGCAATTTGTGGCTAGCACCAGAAAATTACCATGAATGCTGGATTGTTGTTTTAAAAAAAACCCAACTGATTCACTGATGTCTTTAAGGGGAAGAGAACCTGCCGGCCTTGCCTGGTCTGGCCCTATATGTGATTCCAGTTCCACACTATGTGGTTAACTTTTAATCCCCTCGGGGGAATAAATGCTGCCTTGCCAGTGTTGCCCACTTCCTAAGAACGAATTTAAAAAGAAACAATGAGGGGCGGGGGTTGGTGGGGCTGGGGCGAGGATTCCAAATGTCACTGTTGCCGCATCCTTGGGCCTTTAATGGGATCCAGCATGTAGTTAGCAGAGGTACAACTGGTCAGGTCAGGGATACCTTGCTGTGTATTGGCAGTTGTGGGATCCACCTAGAGGTTCGGTCTAGGATCATAGCGTGGATCCCTGAAGATTTGGGATGCCAAATATTTTTTTTAAAGCGCCTCACTTTGTGAGGGGCAACTGCTATATCTTTCCCGAAGCAGGGTGGGCGGGGGAGGGGGGGGGCGGTGGGGGGGTGGTGGTGGAGGGGTGAATCGGGCACTAATACCTCTCTCCACCCGGCTTGGGTACCTGCGACAGTCTTTCTGACTTACTTCTTATCGTGGGTGCCCTAGATGTGCCCCTGGTGGCATTAGTGCACCATCAAGTGCAGGCAAACTAGTGAATCTCACCGACCCCAGTACATTTGTGAGGGTCAGAGGTGGAGCTTCCTGGCTCTGCACTCGCACATAAGTGCAGAAATCACTGGCCCATCAACTTACCGTGCTATGGTCTCTTTGAGGTGGGCATTCAAAGGGTTCTTGTTGCTTCTCCCCCTTCCTATCACTATCCAGCCCTACAACCTTCTGAGAACTCTGCATTCCTCAAATTCTGGCCTCTTGTGCATCCCTGATTTTCATTGCTCCACCATTGGCGCCTGAACTCTGGAATTCCCTCCCTAAACCACTTCGCCTCTCTACCTCTCTCTCCTCCTTTAAGACGCTCCTTAAAACCTATCTCTTTGACCCAGTGTTTTGTTACCCTGTCCCAATATCTCCTCCTTTGGCTTGGTGTCAATTTTTGTCTGATTACGCTCCTGTGAAGCGCGTTGGGATGTATTACTACATTAAAGGTGCTATATAAATGCAAGTTGCTGTTGTAATAATGTGATGATAATGGCCAGTGAAAAGGACTATGCATCAATCCAGTCAGCAGATTAAACCCATATTTCAGTTTGAAAAATATGGTTAGTGATACTGGAAAAACCAGCACATTAGTGTCTAATTTGCCTTGATCAATGAAAAGAAGATATTCTGAATTAAAGAGGCATAATTACGTAGAATTATAAATAAATTTCCACAATGTTATAAATGCAAGGCCATTGAGTTGCAGTTTTCATGGAAAGATGAATGGGATCATGGAATGCAAATAGAAAAAATCTTGCAATCCTATGTAATAAAAAAAAAATGGAATTTGACTTATTCAGTCACCATAAACCATTGGGCCTTATTATAAATGGAGTGAGTCACAGAATGCAACCCCCCAAAGTCTGGTTTAAAAACCCCCACCATCCTACATGATAAAAGAAATCTGAATTTGACTCATTTGCCATAGGTCATGACGGTGACCGAAGTTACGTTCCACCGTGGTTTTGTTTCATTAAAGTCTCGTGCCGGGAAAGGGTTTTGTTATTACCTTATGGTGGTCTCTCTTTTCATCCTGCTTAGATTTGTGCCACGACATAACGATGAACTGGAGCTAGAGGTGGACGACCCTCTCCTGGTAGAAGTACAGGCTGACGATTACTGGTATGAGGCCTACAATATGAGAACCGGCGAAAGAGGAATTTTCCCAGCGTACTATGCACTTGAAGTCAACATGGAACAAGAGCACTTTGCAGGTACCCCATTCCTAATCTCAAGATCACAGAACAGTAACGTGATGCACTCAAACCAATAAGCAAAATGCTAGAAATTTGAAATAAAAACAGAAAATGCTGGAAATGCCCAGCAGGTCAGGCAGCGTCTGTGGAGGCAGGAATGAGGTTAGCTTAACATTTCAGGTCGATGACCTTGCTTTCTCTTGCATTGCACACAAACCATTGATAGGTTCCATTGGGCTAGATCTTGCTGGAAAAATAACAGCATGTGAACGATGCACGCCGCTATTAATGCGCAAATCGCCCAGCAAATTCAGGGAATTAAGAGATACGCCGTGAGTTGTGAATCTCCAGAATTTGCTGGTCAATTTACGCCGCTGCTCCGTTTGCTTCCCACTGACGACATCTCACCCTTAGCCTCCCATTACTTTTAAGAGCTTGCTGGATTTGCACATTAATCGTCCATTAAACTCGCCGCAGAAAGTTAAGGCTGGTAATTAAGAGTGTAAATACCTTTTTAACGACGTGATAATTGTTAATGCAATGTCAATCAACCTCTTGACCCACAAAGGAAACAATTAAAGTGCTCGATCTCATTCCTGCATGTAGTAAATTGTTACAGATTTTTTAAAATTTTAATTTTCAATTTCTTTTTCTTTTCCTTTTTGTCTTCTCTTTATTTCTCTTTCTGTACCTGATTTGACTCTAATTCACCCTATTTCCTTCTCCATCATTCCTCTGTTTCTTTCTCAATCCTTAAATCTCATTGGCAAATCAAATTGGCAAAGGTAGTTTGGAGGACGAGTTCATGGAATGCATTCGAGACTGGTTCCACGACATATTGTTCTAGGAATCTATCAGGGAACAGGCTATTTTAGACCTTGTATTATGTAATGAGACAGGATTAATTCGTAATCTCATTGTAAAGGATCCTCTGGGGGAAGAGTGATCATAATATGGTAGAATTTCACATTGAGTTTGAGAGTGACATATTTAAGACCGAAACTAGTCTTAAATTCAAATAAAGCCAATTATATCGATATGAGGGGCTAGTTGGCTAAGGTAGGTGGGGAAATTAGATTAAAAGGTGTGATGGTAGAAAAGCAATGGCAAACATTTAAAGAAATATTTCAACATTCTCAATGAATATATATTCCATTGAGAAATAAAAACTCCATGGGAAAAGTGATCCACCCATGGCTAACTAAAGAAGGTAAGGATAGTATTAGATTAAAAGAAGCAGCTTATAATATTGCGAAGAATAGTAGTGAGCCTGAGGATTGGGAGAGTTTTAGAAACCAGAAAAGGATGACCAAAAAATTGATGATAAGGGAGAAAATAGAATATGAAAGTAAACTAAAAAGAAATATAAAAACAAATTGTATGAGCTTCTACAAGTATGTAAAAAGGAAGAGATTAGCAAAAGTAAACATTGGTCCCTTAAAGGATGAGACAGGAGAAATTATAATGGGGAATAAGGAAATGGCAGAGACGTTAAACAAATATTTTGTATCTGTCTTCACAGTAGAAGACACAAAAAGCATACCAAAAACAGTGAGGAACCAAGGGGCTAATGAGAGTGAGGAACTTAAAGTAATTAATATCAGTAGAGAGAAAGTACTAGAGAAACTAATGGGACTAAAAGCCGACAAAACCCCTGGACCTGATGGGCTACATCCTAGGGTTTTAAAAGAGGTGGCTGTAGAGATAGTGGATGCATTGGTTGTGATCTTCCAAAATTCCCTAGATTCTGGAATGGTCCCAGCAGATTGGAAGGCAGCAAATGTTACCCCACTATTCAAGAAAGGAGGGAAAGAGAAGACAGGGAACTTACAGGCCAGTTAGCCTGACATAAGTCATCGGGAAAATGGAAGTGGTAACAGGGCACTTAGAAAATCATTATGATTAGGCAGAGTCAACATAGTTTTATGAACGGGAAATCATGTTTGACAAATCTATTTTTTTGAGGATGTAACTAGCAGGGGAGATAAAGGGGAACTACTGGATGTAACAATCCATCCGGCCCTGGTGACTTATCAACTTTCAAGGATTCCAGTCCCTCTAGTACTTCCTCTCTCGTAATGTTTACCTTATCCAATATTTCACACCTCTCCTCTTTAACTACTACATCCGGATCATCCCTTTCCCTTGTGAATACGGAGACAAAATATTCATTTGAAACCCTACCCATATCCTCTGCTTCTACACAGTTACCCTTGTCATCCCTGATAGATCCCACCTTTTCCTTAGCTATCCTCTTGTTCTTAATGTACTGATGAAACATTTTTGGGGTTTTCTTTAATCTTACTAGTTTTTTTTTTCATGCCCTCTCTTTGCTTTCCTTATTTCCTTTTTTACGTGATCCCTGTACTTTCTATACTCCTCTAGGCTTTCTGCAGTATTTAGTTTTCTGTGACAGTCATAAGCTTTCTTTTTCTGCTTTATCTTGCCCCGTATTGTTTTTTATTTATTCATGGGATGTGGGCGTCGCTGGCGAGGCCGGCATTTATTGCCCATCCCTAATTACCCTCGAGAAGGTGGTGGTGAGCCACCTTCTTGAACCGCTGCAGTCCGTGTGGTGAAGGTTCTCCCACAGTGCTGTTAGGAAGGGAGTTCCAGGATTTTGACCCAGCGACGATGAAGGAATGGCGATATATTTCCAAGTCGGGATGGTGTGTGACTTGGAGGGGAACGTGCTGGTGGTGTTGTTCCCATGTACCTGCTGCCCTTATCCTTCTAGGTGGTAGAGGTCGCGGGTTTGGGAGGTGCTGTCGAAGAAGCCTTGGCGAGTTGCTGCAGTGCATCCTGTGGATGGTACACACTGCAGCCACAGTGCGATGGTGGTGAAGGAAGTGAATGTTTAGGGTGTTGGATGGGGTGCCAATCAAGCGGGCTGTTTTATCCTGGATGGTGTCGAGCTTCTTGAGTGCTGTTGGAGCTGCATTCATCCAGGCAAGTGGAGAGTATTCCATCACACTCCTGACTTGTGCCTTGTAGATGGTGGAAAGACTTTGGGGAGTCAGGAGGTGAGTCACTCGCTGCAGAATACCCAGCCTCTGACCTGCTCTTGTAGCACAGTGTTTATATGGCTTGTCCAGTTAAGTTTCTGGTCAATGGTGACCCCCCAGGATGTTGATGGTGGGGGATTCGGCGATGGTAATGCCGTTGAATGTCATGGGGAGGTGGTTAGACACTCTCTTGTTGGAGATGGTCATTGCCTGGCACTTGTCTGGCGCAAATGTTACTTGCCACTTATGAGCCCAAGCCTGGATGTTGTCCAGGTCTTGCTGTATACTTCTAGACAACCAAGGAGCTCTAAATTTGGCAGTGGCACCCATTTTCTTTGAGGGGACGTGTCTGCAATGTACCCGTAGAATTTCACTTTTTAGTGCCTCCCACTGGCTTGCCACTGATTTCTCCTCAAATAGTTGTGTCCAGTCCACTTCTGCCAAATCACCTCTTAGTTCCATAAAATTTGCCTTCCCCCAATTTAAAACATTTATTCCTGATTTAACTCTGTCCTTTTCCATAATAATGCTAAAACTAACTGAATTGTGGTCACTATCCCCAATATGGTCACCCACTGTCACTTCACTCACTTGCCCATCTTCATTTCCCAGGACTAAATCTAGAATTGCATCCCCTCCTTGGCTTGTCACGTACTGGCTAAAAAAGTTCTCCTGGACACCGATCAAGAATTTTGCACCCTTCGTGCCCCTCACACTGCTTGAATCCCAGTTGATGTAAGGGTAGTTGAAGTCCCCTACTATTATTGCCCTCTTATTTTTGCACTCAGAAATTTTCCTACATATTTGATCTTCTATCTCCCTTTCACTATTTGGGGGTCTATAGTACACTCCTAGTAATGTGACTGCCCCTTTTTTAATTCTTAGCTCAACCCATATGGCCTCGATTGATGATCCATTTAGCATATCATCCCTTCTCACAAATGTAATTGATTCTTTAACCAATAATGCTACCCTCCCTCTTTTTTATCACCCACTCTATCCTGCCTGAAAACTCTATATCCAGGGATATTGAGCTGCCAATTATCCCCCTCTTTAAGTCAGGTTTCCGTTATAGCAATGATATCATGCTGCCATGTGTCTATCTGTGCCCTTAGCTCATCTGCTATGTTTGTAATACTCCTTGCATTGAAATATACACCCTTTAACCCCGTCAAATTCCTGTGCTGAACACTACTTAACCTTTGCTTCTTTTGCCTTTCTGAGTCGCTACTACTTCACTAACTGCTTTTCTACTTCCTGTTTCCTGGTCTGAATTTGTCCTATCTGTACCTGCCCTTTGGTTCCCATCCCCCTGCCATACTAGTTTAAACCCTCCCCCACACAAAAGGTTGTTACGCAAGATAAGGGCTCATGGGGTTGGTAGTAATATATTAGCATGGATAGAGGATTGTTAACAGAGAGTAGGGATAAACGGGTCATTTTCAGATTAACAGGCTGTAACTAGTGGGGTGCCGCAAGGATCAGTGCTGGGGCCCAAGCTATTTACAATCTATATTAAAGACTTAGATGAAGGGACCGAGTGTAAGTTTGCTGACTATCCAAAGCTAGGTGGGAAAGTGAGCTGTGAGGAGGACACAAAGAGTCTGCAAAGGGATATAGACAGGTTGTAAGTGGGCAAGAAGGTGGCAGATGGAGTATAATGGGGGGAAATGTGAGGTTCTTCACTTTGGTCGGAAGAATAGAAAAACAGAATATGTTTTAAATGGTGAGAAACTATTAAATGCTGGTGTCCAGAGAGATTTGGGTGTCCTCGTACAAGAAACACAAAAAGTTTGCATGCAGGTACAGCCAGCAATTAGGAAGGCAAATGGCATGTTGGCCTTTAATGCAAGGGGGTTGGAATACAAGAGTAAGGAAGTCTTGCTACAAATGTACAGGGCTTTGGTGAGACCACACCTGGAGTACTGTGCACAGTTTTGGTCTCCTTATCTAAGGAAGGACATAATTGTCTTAGACGCGGTGCAACGAAGGTTCACTGGATTGATTCCTCGGATGAGAGGGTTGTCCTGTGAGGAGAGATTGAGCATATTCTCTGGAGATAAGAAGAATGACAGGTGTTCTCATTGAAACATATAAGATTCTGAGGGGGCTTGACAGGGTAGATGCTGAGAGGTTGTTTCCCCTGACTGGAGAGTCTCAGAATAAGGGGCCATTTAAGACTGAGATGATGAGGAATTTCTTCACTCGGAGGGTTGTGAATCTTTGGCTGTGGATGCCGAGTCATTGAGTATATTCAAGGCTGAGATAGATAGATTTTTGAACTCTAGGGGAATCCAGAGATATGGGGATTGGGCAGGAAAGTGGAGTTGAGGTCGAAGATCAGCCATGATCTGATTGAATGGCGGAGCAGGCTCAAGGGGCCATATGGCCTACTCCTGCTCCTATTTCTTATGTTCTTATGTTAAGGAGATAGACTGTTGGTCCCGTCGATCACTAAAGTCCCAAAAGCCCCGTTGCCCTCGCCGCCGCACCGTTATCAGCTCACACTTCCTGCAAGTTACAGCGCAAAAACCTTTTGAGCTGTAGGGTGCAGGAAAAAGTGTAATGGTGTACGCCGCGAGATGCCCCAGTCCAGCAAGATCTGGCCCAATATTCTCCTCG
This sequence comes from Heptranchias perlo, assembly GCF_035084215.1. NCBI lineage: Eukaryota > Metazoa > Chordata > Chondrichthyes > Hexanchiformes > Hexanchidae > Heptranchias > Heptranchias perlo. Next base: position 61,208,694 of record NC_090336.1, on the reverse strand, counting down.
TATGCTCTGAATATTACTTCCATCATTTCTTTTAATTTCTTACCAGCTAAAGGAAAATTGCAAGTGGGAATTATTTGTGATGTAAGGGAACAGTTAAACGTGAAGAATTTTTTACTTGATTTAAGGCCAAGTTAAAATTATGATTGGCGCTGCCAAATTCCTCTTTGTGCTACTTCAACACAACCCCGAGTTAACGCATGTGATAAGATAGCGCAGAGAGGTATTTGATATCAATCTGTTAAGTACTTGTTATTAATACAGCACCAGTCATAATTTGAATCCTATGTAATAATATGTTACCTGTCAGAAAGTGAAGCAATTGTTACATTTTTTACTGATGAATAAATAAGTCAAATGAATAAATTACTCTTATATGTGTATATATATATTCTCTCTCTCAGCAGCAATAGCAGAAAAGAATGACTGGGTAGACAAATTCCATCTGAAATTCCTGGGTTCAGTCCAAGTGCCCTATCATAAAGGAAATGATGTACTGTGTGCAGCTATGCAGAAGGTAAAGTGAAAGCAAACTGTGCAAGTCCTGTGTTCTGAAAATCAAAATTAAACCATTTACATCCTGGCCACAACACAGTAGAAATTCATCTTAGACAGATAGTGGTGGAAAAAATTCTTGTCTCAAATTGAGATTTAAGTCATGCATCCAAATCTTGGTCTTGAAAAGATCTGGTTCAGGAGAGAGCTCATAGATCCCTCCATGGCCTCGCCCCTCACTATCTCTGTAACCTCCTCCAGCCCTACAACCCTCTGAGATCGCTGCATTCCTCCAGTTATGGCCTCTTGTGCATCCCGATTTCCTTTACCCCACCATTGGCCCTAAGCTCTGGAATTTCCTTCCTAAACCTCTCCGCCTCTCAACATCTCTCTCCTCTTTTAAGATGCTTCTTAAAACCTACCTCTTTGACCAAGCTTTTGGTCACCTGTCCTGATATCTCCTTATGGGGCTCGGTGTCAATTGTTTGCCTGATTACGCTCCTGTGAAGTGCCTTGGGATGTTTTACGACAATAAAGGTGCTGTATAAATACAAGTTGTGGTGGTTGTTGTAGACGGGCCGTCAGATGGACAGAAGACAACCTGGAGCAATACCTTCATGTTGCTATGATCTGGAATGCACTACCTGAAAGGGTGGTGGAAGCAGATTCAATAGTAACTTTCAAAAGGGAATTGGATAAATACTTGAGAAAGAAAGATTTTCAGGGCTATGGGGAAAGAGCAGGGATGTTCGACTAATTGGATAACTCTTTCAAAGAGCCAGCACAGGCACTCTGGGCTGAATGGCCGCCTTCAGTGTTGTAAGATTCTATGATTCTATCTACGCCTGGTTAGCAGAACCAGATGTTTCATGTTCAGGGTCGTGAAGTGCAGGTTTAGGACAGATACTTGGAACTATTTCTTTGGACCGAGGATGAACAACAGATGGAGTGAGTTGGTTGAAAGGGTGGTCGAGGCCAGGATGTTAGACTCATTTAAGAAATAGATAGACACTATAATGGGAAAATGGCAGAGTTTGGTACTCAGCAAGGACGAGATCAAATGGGCTGACAGAAAGAAAGATTGAACTTGCATTTATATAGTGCCTTTCATGACCTCAGGACATCCCAAGGTGCTTTACAGCCAATGAAGTACTTTTGAACTGTAGTCAATTTGCATACAGCAAGGACGAGTTTTGGACTCCCCCCAGAAGTGGAAACATCTTCTCTACATCTACCCTATCAAACCACTTTATAATGTTAAAGACCTCTATCATGTCACCTCTCAGCCTTCTCTTTTCTGGGGAAAGAGCCCCAGCCTGTTCAGTTTTTTTTTGATAGACAAAATGTTGCGTCACTGATTGGATAATGTCGCTACTCAGCCATAACTTCACCAATGGTGAGTTGCCGGTCTTCAGCCAGGCCTGCTGGGAGACACCAAACAGAAGCTAAATGCTTCTTTATATGGGACAAGGGATAGCCGGTAGGCAGTACTGCCCTCTTGCACACTTCAGAGCAGCATATTGCACACCAGCAAAGGCAGAGGTCTGGGAGCAAGTCAGATTGCCATCCTCCTGAGCTGGGGGAAGTGTAGAGGACATAGAAAAGAAAGAAAGAATTGCATTTATATAGCGCCTTTCACAATCTCTGGACGTCCCCAAACGCTTTACACCCAATGAGGTACTTTTGAATTGTAGTCACTGGTGTAATGTAGGAAACACTTAAGCCAATTTGCACTCAGCAAGGTCCCAGAAACAGCAATGAGATATATAAGAACATAGGAACAGGAGTAGGCCATTCAGCCCCTCATGCCTGCTCCGCCATTTGATAAGATCATGGCTGATCTGTGATCTAACTCCATATACCTGCCTTTGGCCCATATCCCTCAATACCTTTGCCAAAAAACTATCTATCTCAGATTTTAATTTAGCAATTGAGCTAGTATCAATTGCCATTTGCGGAAGAGAGTTCCAAACTTCTATCACCCTTTGTGTGTAGAAATGTTTTCTAATCTCGCTCCTGAAAGGTCTGGCTCTAATTTTTAGACTGTGCCCCCTACTCCTAAAATCCCCAACCAGCGGAAATAGTTTCTCTCTATCCACCCTATCCGTTCCCCTTAATATCTTATAGACTTCGATCAGATCACCCCTTAACCTTCGAAACTCCAGAGAATACAACCCCAATTTGTGTAATCTCTCCTCGTAACTTAACCCTGGAAGTCCGGGTATCATTCTAGTAAACCTACGCTGCACTCCTTCCAAGGCCAATATGTCCTTCCGAAGGTGCGGTGCCCAGAACTGCTCACAGTACTCCAGGTGCGGTCTAACCAGGGTTTTGTATAGCTGCAGCATAACTTCTGCCCCCTTGTACTCCAGTCCTCTAGAAATAAAGGCCAGCATTCCATTTGCCTTCTTGATTATTTTCTGCACCTGTTCATGACACTTCAATGATCTATGTACCTGAACCCCTAAGTCCCTTTGGACATCCACTGTTTTTAACTTTTTACCATTTAGAAAGTACCCTGTTCTATCCTTTTTTGATCCAAAGTGGATGACCTCACATTTGTCTACACTGAATTCCATTCACCTAATCTATCAATATCGCTTATGTTTTCATCTACACTGCTGACAATGTCACCAATCTTTGTGTCATCGGCAAACTTAGATATGAGACTTTCTATGCCTTCATCTAAGTCGTTAATAAATATTGTGAATAATTGAGGCCCCAAGACAGATCCCTGTGGGACTCCACTAGTCACATCCTGCCAATGTGAGTACCTTCCCATTATCCCTACTCTGTCGCCTTTCGCTCAGTCAACTTCCGAACCAGGTCCGTACTTTTCCCTCGATTCCATGGGCTTCTATCTTTGGCTAACAGTCTCTTATGTGGGACCTTATCAAATGCCTTCTGGAAGTCCATATAAATAACATCCATTGACATTCCCCTGTCCACTACTTTAGTCACCTCTTCAAAAAAATTCAATCAGGTTTGTCAGGCACGACCTACCTTTCACAAATCCATGCTGGCTCTCTCTGATTAACTGAAAATTCTCGAGGTGTTCAGTCACCCTATCCTTAATTATACACTCCAGCATTTTCCCCACAACAGATGTTAGGCTAATTGGTCTATAATTCCCTGGTTTCCCTCTCTCTCCTTTCTTAAAAAGCGGAGTGACATGTGCAATTTTCCTATCTAGAGAACTTTGAAAGATTATAATTAGGGCATCTGCAATGTGCTCACCTACTTCCTTTAAACCCTGGGATGGAAACCATCTGGTCCTGGGGATTTGTCACTCTTTAGTGCTATTATTTTCTTCATTACTGTTGCTTTACTTATTAATTTTATCGAGTCCCTGTCCCCGATTCAATATTAGTTTTCTTGGGATTTCCGGCATGCTATCCTCTTTTTCTACTGTAAATACTGACGCAAAGTAATCGTTCAACATGTCCGCCATTTCCCCATTGTCAATGACAATATCCCCACTTTCAGTTTTTAAGGGGCCAACACTGCTCCTGACCACCCTCTTTTTCCTAATGTAACTAATATGACCAGATAATATGTTTTAGTCATGCTGGTTGAGGGATAAATATTGGCCAGGATACATACGAACCTAAATAAGGGCAGAAAATAAATGAAGAGATATTGGATTAAATTGCTCTTTTAAAAGTGACAGCTCAGATTCTGTATTTGGTGAGGAGTCTACTCAACTGTTGCTTTCTCTTATTCTCAGATTGCAACAACGAGAAGAATGACTGTTCAGTTCAACCCTCCTTCTAGCTGTGTGCTCGAGATCAGCATGCGAGGAATTAAAATAGCCGTGCAACTCGATGGATTTGGCGCTTATGAGAAGGTAATTTATATCTTGCCCGTAATAATCTCATAAATCTACCATGGAACCTCAGAGGTTTGCAGCACAGAAGGAGGCCTTTTGGCCCATCGAGTGTGTGCCATCTCTTTGCCAATCTTTTTGTTTAATTAGTAACCAGATTTTAAAATTTATTAGAACTTTAACTGTTAAAATCTCTTACATATAGTTTTCAGAACACAAACAAGTTTCCCAGCACAACATTCATAAAAAAAATTAGTAACATAAATTGGTATCTATCTATTTATCTATAATATATTACAACTCTTGGATCTACATGTACTCCCTGTCAACTTTTACCATTAGAAATTCCTATGTCCATATTTATAATGAAAAACTGCTTATGTAAACTTGTCACGCTGCAATTACACCTTTCTCCCAATGGAGGCACTGAGTTACATCTGCTCCTCTAATCCCCATGTCCTCTAATCCCACTTCACTTGAAGGCTAAACTTGGTTTTGACTCCCTGTGTGTAATGCCACAAGAGATCGACTAGTCGTTAAAAAAAAACTATTCTGCACAAATTATATAATATTAACAGATCTCCCGTGGCGATGCTCGTGGTGAGTCAGAGGCTATGTTGTTTCCTAATGGGATGTTATCCACAAAGTGTAAAGTGTGACACTTACGTAATTCAGTCCCCGTTTTAAAGTTGTACATTCTGCTCTTATTTTTATATATTTGTTATAAATTCCTATGTCCACATTTATAATGGAAATTGTCTTGCTGTAAACTGACACATTGTAATTACATCCTCCCGCCATTGGTGGCACTGTGACACCTTCACTGGTGGCAAGGTGTAATTTCAGCATGGCAAGTTTACATAGGCAGTTTCCATTGTAAATGTGGACATAGGAATATATAGTGGAGAAAGTTGAGAGGCGGCGAATGCAAAGGTAATATTTTTAATAAATATATATAATAAATCTATACATTATAATATCTACATATATTTTGCATTAAATTATTTTATCTCATTTCCTTTATTCATAAATCTCTACAATGATATAAAACCATTCCAATATACAATTTCATTTTATCTTTGAATTAATTTCATTTCTATTTCCATGTACTTTCTTCCTATCATTCATTTTACATTAATTTCTTTATTTTTAACCAACGTTCCTTTAATTGCCAACACCATGTAACATATACCAGTAGAATCATACACTTTTCACTCGTCCGTCTCTCTTTATCAAACACACACATTGTGTAGAAATATGCACACAACCATGGGATTTGAATCTGAAAATATCACAATGATAGTTCAAGAAGCTTAATTTCATTCATTCAATCGGTGTAAATAAGTGGCCCTCGTAATAAATTGTATTCACATAGGATGAAACAGTATATCTTCTGACTCACCACCATGAGCAAAACCTTGGGAGTAATGTTTTGAGACTTCAGATGTCGTATTTCAAAGTGTGTAAAAGGAAAAAAAAAATTCAGGCTGGTTTCTTCTGACCTGGAGCTGGAAATTTATCAGCACTTGCCAGTCTACAAACGTCCCTTACTGGCAGCAGTTAAATTCAGATCAAGCTTGTGTTTATTTATGGTTTTGAAGGATTGGCCAGATGAAACACAGCTCTTCTTTAGCAGCAGAATAATACATTCTACGCTACGTGATATAACCCTCCTGTCGTCACAATGCAGCGCACTGTGTGGCTTACTGTAAGCAATGCCATGGAAGAGCTGCTAATATTTGATTTTAAAAAGGTGTTCAAAATCCTAAATTTGCCACTGTAAAAATGGTGAAAGTACAGCATACTGTTTTTTTGTGTAATTAATTCTCCTCTCTGTTTTGTGACAGGGTAGTAAATGCAGTCACTTCTTTCAGCTGAAGAATGTTTCATTCTGTGGGTATCATCCAAAGAACACCAAGTAAGTCCTATTGTGAGGTTTAATATTAAGCAAACACCCAGAGATCACTGCTGGTATTAATGAGAGTGAGGTAACTTCATCAAGAAAGGGAGTCCCGTTTCTTTGGAAAGCTTGTAGTCTTGGCCCTACTTATTATCTCCTCTGCATCAGATATTTGTTATGTTAGAGGCACTATATAAATGCAAGTTGTTGTTGTACCAATGGCTATAACGCAATGTTGTGGCAGAATGTTGGGACATGGCTTTGCATCTATGATTTCCCACCTCAGTAAGTTCCTGATTTCAGTCATGCTGTCCGGATGAAGACAACGACTGAATGCTGACTGCTTCCCCACAACATGGGGAAGGAAAAAACAGGAGCAAATTTCTCCTCTTACCTCCAGAAGGTTCTGACTCTTGGCTGGATACAGGTCCACAGCAGTCAATAGACTGGTGCTTCACCAAAGTAATGCTTCACTTGTGAGCCCGGACGGCAACTGTCATCTGGCTATTCAACCATGGATAGCATCACAGCCAAACCCACTCACTCCTCAACAGTGTCCACTCACGGTACGGTGCTACAGTGGTTATGTTACTGAACTAGCAATCCAGAAGCCGGGTCTAATAATCCAGAGAATGTGAGTTCAAATCCCACTGTGGCAGTTTGAGAATTTGAATTCAGTTTTAAAAAATCTGGAAATAAAAAGCTGGTATCAGTAAAAGTGACCATGATGTTGTTGGATTGTGGTCAAAAACCCAACTGGTTCACGAATGCCCCTCGGAAGGAAAACTGGACTGGGCCTATATGTGACTCCAGTCCCACACCAACGTGGTTGACTCTTAACTGGCCTCTGAAATGGCCCAGCACGCTAGTGTAGGTTAGGATACAGGCAGCAGAGTTTTGGATGAGCTCAAGTTTATGGAGGGTGGAGGATGGTAGAATGACCAGGAGAGCATTGGAATAGTCGGGTCTGGAGGTAACAAAAGTATGGAACAAAAAGTCATGAAGCTCACTGTAATGTCTGAATACAAAGCATCGCTGTATGAAAAATCTCAACGTTGTCTTCCTGCTCGATTTCTTCTTTTTCCAGATATTTTGGATTTATTACCAAACATCCTTCAGATCATCGATTTGCTTGCCATGTTTTTGTCTCTGAGGATTCAACAAAACCAATTGCAGAATCAGTGGGGTTTGTATTTCTCTCTGTAAAACTCTCCTTTACATAAAGAAAGTAGGATAAATTCACCCATCCCAAGCTACCAGTGGGAAACCGCACTCAAAGGGAGCACGAGTAGGAGACTCAACACTGCGGTTTTGCCAGTCTGTCTTAGACCCATTCTACCTTTGTCAGTGTCAGCCGTAGCTCAGTCGGTAGAACTCTTGTTTCTGAGTCAGAAGGTCATCGGTTCAAGTCACTCTCCAGAGACTTGAGCACAATAATCCACACTGACACTCCCAGTGCACAACTGAGGGAGTGCTGCACTGTCAGAGGAGCCGTCTCTCAGATGAGACATTAAACTGAGGCCCTGTCTGCCCTCTTAGGTGGATGTAAAAGATCCCATGGCACTATTTCGAAGAATAGCTGGGGAGTTCTCACTGATGACCTGGCTAATATTTATCCCTCAACCAATATCATTAAAAAAAACAGATTATTTGGTCATTACCACATTGCTGTTTGTGGGAACTTGCTGTGCACAAATTGGTTGCCGTGTTTCCTACATTACAAAAAGTACTTCATTGGCTGTAAAGTGCTTTGGGAAGTCCTGGGGTTGTGAAAGGTGCTATAGAAATGCAAATTCTTTTCTTTGAGTGCAGCTCCCCTCCTGGGACTGTGGGATTGGTGAATTTGCCCACCCATCTATATCTATCTATCTATATGTATATATATATATCCATAACATTGTATAAACACTCTGGTAAACACATAGAAAAGACTGCACTGAAGCAATTTACACGACTGAGCAAACTTGACATGGGTGGAGGGGGGAGGTCACTTTCAACTTATCCGCCTGGGCTGCCATTTATAGAACCCCGCCATCCCCCTGATTTCAATGGAACGGAAATGGGCAAGTTCTACAATGGGGGAGGAGGAGGTACGATCTGTTCCGCCTGGTTACCACCCAGGGTGAAAAGTTCATAATTACCCCACGGTATCCATTATTGCAGCTCTGCATTGATATTTTCAGCCCAGGCTGTTGGTATTTGTTGTTTAAAAACTGTTTCCTGCCCCCAAATCTCTGAAATGGAGCGACCCAGCCATCACAGTTTTCAATGAAAAACCCAGTTCCCGGGAGATTAAAGTGACGTTGAGGTTGTAATGAACGAGATTCGATCTTTGCGCTCAATGTTAAAAGCTATGTATTTTTTTGGTTCCCCCTCTTGTATAGGAGAGCCTTCCAGCTGTTCTATAAAGAATACATTGAATACACGTGTCCAACAGAAGACATCTATCTGGAGTAGACGCCTCTGAGCTGCGGTGCTGCTTTGTACACATCACCGTCTCATTCTCAAACTCACCGTGATGCATGAACACACTGTTCCGGAGGCCCTATATCACGTTCTGAACTATACAACATCTCAATTGAAACGATTTACCTATTATTACTTTTAGCCATGATACACAGATCAACAGCGGCCACCATCAGTTTGTGAGTCTAATCCCTCGCCTCTGCAAATCCAGTCCCATCTAGTGTTTCATCGGTTAATGGCAAAAAAACCCAGGTCACCTGCTTGCTTCTTAACACCCTTGTGATGCATTTGATGCGTATTTGGTGCATGATGGGCCAGTATTAAACCTGGAAAAAAGGCAGGAGAGAATGGCACCAAAGCGCTCGGGAGTTACGAGAATTTGTTGTAACGATGACGTTACACTGTATTCATTAATAGTGTTGTGTGTAAAGTTCTTCAACTTTGTTCATGGAGTGTGCAACATGGTTTATTTAAAGGTTTGATGACAGCACATTCTTCTCTACTGTATTTCTTTAACAAACTATGCACGTTGTTGAAGGTCACAGGACACTATGGGTGACAGCAAACTATTCAACTATCAACTGCTGCACTGTCTTTTGCATACTCAGGAGTGTGGTGCCACATGCAATACAGCCAGGGCACTGATTCACTAGTGACTGAATAAGTCAAAAATTCCATTTTATTAGATGGGAATCCTGAATTTCACTGCTCTTTTGGGAGTCACATTCCATGATTCTGTCTGTTTACAATTAGGGTGAATGGTTTATAGTGACTGAACAAGTCAAATTCCTTAATTACATAAGATTCTGGGATTGTGCTTTGGGGATGAAAATTCCTCGATTCCAGCCATTTTTCCATGAAAACTGTAGAGCAGTGCAGTAGCAATTCCTTTGCACATTCACTCTTATTTCTTTGTCTTTTTTTTGCCATTTTGATTTTAATCACTTCAAAGTTTTTTGCAGCTGGTCTGGGCCACAAACAGAGAAAGCTCCATCTCTGTTGCCAGCAGTGTCCTGGGACTGCACGATGGCTTTTGAGCTCCAGGCCTTTAGGCCTGCTGTTGTGCTTGAACTTTAAGCCTGCTTGGCCCTCTCATTATTACTGTATCTGATCGGTCCAGCGTTATGAATTTTAATACAAACTAACTAGGGTTGCCAAGTCTGGTTGGATGTATTCCTGGAGGTTTCTTCACATGACCTCTCACCTCAAACCACCCCGCCTCCACACGCCTATCATTGGTCCATGCTCCAGGCACCGCTGCCTTCCCACAGCCAATTAGAAAGGGAACAGACTTTTTTGTTATCCATTAATCTTGACTCTTAATGAAACATAAGAACATAAGAAATAGGAGCAGGAGTAGGCCATACGGCCCCTTGAGCCTGTTCCTCCATTCAATAAGATCATGGCTGATCTTCGACCTCAACTCCACTTTCCCACCCTATCCCCATATCCCTTGATTCCCCTAGAGTCCAAAAATCTATTGATCTCAGTCTTGAATATACTGAACAACTCATCATCCACAGCCTCTATGCCCCCTTGTTCTATAACAAGGGGGCATAGATTCAAGGTAAAAGGCGGGAGGTTTAGAGGGGATTTGAGAAAGAACTTTTTCACCCAGAGGGTGGTTGGAGTCTGGAACTCACTGCCTGAGAGGGTTGTGGAGGCAGGAACCCTCACAACATTCAAGAAGCATTTGGATGAGCACTTGAAATGCCATAGCATACAAGGCTACGGACCAAATGCTGGAATATGGGATTAGATTAGACTGGGCTTGATGGCCGGCGCGGACACGATGGGCCGAAGGGCCTCTATCCGTGCTGTATAACTCTATGACTCTATGACTCTATGACCCTCTGGGGCAGAGAATTCCAAATGTTCATGACCTTCTGAGTGAAGAAATTCTTTCTCATTTCAGTCCTAAATGGCCGACCCCTTATCCTGAGACTATGTCCCCTAGTTCTAGACTCTCCAGCCAGAGGAAACAACCTCTCAGCATCTACCCCATCAAGCCCCCTCATAATCTTATGTGTTTCAATGAGATCACCTCTCATTCTTCTAAACTCCAGAGAATATAGGCCCATTCTACTCAATCTCTCCTTATGGGACAACCCTCTCATCCCAGGAATCAATCTAGTGAACCTTCGTTGCACCGCCTCTAAGGCAAGTATATCCTTCCTTAGGTAAGGAGACCAAAACTGCATACAGTACCCCAGGTTTAGTCTCACCAAAGCCCTGTACCATTGCAGCAAGACTTCCTTACTCTTGTATTCCAACCCCCCTGCAATAAAGGCCAACATACCATTTGCCTTCCAAATTGCTTGCTGTACCAGCCTGTTAACTATCTGTATTTCATGTACAACGACACCTAAATCTCTCTGAAATCAACATTTAATATTTTCTCACCATTTAAAAAATATTCTGTTTTTTTTAAATTTTTCCTGCCAAAGTGAACAATCTCACGCTTCCCCACATTATACTCCATCTGCCACCTTCTTGCCCACTCACTTACCCTGTTGATATCCCTATCAGACTCTTTGTATCGTCCTCACAGCTGACTTTCCCAACTAGCTTTGTATCGTCAGCAAACTTGGATACATTACACTCAGTCCCTTCATCTATGTCATTAATATAGATTGTAAATAGCTGAAGCCAAGTACCGATCCCTGTGGCAACCCATTAGTTACAGCCTGCCAAGCTGAAAATGACCCGTTTATCCCTACTCTGTTTTCTTTCCGTTAACCAATCCTCAATCCATTCTAATATACTACCCCCAATCCCATGACCCCTAATCTTGTGTAGCAAGAAATAGCCATTTTTCCCCCATTGCCAATATTTTTATAACTAATAAATGAAAGTCTGCAAAGAAAATGGAAAAAAAAACACAATTTTGTTTAATGCTATGATTTTTTCTCCTGGATTTGCTTGCAGCAGTGTCCTGGAGATGAATCTTCAATTCCTGGAGACTCCAGGACAATCCTGAAGGGTCGACGACCCTAAGACTAACAGATCTCCCATGGTATTTCTTGCGGGTAGGCTGGATTCTGGAACACAGTTGTGACGTTAAGTGGTTACACTGACCTAACCCTTTAAGGCCACTGCACAAGTACTCTCTGGTCCACGTAATTGGAGCTGTATTTTTTTTAACCGGTCTAAGTAAGTTCTGAGGTCATTCAGAGTTTAATTGCTGCTTGGTGAAGTTTGCAGATTGTCAGGTATGTGTAAATTTCTGGCTCCAGGTCAGAAAAACAGCATGCTTTTTTACATATATATTGAGCACAATTTGAGTGTGGTGGATGCTATCAAAACTTTTGTCTAAATAGACTTTTAGAAAAAAAATGTTTTTGGTTGAAGGAGCAACAACAGCAACTTGCATTTATATAGCGCCTTTAATGTAGTAAAATGTCCCAAAGTGCTTCACAGGAGTGTTAGCAGACAAAATTCGACACCGAACCACAAAAGGAGATATTAGGACAAGTGACCAAAAGCTTGGTTACAGAGCAGCTTTTGTAAGTGGTAGAATTGACCCTAGCATAACCCAGAAAAATGTTTTGTTGTGTCAGGATGGTGAGGTAGGGCTGAACCAATGCATAATTTCTCTCTTATTCTATGCTGTGTGGCCACTGCTTCTCCTCCTCCAAAGTGCCTTGAGGTGTTTTTGATGTGTGAAACATGCTATATAAAGGTAAGTTGTTATATCATGGAGAAAAATTCTTGGTGCTATCACAGGAAGGCACTGAATAAAATCCTAGCGCTTGTAGAATCATAGAACGTTCAAGCACAGAAACGGGCCATTCGGCCCAACAAGTCTGTGCCAGTGTTTATGCTCCACATGAGCCAACAAGTCTAATCCACTCTCTTGCTCACTCCCCAGAACCTTTTAATATTCATCTTTTCTCAAGCAACTAATAATTCAGTTTTAAAATAATTTATGGACTCTGTTTCAATAATGGTTTGTGGCAGAAAATTGTGCAAAGAAATGATTTCTAACCTCCCCTTTAATTCTTTTTGTGATTATCTTAAATTTATGTCAGAGGGATCAACAGGCGATGCACCCCCCACCCCCTCCCACCAGGAGCATGGTTCTGTGAGGCTTGCGGTAGATAATGTCTATAATGTATTGGCCTACATAGTCATCAATGTGCCCATCTACCATGAACTCATTTTAAAAAGTACTTGGATGTGCATTGAAGTGCCGTAACCTACAGGGCTACGGACCACATGCTGGAAAGTGGGATTAAACTGGGTAGCTCTTTATCGGCTGGCATGGACACGATGGGCCAAATGGCCTCCTTCTGTGCTGTAACTTTCTACGATTCTATGAACTTATGTTCCCTTCGTTGTTGGCACTGACATCCTCAATTAAAAGGGACACCCTCATAAGAAAGACTTGCATTTCTATAGTGCCTTCCAGGACCTCAGGATGTCCCAAAGTGCTTTACAGGCAATGAAGTACTTTTGAAGTGCAGTCACTGTTATAACATAGGAAAAACATGGCAGCCAATTTGTGCACAGCAAGCTCCCACAAACAGAAGCGGCCTGCCTCTGCCACCAGGAAGGCCTGGCTCGAGGTGGCAGAGGAGGTCACCTGCACCACCAACATATCGCCCACCTGCATACAGTGCAGGAGGCGCTCCAATGACCTCAGTAGGTCAGCCAAAGTGAGTACACTTACTCATTCCCCTACACTCCATCTGCCACATCACCGCCCCCACCCCACATCTCCTTCTGCACTGCCAACACTACTCTGTCACATCACCCCTCATACCCACTCAAACCTCATCCTCATCTTACCTGCACTTAATCACCTCGCCAGTACTCATCCTGTCACTACCACTCAACCCAATCCTTATACAATCTCATGGCTCTATCTCATACTCACCCTCTCGTGCATCTCTTTCACAGTCAGCCTCACTCAACCTGCCACTACCTGTGCTGCAGCCACAGGGCATGCATCACATATGTACAGTAGGAAGCGTAAGGCAAACGTGTCGTGAGCATGAAGGGGATGCACAAGGGTGTTTGAGGGTTTGTCATGGTTTTTACTTTATATTGAATTTCTGACCAACTCACATTACATATTATATTGTCACCACTACTGCCACGTCTTTGTGAATCTTGTTTGGTTTGTGCAATAATGCCCTTTCCTGAGGATCACTATGAAGACCCACAACTGATGCCACTCATTGTGTCACTGCAGAGTGGGTGTAGGTGTATTTGCAGGGCTGTTTTGTGCAGACGACTGAGAGACATCGGCGATGTCCCCAGTGGCACCCTGGAAGGATGTGGAGGAGAAGTTGTTGAGGGCAGTGGTGACTTTGACAGCGACAGGTAAGAAGATGGTGCTCGGGCCAGCTGGGAGCAGCTCGGCACGAAGGAGGCTGAAGATGTCCACGACTACATGTCGAGTGACCCTGAGCCTCTATGTGCACTGCTGCTCGGAGAGGTCCAGGAAGCTGAGCCTCGGTCTGTGGACCCTGTGGCGAGGGTAGTGCCCTCTGCGACGCATCTCTCTCTGCGGTTGCCCTCCCTCCTGCTGTGCAGGTGGATGTGTCACAGCACTGTGTTGTGGAGCTCCACGTGTCAGAGGTGGACGGCGTGGACGCTGAGGCTGGTGATGCTGTTCGCCCTCCAAAGAGGTCATGACTGCAGCTACGGTGGCCCCCATCCGGAAGATGTACATCTGAGGGGGTCCGCAAGGTAGGTAAGTGTGTCCTCACACCGGGGTTGCGGTTCCAGGTCGGTGAATTTTCTTGTTAGGAGGAGGAGGGTGGTGGAGGCCAACCTTTGTCCAATGTGACGGAGTGGCCACCTGTCGAATGCACCTTTGCAGCTGCCACAGGCTGCTGGCTGCAACACCTCCGTTTGAACTGGGAGTGTTTCCCCCAGTATGGGAAACAGTCTCAGTTCAGTGTAAAATCCCACCCTTCCTCATAAAACAGCTCAATCAGGTCTGTAAACGACCTGAACAAGCAAGATAAATACTTTCAAGTGGCATCCTGCTGGCTTTAATTGCCTGCGGGATTCCCACCTGCGGGGGCTGCGCGCGCACTCCGGCGCGTCAGTGGGGAACGTGGAAGTGGGCGGGTTGGAGCCGGGCTCTGGACCCGCTCCGGGATTCCCCGATTTTCAGAGCCCCCCCGCCCTTAACTCAGTTGTCTATGATTTTATAATCCAGATTCCAAATGTATTCCATACACTGGGTAGTGAACCAGTTAGCCCTGGGGGATGGACAATGGGGAGAAAGAAAGGGAACACTTCAGTAGTTTAAAGTACATTTTGGATAGGCCTCCAAATAACCAGTCCAGGTCTGGAACATTAATCAGCCAACGTGATAACAAGACAAGATATCTAGGCCCTGAAATTTCTCCATGGGCTACTCATGAAGAAATACTTAAGACGTTCGTATGAAATTCCTTTCTCCACTAATTTGAAAGAGGCGTTATAATTGAACGGTTAATGCCCGCACTAAGGTAGCAGAAGAAAAACGTACTTAAGCATTCACATATTATCATACGGTGTAATTTCAGGACCCTGGAGGATAAACAAATTCCCTAAAAACTAAAAATTCTCAGCTGGCCAATCAGTCTCTGAAAGAGGATAGGTTACCAATTTGATGTGACCTGTAGGATAATAGGTTGGGTTCTAGGTTTACATCCGAGGTATTTCTACGTGATAATGAATTTAGTACTTGAGTTGCTCTGCTGACTCAGTTCCAAGGACCCATTTGCTTACCCAAAGATATCAAGGAATGAACAGGGCACTGCTTGATGTAGAACAAAATACTGCTTTATTGCACTGTTTATACAAAGTCAAGGATAAGACAGTTCTCAGTTTAGTCCTCACAAACAATAATTTGGATACTGAATTACAACAACATAACTGTGTACAATTTAACATAACACAACTCAGTTCAGAATCACAGTATCACAGCCTGGGTTGGTTGGATTCAGCTTAATGTAATCCTCAAAACTGATATATTAAGTGTTTAATCATTAAAAGTTAGTCTGTTTCAACTTATATAGCAAAGTAACAGGTTGTAATCATGCTCTTCATATTACAGATTTTATAAATTAGTGCTCTTGAGACACAGCTTTGCATGACGGGAACACATTCGAAATTATTAATTGGCATCGTGACGCAATAGTACCAATTCTTAAACTAAAATGATATTTATTTTCTTTAAATCACCAAAATAATAAATAGATAATTTATTAATAGATTATCAAGAAAAGATATGGGTGCTTGAAAGCCTGCACATCTACAATCTCACTGCCACACCTCAGTAGTTAGATCATAACCTGCCAGGGTTCACCTTGAACATTCACGCATTTTCTGTGCTGGAGCAGTGACAGATGAGATCATCTCGCTATTGTGTTTGTCACTCCAGTTAACATGGAGACAGCTTGGAGGTTGTTACACCTGACTGGAATTCATTCTGAGTAGAGGCATCTAAACAAATCTTTTTAAAATAATATCCTTGTAAGGAATGAGATGGATGTTGCAAGAAGCTCTTTTAAAGTGGGGAGGTCTATTGATAGTGCAACTTAACTCTGTACTTGTGAAAATGTTGGGGGACAAATGAGTGATCTGGACTCACTTCCTCCCCTAAAGCTGAACATTTTTGGATTTTAAACCTAGGTTTTGCTCCCACAATGGATCTATTGGTAAAGGCAATGAATAGCTACAGCACACAGGTAAGAAGGCCCCAGGCTCAGTTCCTAGTCTGTTGAGGAGCAACAAATGGCCTCAGGAGGGACCTATAGAAAGGGGGTAATCTACTAGGGTTTCTGATTCTCATTATTATCCAGTAACCACTGCTGGAAAGTGTGAATGTGGTGTGAGGACAGCTTGTCCTTGGCTGTAATACCCGTCCACTTTGGTCCAAAATAATGCCAGCACTTTTTTTTAATACACTCACAAATGCAGCATGGCCTGTTGGGTGAGAGCTTGGTGGGCATTTTGTACATTGGAACTGAACACTCACTCAGAATCAACACCCTCAGGAGGGGAACAAAAAAAAACTAGATGCGAAAATGTCTTCCTTTCTAGTTAAAGGAGTAAAACACGTTATATAATCTGTCCATATGTCCTAAAATAAATCCTTGCACTTTAGATTTGTTTACATTCATGTCTGCACAATTTCCAAATTTTATGTTTTATTCATAGCTAGAAATTAAACTATAAACATTTTGATGGCAATAGTTATCCAAAGTAATCATAAAAGTCCTCAATGTCCGGATCATCCCTCTTGCTCCGACCAGCTTTCAGTAGGAACAATGATGGTGCTTTCTTAGTGTGCCTGCTTAATTTGGGAATCATTGGTTTTATGCCATACTCTGAAAAGACAAGCAAAGGGTCTTTAATATTGTTTCACAGACTAGGATGTTGTGCTTCTTTTCAATGGTCACATTGACATAGATTCCTGGGATTATCCACATGGATTGCAAACCCAATGTTGTTCTTGCCATATTAGGACACTTCATAGTTCAACACATGTTCAGCTGGACTGTTCCAACACTGTCACAGTGAAAGTGGTCAGCAAGCAACTGATTTGCTCGAAGAGCTTCCAAAGGCATCTTGCATTAGGCTAGAGAAGATTATCCTTCACAAAATAAAAAGGATTTTGCAGTCTGGCAATATTTCCAGAAGAGCACAATTGAAAACTGTAAGACAGTGTAAAATGGTTTTGTCCCATTCGGTTAAAGATATTGGGGAAGAAAGAAGCAAAATGGCCCTCTGTGGGAATGTGGTACCATGTGATACCATGTGAAGGCACAAGCCATTTCAAACTGTATCAAGAAAGTACAAAACTATACCATCCCTATTTCATTAAATATATATGCAATACAAACTCTCAAATGAAAGTGAGGAAGTGAAAGCCTTCTCATTAACCTTGTAGGGACTGTAGGAGTAGAGTGTTCTAAGGACATGGTAAAGTAATATGAGTCTTGCACATTCCTATTTTTCAAAACATATTATTAAGTCAGCCATACTTTTCTATCTATGGTGAGTGAGTTATGCACTTTCTTTTTCTGCCAACTTTCTTTGCTCCCCGATTGATTCTCTAGTCATGGCCTCACCATATCCTACCTCTACCCACTTCTACATCCCAGCACATGCCCTTCAATCCTCGAACTCCAACCTCCTGTTCATTCCCCTCCACCATCACACTCTCCTCCAGTATCAATGGCACAGCCTTCAGCTATCTCGGCCTTACTCTCCAGTACAACCCCCCACCATCAAGTCCCTCCACTTTGCTATTTCTCTCCCCATCTTTAAAAAGTCTTCTCAAAATCCATCTTTTCAACTGTGTCAAGTCCCCTAACTTTCTTGTTACTGATGCAGGTGTATTTCTCCTGTAGCAGTGTTTACTTTGTTAAAAGTACTAGATATTGAATAGTGATCAGCAGCATGGTTCCTGGATGATGTGCCTCTCCCTAATCATAGAGCAGTAGTAACTTTCAAAAGGGAATTGGATAAATACTTGAAGGGAAAAAATTTACAGGACTATGGGGAAAGAGCAGGGGAATGGGATTAATTGAATAGCTCTGACAAAGAGCCGGCACAGGCACAATGGGCCAAAAGGTCTCCTCCTGAGCTGTAACTACTATGATACCATGATCTACCAGCACCACAGCAGAGATGAGTTAACTCAGCACAAACTTGTGATCTTCCTGGTCTGTATGACTTACTACTTTAACGAGCTGAGCTATTAGTGAAACACTCACTTATGCACTCTGCTAGTGGTTTATTGATCAGATTTTAATCTCCTTGTGGAATCTTTTTGTACATTAGCATGGTAAGGCACCATCTGACGGTGCAACTCAACTGATTGCAAATATTTGTACTGATAGGGGATGGAACCATTTCGAAGAAGAGCAGGGGAGTTGTTCCCAGGGTCCTGGTCAATATTAATCCCTCAACCAATATCACTAAAACGGATTATCTGGTCATTATCACATTGTTGTTTGTGGGACCTTGCTGTGCGCAAATTGGCTGCCGCATTTCCTACATTACAACAGTAACTACACCTCAAAAGTACTTCATTGGCTGCAAAGCACTTTGGGATGTCCTGAGGTTGTGAAAGGTGCTAAATAAATGCAAGTCTTTATCAAAAATAAAACAAGCAAAAATTAACTTTACCATCTAAATATCCAAAGTGCTCTCTTGGGCCATCCAATCTTATTACATTCTCATGGCTTTCTTTCTTCACACTGATAATGAAATGAGAAATAAACAGCACATAAATTAGACTGTCTCCACACCACTCCTTTCAGCTTTACTGTTTGTTAAATAAACATTAGAAATAAATGTTTCCTACCTATGCTGATGACCTACCGTTTCAGAGTAAGCATTGCACCCAAATCAAAAAGAACACTCAAAAATAAGAGGCAGTTAACACAAAGCCTCCTTAAACATTTGTGCTTTTTACCAATTGGAGTGCTCATTACTCCTTTAAAAGAAGCATGGAATCAAAATATGTATAAGAATGAAATAATAAAATCATTTAATCACAGCATTTCACCTGCAATATAATACCAACTTATATAAAATATAGCCCTGCCCAGCAGAGTGACATTCAAACTTTAAACACACACGTTTGAAAATCTCGTTGCCAAAACATAATTGTATGTACAGTTATGATGTCACTAATTGTGACGCAAGAACATTCTTTATTTTTACAAAGGATTGATTATTAAGGGTTGTTATTTTTAATTGAACCATGCAAAAATACACACACTGATGTATTAGTGTTTAGAAAAAATAATATAAAGGTCATCTTTGTGTTGCTGTGGTCAAGTGAGGACTTGTATTCAAAAGTAACCCTTTAAGTCCTATTGCAGTTATGAAGTCCTTTTTGTGGTGTTATGGTATTCTTGCTTCAGAAGACTGAAGAAAGCTTGGCTATTGTGGAAAAAAATGTCACTTTAATGTAGGTCTCAAATATAATGCGTTTGTGTTTATAAAATCTTGCGGCACAGGAGGCCGCCATTCGGCCCATCGTGCCTGTGCCAGCTCTTTGAAAAAGCTATCCAAATAGTCCCACTACCCTGCTCTTTCCCCAAAGCCCTGCAATTTTCTCCCTTTAAGTATTTATCCAATTCCCTTTTGAAAGTTATTATTGAATCTGCTTCTACAACCTTTCAGGCAGTGCATTCCAGATCATCATAACTCACTGTGTAAAAAGGTTTCTCCTCATCTCCCCTCTGGCTCTTTTGCTAATTACTTTAAATCTGTGTACTCTGGTTACCAGGACTCCTCAGCCAGTGGAAACAGTTTCTCCTGATTTACGATATCAAAACCCTTCATGATTTTGAACACCTCTATTAAATCTCCCCTTAACATTCTCTGCTGTAAGAAGAACAACCCCAGCTTCTCCAGTCTCTCCACATAACTGAAGTCCCTCATCCCTGGGACCATTCCAGTAAATCTCCTCTGCATTAAATTTTCTGCTTTTATGTTATTTAGAACCATTACTTATGTGATGGTTATGTTTAGTCAACAGTCAGTTTAAAACAATCAGTGTGCTGAAAACGCAGAACACTTGCTCAGAAGGAGCAGTGAGTTACTGCCAACAAATCATTAAGTTCACAGCACCCATCTCCCAGATTATAGAGGAGTCACAGATAAGCAACGCTTTGCTCGAGATAATGTTTTCTTTCTACCAACAACAACTTACATTTATATAGCCTCTTTAACGCAGTAAAATGTCCCAAGGCGCTTCGCAGGAGCGTTATCAAACAAAATTTGACACCTTGCCGCATAAGGAGATAGTAGGACAGGTGACGGACAAAGAGAGAGGTTTTAAGGAGCATCTTAGGAACAGCAGTAGGCCATTCGGCCCCTCATGCCTGCTCCGCCATTTGATAAGATCATGGCTGATCTGTGATCTAACTCCATATACCGGCCTTTGGCCCATATCCCTTTATACCTTTGGTTGCCAAAAAGCTATCTATTTCAGATTTAAATTTAGCAATTGAGCGAGTATCAATTGCCGTTTGCGGAAGAGAGTTCCAAACTTCTACCACCCTTTGTGTGTAGAAATGTTTTCTAATCTCACTCCTGAAAGGTCTGGCTCTAATTTTTAGACTGTGCCCCCTACTCCTAGAATCCGCAACCAGCGGAAATAGTTTCTCTCTATCCACCCTATCTGTTCCCCTTAATATCTTATAAACTTCGATCAGATCACCCCTTAACCTTCTAAACTCTAGAGAATACAACCCCAATTTGTGTAACCTCTCCTCATAACTTAACCCTTGAAGTCCAAGTATCATTCTAGTAAACCTACGCTGCACTCCCTCCAAGGCCAATATGTCCTTCCAAAGGTGCGGTGCCCAGAACTGCTCATAGTACTCCAGGTGCGGTCCAACCAGGGTTTTGTACAGCTGCAGCATAACTTCTGCCCCCTTGTACTCCAGTCCTCTAGATATAAAGGCCAGCATTCCATTAGCCTTCTTGATTATTTTCTGAACCTGTTCATGACACTTCAATGATCTCTGTACCTGAACCCCCTAAGTCCCTTTGGACATCCACTGTTTTTAACTTTTTACCATTTAGAAAGTACCCTGTTCTATCCTTTTTTGATCCAAAGTGGATGACCTCACATTTGTCTACATTGAATTCCATTTGCCACAGTTTTGCCCATTCACCTAATCTATCAATATCTCTTTGTAATTTTATGTTTTCATCTACACTGCTTACAATGCCACCAATCTTTGTGTCATTGGCAAACTTAGATATGAGACTTTCTATGACTTCATCTAAGTCGTTAATAAATATTGTGAATAATTGAGGCCCCAAGACAGATCCCTGCGGGACTCCACTAGTCACATCCTGCCAATGTGAATACTTACCCATTATCCCTACTCTCTGTCGCCTTTCGCTCAGCCAATTTCCTAACCAAGTCCGTACTTTTCCCTCGATTCCATGGGCTTCTAACTCAGCTAACAGTCTCCTATGTGGAACCTTATCAAATGCCTTCTGGAAGTCCATATAAATAACATCCATTGACATTCCACTGTCCACTACTTTGGTCACCTCTTCAAAAAATTCAATCAGGTTTGTCAGGCACGACCTACCTTTCACAAATCCATGCTGGCTCTCCCTGATTAACTGAAAATTCTCGAGGTGTTCAGTCACCCTGTCCTTAATTGTAGACTCCAGCATTTTCCCCACAACAGATGTTAGGCGAACTGGTCTATAATTCCCCGGTTTCCCTCTCTCTCCTTTCTTAAAAAGCGGAGTGACATGTGCAATTTTCCAATCTAGAGGGACAGTTCCTGAATCTAGAGAACTTTGGAAGATTATAGTTGGAGCATCCACAATGTGCTCACCTACTTCCTTTAAAACCCTGGGATGGAAACCATCTGGTCCTGGGGATTTGTCACTCTTTAGTGCTATTAGTTTCTTCATTACTGTTGCTTTACTTATGTTGATTTTATCGAGTCCCTGTCCCCGATTCAATATTAGTTTTCTTGGGATTTCTGGCATGCTATCCTCTTTTTCTACTGTAAATACTGACGCAAAGTAATTGTTCAACATGTCCGCCATTTCCCCATTGTCAATGACAATATCCCCACTTTCAGTTTTTAAGGGGCCAACACTGCTCCTGACCACCCTCTTTTTCCTAATATAACTATAAAAGTTCTTCGTATTGGTTTTGATATCCCTTGTGAGTTTCTTTTCATACTCTCTTTTTGTAGCTCTTACTGTCTGTTTTGTGGCCCTTTGTTGATCTTTGTATCTTTCCCGCTCGCCAGGATCTGTGCCATTTTTTGCCATTTTGTATGCCGTTTCCTTACGTCTTATACTGTCCCTTACCTCCTTCGTTGTCCACGGCTGTTTTTTTTGGCAAGTAGAGTTCTTGCCCCTCAGGGGTATAAACCGGTTCTGTATCTCGTTAAGTGTTTCTTTAAACATTTCCCACTGATCATCAGTCGTTTTATCCATTAACAGATTTGCCCAGTTTACTGTGGACAGTCTCTGTCTCATCCCATTGAAGTCGGCCTTACCCAAGTCTAGAATCTTAGCAGCTGATTCACTTTTTTTCCCTTTCAAACACTACCTTGAACTCGATCATGTTATGATCGCTATTGGATAGATGTTCACGCACAGTTAAGCTGTTAACTAAATCTGGTTCATTACTCATTACTAAATCTAGTATGGCTTGCCCCCTTGTTGCCTCTAGGACATACTGCTGTCGAAAACTATCCCGGACACACTCAAGAAGATATACCGTTTTGGATACTGTTGGGGGAGATGGCTCACCAGGGGAAGGTGACAGTGGCCAAGTTCATGGCACCGTGGCTGGCTCTGCTGCACAGGAGGGCAGGAAAAAGAGTGGCAGAGCTATAGTGATAGGGGACTCGATTGTAAGGGGAATAGACAGGCGTTTCTGCGGATGCAACCGAGACTCCAGGATGGTATGTTGCCTCCCTGGTGCAAGGGTCAGGGAAGTCTCGGAGCGGCTGCAGGATGTTCTGGAGGGGGAGGGTGAACAGCCAGTTGTCGTGGTGCATATAGGTACCAACGATATAGGTAAAAAACGGGATGAGGTCCTACAAGCTGAATTTAGGGAGTTAGGAGTTAAACTAAAAAGTAGGACCTCAAAGGTAGTAATCTCAGGATTGCTACCAGTGCCACGGGCTAGTCAGAGTACGAATGACAAGATAGCTAGGATGAATACGTGGCTTGAGAGATGGTGCAAGAGGGAGGGATTCAAATTCCTGGGCCATTGGAACTGGTTCTGGGGGAGGTGGGACCAGTACAAATTGGACGGTCTGCATCTGGGCAGGACTGGAACCAATGTCCTAGGGGGAGTGTTTGCTAGTGCTGTTGGGGAGGGTTTAAACTAATGTGGCAGGGGGATGGGAACCGATGCAGGAAGACAGTGGGAAGTAAAGTGGTGACAGAAACAAAAGGCAGTAAGGGAGAGTGTACAAAACATGACCAGACAGATGGTCTGAGAAAGCAGGGCAAAGACCAAGGGAAGTCTAGATTAAACTGCATTTATTTCAATGCAAGAAGTCTGATGGGTAAGGCAGATGAACTCAGGGCATGGATGGGTACATGGGACTGGGATGTTATAGCTATTACTGAAACATGGCTAAGGGAGGGGCAGGACTAGCAGTTCAATGTTCCAGGGTACAGATGCAATAGGAAAGATAGAGCAGGAGGTAAGAGAGGAGGGGGAGTTGCGTTCTTGATTAGGGAGAACATCACGGCAGTAGTGAGAGGGGATATATCAGAGGGTTCGCCCACTGAGTCTATATGGGTAGAACTGAAAAATAAGAAGGGAGAGATCACTTTGATAGGATTGTACTACAGACCCCCAAATAGTCAACGGGAAATTGAGGAGCAAATATGTAAGGAGATTACAGACAGCTGCAAGAAAAATAGGGTGGTAATAGTAGGGGACTTTAACTTTCCCAACATTGACTGGGACAGCCATAGCATTAGGGGCTTGGATGGAGAGAAATTTGTTGAGTGTATTCAGGAGGAATTTCTCATTCAGTATGTGGATGGCCCGACGAGAGAGGGGGCAAAACTTGACCTCCTCTTGGGAAATAAGGAAGGGCAGGTGACAGAAGTGTTAGTGAGGGATCACTTTGGGACCAGTGATCATAATTCCATTAGTTTTAAGATAGCTATGGAGAAGGATAGGTCTGGCCCAAAAGTTAAAATTCTAAATTGGGGAAAGGCCAATTTTGATGGTATTAGACAGGAACTTTCAGAAGTTGATTGGGAGAGTCTGTTGGCAGGCAAAGGGACGTCTGGTAAGTGGGAAGCTTTCAAAAGTGTGTTAACCAGGGTTCAGGGTAAGCACATTCCTTATAAAGTGAAGGGCAAGGCTGGTAGAAGTAGGGAACTTTGGATGACTCGGGAGATTGAGGCCCTAGTCAGAAAGAAGAAGGAGGCATATGACATGCATAGGCAGCTGGGATCAATTGGATCCCTTGGAGTGTAGAGATTGCCGGAGTGGATTTAAGAGAGAAATCAGGAGGGCAAAAAGGGGACATGAGATTGCTTTGGCAGATAAGGCAAAGGAGAATCCAAAGAGCTTCTACAAATACATAAAGGGCAAAAGAGTAACTTGGGAGAGAGTAGGGCCTCTTAAGGATCAACAAGGTCATCTATGTGCGGAACCACAAGAGATGGGTGAGATCCTAAATGAATATTTCACATCGGTATTTACGGTTGAGAAAGGCATGGCTGTTAGGGAACTTGGGGAAATAAATAGTGATGTCTTGAGGAGTGTACATATTACAGAGAGGGAGGTGCTGGAAGTCTGAACGCGCATCAAGGTAGATAAATCTCCGGGACCTGATGAAATGTATCCCAGGACGTTATGGGAGGTTAGGGAGGAAATCGCGGGTCCCCGAGCAGAGATATTTGAATCATCGACAGCTACAGGTGAGGTGCCTGATGAATGGAGGGTAGCAAATGTTGTGCCTTTGTTTAAGAAGGGCGGCAGGGAAAAGCCTGGGAATTACAGACCGGTGAGCCTGACATCTGTAGTGGGTAAGTTGTTAGGGGGTATTCTGAGAGACAGGATCTACAGGCATTTGGAGAGGCAGGGACTGATTAGGAACAGTCAGCATGGTTTTGTGAGTGGAAAATCATGTCTCACGAATTTGATTGAGTTTTTTGAAGGGGTAACCAAGAAGATAGATGAAGGCTGTGCAGTAGACGTGGTCTACATGGACTTTAGCAAAGCCTTTGACAAGGTACCGCATGGTAGGTTGTTGCATAAGGTTAAATCTCACGGGATCCAAGGTGAGGTAGCCAATTGGATACAAAATTGGATTGACGACAGAAGACAGAGGGTGGTTGTGGAGGGTTGTTTTTCAAACTGGATGCCTGTGACCAGCGGTGTGCCTCAGGGATCGGTGCTGGGTCCGCTGTTATTTGTTATTTATATTAATGATTTGGATGAGAATTTAGGAGGCATGGTTAGTAAGTTTGCAGATGACACCAAGATTGGTGGCATTGTGGACAGTGAAGAAGGTTATCTAGGATTGCAATGGGATCTTGATAAATTGGGCCAGTGGGCCGATGAATGGCAGATGGAGTTTAATTTAGATAAATGTGAGGTGATGCATTTTGGCAGATCGAATCGGGCCAGGACCTACTCCGTTAATGGTAGGGTGTTGGGGAGAGTTATAGAACAAAGAGATCTAGGAGTACAGGTTCATAGCTCCTTTAAAGTGGAGTCACAGGTGGATAGGGTGGTGAAGAAGGCATTCAGCATGCTTGGTTTCATTGGTCAGAACATTGAATACAGGAGTTGGGATGTCTTGTTGAAGTTGTACAAGACATTAGTAAGGCCACACTTGGAATACTGTGTACAGTTCTGGTCACCCTATTATAGAAAGGATATTATTAAACTAGAAAGAGTGCAGAAAAGATTTACTAGGATGCTACCGGGACTTGATGGTTTGACTTATAGGGAGAGGTTGGATAGACTGAGACTTTTTTCCCTGGAGAGTAGGAGGTTAAGGGGTGATCTTATAGAGGTCTATAAAATAATGCGGGGCATAGATAAGGTAGATAGTCAAAATCTTTTCCCGAAGGTAGGGGAGTCTATAATGAGGGGAAATAGATTTAAGGTGAGAGGGGAGAGATACAAAAGGGACCAGAGGGGCAATTTTTTCACTCAAAGGGTGGTGAGTGTCTGGAACGAGCTGCCAGAGGCAGTAGTAGAGGCGGGTACAATTTTGTCTTTTAAAAAGCATTTGGACAGTTACATGGGTAAGATGGGTATAGAGGGATATGGGCCAAGTGCAGGAAATTGGGACTAGCTTCGTGGTATAAACTGGGCGACATGGACATGTTGGGCCGAAGGGCCTGTTTCCATGTTGTAAACTTCTATGATTCTATAAGAAATTCACTACCTTTCTGACAGTTGCTAGTCTGCTTTCCCCAATCTATGTGAAGGTTAAAGTCCCCCATTAAGACCACTATGCCTTTCTTATACGCTTGTCTAATGTCTGCATTTGTACAATCTAGCACTTCAGAGCTGCTGCCTGGGGTCCTATACACAACTCCCACTATAGTCTTAGATCCTTTCCTATTTCTCAATTCAACCCATAAGGTCTCTGTTGGCTGCTTACCTCTCGTTATATCCTCCTTTAATCATTGAATTGATTTAATCTCTAATCACTAAGGCTACTCCTCCCCCTCTTCCATTTTCCCTATCTCTCCTGTGGACCTTATAACCCGGTATATTTAGTTCCCAATCCTGACCATCCTGAAGCCATGTCTCAGTAATAGCTATCATGTTATACCCTCCAGTTTGAATTTGAACCTGTAGTTCATTTAATTTATTTAATTTTAGGAGAGAGAGGTGGAGAGGTAGAGAGGCGGAGAGGTTTAGGGAGGGAATTCCAGAGCTTAGGGCCTAGGCAGCTGAAGGCACGGCCACCAATGTTGGAGCGATTAAAATCGGGGATGCGCAAGAGGCAAGAATTGGAGAAGCGCAAAGATCTCGGAGGGTTGTAGGGCTGGAGGAGGTTACAGAGATGGGGGGTGGGCCCGAGGCCATAGAAGGATTTGAAAACAAGGATGAGAATTTTTAAATCGAAGCGTTCCCAGACCTGGAGCCAATGTAGGTCAGCGAGCACAGGGGTGATTGGGGAATGGGATTTCTAAGCATAGTTCAGAAGAAAAACATAAAGGGAATAAAACACTTTAAAACCTCAGCTACTCCAATAGGCTCAAGGACCTTGATCTATTTACTTTAGAGCAGCATAGACTTCGAGGTGGCCTGATAAGAGGTCTATAAAATAATTAAAGGGCTGGATAATGTCCCTATTGATAAATTCTTCCAGTTTAACAGATTGGGGAGGACCAGGGGACATGAGTTTAAACTATAAAAGAGTAGGAATAGGCTGGATGTTAGGCAGTTCTTCTTTTCCCAGAGGGTAGTGAGTCTCTGGAATGCATTGCTGGCTGGTGTGGTGGGTTTTGACTCTCTGCTCACCTTTAAGAGACAGTTGGACCATTTCCTGACTCGAACAGAGATCACATCATATAGAAGGTAAGTGTCTTTCTTGCTAACACTTGCTCCACGTGATCTCCTGGACAGGTTTTGATTGCCTGAGGGGATCGGAGAGGAATTTTACAAGAGTATTTTTTTACCTTACTGGCCCTGGGTTTTTTCTCTTTTTTTGCCTCTCCCAGGAGATTACATGGCTGCGGAGGAGGGAGGAGGGGAGGGGAGGGGAGTGGGGGGGGGAAGGGGAAGGGGAAGGGAAGATGTGTTTAGCTATGATGGTCTGGCCATAATGGTGTGGGGTAGACTTGATGGACCAGCTGGTATTTTCCTGCCTGTCAATTTCATATGTTCATAAGTGTCAGCCGTGGCTCATTGGATAAAACACTTTCACCTCTGGGTCAGTAGGTTGTGAGTCCAGGCCCCACTCCAGAGACTTGTACACATAATCTGGGCTGGGAGCGCTGCACTGTGGGAGGTGCCTTCATTCAGATGAGATGTTAAACCGAGGCCCTATTTACCCTATCAGGTAGATGTAAAAGATCCCATGGTACTATTTAAAGATAAGCAGGGTAGTTGTATCCCAGCCAAGATTTATCCCTCAACCAACATCATTAAAACAGATGATCTGGTCATTATCACATTGCTGTTTGTGGGACCTTGCTGTGGGCAAATTGGCTGCTGGGTTTTCTACATTACAACAGTGACTACACTTCAAAAAATACTTGGCTGTGATGCACTTTGGGACATCCTAAGGTGATGAAAGGTGCGATATAAATGCCTTTGTTTTCTTTTTCTCTCTCCTTTCGCTCGCTCTTTCTTTTTCTTTCTTTCCACACTCATATTAATATAGTGAAAAGAATCTCTGTTCTCTGACTGATCTCATAATTATTTTATTTGAGATCCATCATGAAAATGAACATTTTTTAAAAATACAGCTACACTTCATAGTCCTGTTATTAGAACTAATCATCTGAGGGTGTGATGTTGCACTTTTGAGATGCAAAGTTGCTTCTTATCTCAAGGGTCCTGATAGCACAGAAATCCAGAAATGTTTATTATATGCTGTATCATTCAGGCAATTTGATATCTTAGCTTTTGTAGTGAGGTGTGTAACTCTGTGTTAGCAGTGCCAAACACCACAATAGAAGTCATAAAAGATGTGACAGAATATTTGGTTGTAGTTAATATATATTTAAAATTAAATTTGTGGAACTTCCCTGGCTTTGCTCAAAGCAAGTCAGATGGCATGCTGTTAATAACAGGAATGTTACACCATGTAATGAGTGAGTCTTTGGCTCAGTGCTAGCATTCCTGCCTGAGCCAGAAGGTGAGGGTTCAAGCTCCACTCCAGACAGGTCATAATGGATAGAGACTAGAATATCATAGAATCATATAATGGTTACAGCACAGGAGGCCATCGAGCCCATGCCAATGGTCTCTAAATACTGAGGTTGACATCCAGTGGGTTACTCGAGTCCAGATGGAGTGACCACTGCCTCGTAGTGTTCCCGTCTCTGAGGCAGAAGGGTTGGGTTCAGGCCCCACTCCGGACAGCCCCGGAGAGGAGAGACCGGAGCACCGGCTCTGAATACTGGTGGACGTCCAAGGTGGGGCTTGCGTCCGATGAGTGCGGGTGGACCCCACCCTGTGGTAAAGGTAGGTGGTTGGAGCCCACTTAGGAGAATGTGCTCTGAAGATAAAAACCGTGAGGAAACCGCCTCAGCGACTCTTCCCTAGTAAGTGGCTCAAGAATCTCTTGTGGGAGGCATGAATTAGGACGGTCAGACACTGTAACACAGCATATTATTCTGCTGCTTATGTAGTACTACATTTAAGGTGGCCTGTTCCTTTAAGGCCACAAAGTTTAATTGCTGTATTTCCTGAGGTTAATTGGTGAGACAGGTTTTCAGATTGGGAGGTGCTTGTAAATTTCCAGTTCTAGGTCAGAAGAAACCCGGACATGGACCTTTGCAGCTGCCACAGGCTGATAGCTGCAACACGTCCATTTCAACTGGGAGTGTTTCCTCCAGTACGGGAAACAGTCCCAGTTGTTTCTAAAATCCCACCCCTCCTGAAATATTCCTTTAATCAGGTCTGTTAACGACCTGAAATAGCAGAATAAATACTGTCAAGTGGCACCCCGCCAGCTTTAATTGCCTGCGGGAGTCCCACATGCGGGGGCTGCATGCGCACATCAGCGCGTCTGTGGGGAACCCGGAAGTGGGCGGGTTGGAGCTGGGCTCCCGACCCGCTCCGGGATTCCCCGGTTTTCGGAGCACCCCCGCCAGGAACGCATCCGATAGCGGGTGCTAATATCGGGCCCATTATGTCAGCAATTAACATTGAAAATGCCTGTGTAATCAGCTGTAAAGAAAATGGCCTAGGTAACACTTTAGTGCAGCCACTAAGTGGTGTTGAGGCTTCATTGTATTCTGTACCATTGTATTCTCTGACATGCGTGAGCAATGCCAAGGGGAAATCTACTCTTAGCAAATGAATATTATGAAATCAACAATGAGGAGGGGGAAAAGAAATTCAATTCTCTGCACAAATTATAGGTAGTAAATGCTCTGTGATTCTCCAAAAGGAAAACATGGTTAGCACCATCTACCTTTACCATGATCCTTTCTAGAAAAAAGAATTCCCAATCCCAACACTCCCTCATTCTAGAATGGTCAGATTTAAAGAAAAAAGTATTTTTTAAAGTTTCATTTAATTAGATTGCTCCCAGATCTGCATCATTCTGAATCAGAAGGAACTATTGCACCCTCTCCAAGGCCTTCACATCCTTCCCAAAGTGTGGTGCCCAGAATTGGACACAATACTCCAGTTGTGACCGAACCAGTGTTTTATAAAGGTTCAACATAACTTCCTTGCTTTTGTACTCTATGCCTCTATTTATAAAGCCCAGGATCTCGTATGCTTTTTTCAATTAATTATCAGAAGGTTATTAAAACCACAGAAAGGGTAGTGAGAAGATTCATTAGAATTGTACCAGAAATGAGGAAATGCTTGCCAAAATTAGGTATTTCCTACAGGCACAAAGATGTTTAAGTGGATCGAACAGAAGTTTTCAAAATTATGAAAGATTCAAGAGAGAAAAGGAGCTTGCGTTTATATAGCGTCTTACTGAACCTCATTGAGTAGCGAAGCAGGCTGAAGGGGCTGTATGTCCTTCTCCTGCTCCAATTTCTTATTGTAAACAATTTTACAACACCAAGTTATAGTCCAGCAATTTTATTTTAAATTCACAAGCTTTCGGAGATTTTCTCCTTCCTCAGGCAAATGTTTCAAGATCTCCTTGAAGCCTACGCATTTATACATATTGAACAATAAAACATGGTGTTTACAGACTGCCCCTGCAACTGCCCGTTGCCAAGGCAATCACCGTGTTCAGACAGAGAGGTGTTACCTGCAGAACCTCCGAATACACATTCAACAAAAAAACAAACAGGGAAAAAAAACAGAGAAAAAAAAACACAGAGAGAGGCAGAAACATCCGGAAGGCAGAGAGAGCCAGCAAATGACCCATTATATTAAAAACAGATAACATTTGTTCGCTGGTGGGGTAACGTGTAGCGTGACATGAACCCAAGATCCCGGTTGAGGCCGTCCTCATGGGTGCGGAACTTGGCTATCAATTTCTGCTCGACAATTTTGCGTTGTCGTGTGTCTCGAAGGCCGCCTTGGAGTACGCTTACCCGAAGGTCGGTGGATGAATGTCCATGACTGCTGAAGTGTTCCCCGACTGGGAGGGAACCCTCCTGTTTGGCGATTGTTGCGCGGTGTCCGTTCATCCGTTGTCGCAGCGTCTGCATGGTCTCGCCAATGTACCATGCTCTGGGGCATCCTTTCCTGCAACGTATGAGGTAGACAACGTTGGCTGAGTCACAGGAGTATGAACCATGCACCTGGTGGGTGGTGTCATCTCGTGTGATGGTGGTATCTGTGTCGATGATCTGGCATGTCTTGCAGAGGTTACCGTGGCAGGGTTGTGTGGCGTCGTGGACGCTGTTCTCTTGAAAGCTAGGTAGTTTGCTGCGAACGATGGTCTGTTTGAGGTTGGGTGGCTGTTTAAAGGCGAGTAGTGGAGGTGTGGGGATGGCCATAGCGAGGTGTTTGTCCTCATTGATGACATGTTGAAGGCTGCGGAGAACATGGCGTAGTTTCTCCGCTCCGGGGAAGTACTGGACGACAAAGGGTACTCTGTTGGTTGCGTCCCGTGTTAGTCTCCTGAGGAGGTCTATGCGATTTTTTGTTGTGGCCCGTCGGAACTGTCGATCGATGAGTCGAGCGTCATATCCCGTTCTTACTAGGGCGTCTTTCAGCGTCTGTAGGTGTCCATCGCGTTCCTCCTCGTCTGAGCAGACCCTGTGTATTCGCAGGGCCTGTCCATAGGGGATGGCCTCTTAGGAGGCCATCAACATTGATGACATGTTGAAGGCTGTCCATAGGGGACAGCCTTCAACATGTCATCAATGTTGATGGCCTCCTAAGAGGCCATCCCCTATGGACAGGCCCTGCGAATACACA
This sequence comes from Heptranchias perlo, assembly GCF_035084215.1. Classification (NCBI taxonomy): domain Eukaryota; kingdom Metazoa; phylum Chordata; class Chondrichthyes; order Hexanchiformes; family Hexanchidae; genus Heptranchias; species Heptranchias perlo. The sequence continues at coordinate 61,176,480 of NC_090336.1, read as the reverse complement.
GGGTCTGCTCAGACGAGGAGGAACGCGATGGACACCTACAGACGCTGAAAGACGCCCTAGTAAGAACGGGATATGACGCTCGACTCATCGATCGACAGTTCCGACGGGCCACAACAAAAAATCGCATAGACCTCCTCAGGAGACTAACACGGGACGCAACCAACAGAGTACCCTTTGTCGTCCAGTACTTCCCCGGAGCGGAGAAACTACGCCATGTTCTCCGCAGCCTTCAACATGTCATCAATGAGGACAAACACCTCGCTATGGCCATCCCCACACCTCCACTACTCGCCTTTAAACAGCCACCCAACCTCAAACAGACCATCGTTCGCAGCAAACTACCTAGCTTTCAAGAGAACAGCGTCCACGACGCCACACAACCCTGCCACGGTAACCTCTGCAAGACATGCCAGATCATCGACACAGATACCACCATCACACGAGATGACACCACCCACCAGGTGCATGGTTCATACTCCTGTGACTCAGCCAACGTTGTCTACCTCATACGTTGCAGGAAAGGATGCCCCAGAGCATGGTACATTGGCGAGACCATGCAGACGCTGCGACAACGGATGAACGGACACCGCGCAACAATCGCCAAACAGGAGGGTTCCCTCCCAGTCGGGGAACACTTCAGCAGTCATGGACATTCATCCACCGACCTTCGGGTAAGCGTACTCCAAGGCGGCCTTCGAGACACACGACAACGCAAAATTGTCGAGCAGAAATTGATAGCCAAGTTCCGCACCCATGAGGACGGCCTCAACCGGGATCTTGGGTTCATGTCACGCTACACGTTACCCCACCAGCGAACAAATGTTATCTGTTTTTAATATAATGGGTCATTTGCTGGCTCTCTCTGCCTTCCGGATGTTTCTGCCTCTCTCTGTGTTTTTTTTTCTCTGTTTTTTTTCCCTGTTTGTTTTTTTGTTGAATGTGTATTCGGAGGTTCTGCAGGTAACACCTCTCTGTCTGAACACGGTGATTGCCTTGGCAACGGGCAGTTGCAGGGGCAGTCTGTAAACACCATGTTTTATTGTTCAATATGTATAAATGCGTAGGCTTCAAGGAGATCTTGAAACATTTGCCTGAGGAAGGAGAAAATCTCCGAAAGCTTGTGAATTTAAAATAAAATTGCTGGACTATAACTTGGTGTTGTAAAATTGTTTACAATTGTCAACCCCAGTCCATCACCGGCATCTCCACACCAATTTCTTATGACCTTATAGCACCTTTTATGATCTCCACATCATCCCAAAGCAGTTTACAGCCGATGAAGCACTTTTGAAGTGTAGTCACTGTTGTAATGTAGGAAACGCAGCAGCCAATTTGCGCAGAGCAAGGTCCTACAAACAGCAATATAATAATGACCAGCTAATTTATTTTTTATTGATGTCAGTTGATGGATTAATATTGGTCGGGACACTGAAGAGAACTCCCCTGCTCTTCTTCGAGTAGTACCGTAGGATCTTTTACGTCGATCCGAGAGGGCAGAAGGGGCTGTGGTTTAACGTCTCATCTGAAAGACAGCACCTCCAACAGTGCAGCACTCCCTCGGGGTCAATTGAAATGATCAAGGCTAAAGCTGATCGATTTTTGTTGGGTAAGGGTATCCAGGGATATGGAACAAAGGTGGGTTAAATGGAGTTGAGGTACAGACTAGCCATGATCTAACTGAATGGTGGAACTGGTTAGAGGGACTGAATGGTCTCTTAAGCAGCCAATTCTTTATAAGAACAACGAACCTCTCTTTGCTGGGCCTTCCCTCTTCAGTCTGTTTATTTCGCTGCTGAGATTAACCGCTGGCCCGCTGTCAACACCGGCGGGCGTCCCTGAGCCGGAAACCCGCCTCCTGTCATTAAACCCCGCCCACTCCCCACCGATTGGGTGACAGGCACGCCAATCACCCCGTCATCCTAATTAACAGCAGCGTGCACCAATCATCCATTAACGTTCTCACCCTCCTCAAATGTTATTGGTCCATTGTACAGTCAATCATTGGCTAATGATCCCGCCCCCAGGGGAGTACGCGGACGTCCGGGCGCTCGAGCGTCGGCGGTTAGGGAACGTGAGTGTTGCCCAACGGTCCGGATAATACCGAAACTAAAAGGAGAAATTAGACCTCTGTTTATTGGACCTTCCATCTTCAATCTATTCATTTCGCTGCTTCAGATTTACCGCTGGCCTGCTGTCAACTAACTCTATAGGTCGCGTGCCGGACGAAAGATAAGCCGGAAACCACTCTCCTTCCATTAAACCCAGCCCTCTCCCCACCTCCCGATTGGATGAGAGGAACGCCAATCATCTGTCAACCTAAAATGCTATTGGTCCATTCTACTGTCAATCATTGATTAATGGTCTCCCGCCTCCA